>NW_015546078.1:6791-17029 GCF_001515605.1 Sinocyclocheilus anshuiensis
CTATATGGGTGTGTGTGTGTGTGTGTGTGTGTGTGTGTGTGTGTGTGAGTGAGTGAATATAGTAGCGCTATTTTAGGTCAGCTACTCTTAAAGGCTCGTGCACACATTTATGCAAATGAGTCCCAAATCCCCAGAGACTTCCAGGGCCTGATGACATCATCATCATCTCCAGCTGATGAGACGCCAGATAGCCGGCTCTGCTCCTCCGGTCCCTCGCCAATTATACACGCATGCACACACAAGATAATACTCATTTGTAAGTTTTATAGTGTGTGTGTGTGTGAATGGGAAAATGAAGACAGTGGAACTCATAAAAGGACATTAAAGGATCACTAATGTTTTTAGGGTTATGACTGTGTGGTCCCTCAGAGCGCTTGCTCTGTGCAGCTTTAATTCAGATTCTTTAGGGTCTAAATATTTGATGGTGTAAAAAGCCGGTGGTTTGTGTTTTGTGCCCGGGAAGCGGCAGCACGTGTGTGTGTGTGTCTGTGACTTCAGCATTAATCTCTCTGCTCTCTCTGATTGGAAAATCCTGTTGGGTTTAGAGCAGCTCTTCTTTGAATCTAGAGCATGGCTCTCTCTGTGTGTGTGTGTGTGTGTGTGTGTGTGTGTGTGTGTGTGTGCACATCTGCATACATTTCCAGAGGGAATGAGTGTGTATTTTTTTATTTTTATTTTTTAAATGTGATTTAAAGTGTAGAGTTGTAATGTTAGTATTTTGAGGTGTGTGGTTAAAGGGGGAGGGGAGGGAAGTGAGCATTATTCTAGCTGATTTCCTGTGTGAGCTTGAAAGACAGAAACCGTTGTGCTCATATGTAAGTGCAGGAGCGTGTGGGGTAAATTCCTGTGTGTGTGTGTGAACAGATGCATTTGGCTCCACAGAAGAGAGTTGATTCACCTCCCGTGGTGATCAAATCAGCCAAATCCACACACATACATGCAGAAGTGCAGTATGTGACCCTGTGCTTGTCTCAAATCATGTTTCACTCTGTCATCAGCTGTTTTGGCTAAAACAGAAGTATGAATAAAGCCTTAGTATCAGGTCAGTGTGAGACACAATGTAAGCTCAAGCTCATGTTCTTCTTTTGACATTACTTCAAGTCTACTGTAGTGCTAGTTAGTTAGTTAGGCCTAGTTAGTTAGTTCCCTATCTGAGAAATTGTAGTGCCCATGTCTAAAATGTTATGTTGGTTTTTTGTTTGGTTGGTTAGTTGGGCCCCTTTATGATGCTACTAATAGTGCCTGTCTTAGTTGGTTAATTGTGTCCTTTCCTTGTGGGAAATTGTTGGTTAGTTGTACATTTTTATAGTTTAGTTTGTTAGTTTGTGTTGTTGTAGTCTTCTATGTTGAAATGCTAGTTTGTTGATTAGTTGTCTTGTTGTAGGAAGTATTCTGCTGATGTTAGTTGGTTAGTTGTTCCATTATGGGAAATTGATTTAGTTTGATGGTTAGCAGGTTAGTTATGATGCCACTATAGTCCCCGTGTTAAAATAATAGGTTTTTTTTTGGTTAGTTCTTGTATTAGTCAGTTATATTAACTTGTAGGTCGGGCGTTATGGAAAAAAAATTAAATCACTTTTTTTTTTTTTTTCAGAATGTTTGACTAATTCTCTATTTCTTTTCTTTTCTTTTCTTTTTTTTTTTTTACTTTACATTTAACTAGTCATCTTTAACTAGTCATCTAGTTCGATTCCAAGTGCCGAACCCATGAAGTTGAGTTGTCATCATGGTGTAAATGTAAAACAGATCACTTGTTAAATATCTTTGCAGAAAAGATCCATGAAATATGATGGCACATATTGTACAAACTTATCTTAAACATATCGTATGTTCAATAATAATATAAGAAAAATGCTAAAAGGTCAAGGCAATTCAAATTGATGAATGACTAAAAGTATGACACCAGTAGACTATTATTAACTATAAATATTTTGTATAAACAAAGAAAGTAACAGCAGCTCTCAGCCTGTCACCATTATGCAAACATATTGGATATATGGTAATAGTTCATTACAGGTTTTTCATTCCATGCACTGCCTTTCCATTGTTTTTTCTACACATGCACTTGATGGATGCATTTGACCGTTGCGTTCATGTCTCTTGCAGAGTCTCATTAATGAAATGGCATTCTAAAAACATGGCGCTCAAGTTAAAAGTTCATCTCTGTCTCCTTGCCCTTTTTTTCTAATTCCACTGCCCACCTTACATCTTTGTCAACAAAAATAAGTGCATTCTGTGTGAACAGCACCTAGTGATATGTTATAGAGCGTGTCACACGTGAGTGGTTAATCATTCTTTTCTCTTAACTGTTATCATTAGCATATTGTCTAATTCTGGCATTTGGCAATATTTCTATTCACAATCACTAACAAGCTTTGTTAGTTGTCCTATTCTTAGTTGTTTTCCCATGCTAAAATGTTAATTTGTTGGGAAGTTCTGCTGCCACCTTAGTGCAAATGTCTGAAATGCAAGTTAGTTTGTTGTTTGGTTGGTTAGTTAATTGGCCCATTGTGGAGAAATTGCTATTTAATCACCTATGTCTGAAAAGTGAATTGGTTAGTTGTCTGCTTGTTGGGAATTGTGGTGCTACTTGTATGCTTTGGATAGGTAGCTAGGAGATTAATTGTGATGCCACTGTAGTCTCCATGTTAAAATATTAGTTTGTTGGTTAGTTGTCCTCATGTGGGATATTATAATGCCTTAGCTAGTTTAGTTAGTTGGTTGTTTTCAGAGTTGGGTATAACGCGTTACACAGTACAGTACTGTTACTGTATTTACTGTAATTATTTTCCTTATAACGCAGTGATGGAATGCATTACATTTTAAATTTATGTAATTTGATTACAGTTACTAATGTCAATAAAATTACGTTACTTAAGTTACAAATGCAGTGTTAAGAAATAATATGAAGTAAAATGCTTTTTAAAATCATGTTTTGCACGTCAGTATTCCCTTTAATAAATCACCGGAGAATGCAAGCCAAAATGCAGATGAGTTGTACAACAGATGCAATGAAAGGTTGCCTATCATATTTTTAAAATGTTGCACTCGATTTCACATATTTTAGTCTGGCATTATAGTTTGGGAAAAGTTCAACTAGTAAATGTGTAAGTTTGTCACTATAACACTAATATAGCCTATACGATAATAGGGTTGTGACGGTGAGGACATTTTCCCACCGGTTAATCGACGTGTGACAACACCGATAATACCGGTATCACCGCGGGGCGTTCCTTCTTTTCCTCGCTTTCCTTCGCTTTTAAATAGCTTGTAAAAGCGGGTCGTTGCCGCGGTGGGCAAGTGACGTAACCGGTGTTGCGGCTTAATAACGGTATCACCATCAGCACCGTCTATCGCGGCAAGCCTATACGAAAAATGATTATCGTATAGAAAGTGATGCGAGTGGGTGTGATCACATTATAGATGAGCTCAGATGGGAAAAACTTTTAACTTTAAACACTTTAAGCTTTCTGTAGATATATTTCTCATGTCTGCTCACCCTATTTGTTTTCTTTATTTTACAAAATCACAATGTTTTGTTGATATTGCATGTGTATACAAATAAAAGTAGACTTTTTACAGTTTCAAATTATGTATTACTCTTATATGTACGATCAAAAATGATAAAACATTTTAAGTTCTTTTCGCTGTTATCAGGAAAAAATGCAAGTGATCATTCAAGTCGCTGATTTGATACTTTTTCAGTCAGTATCAAATTACTGAAAGAATTATGAGTTTCACTTTGTAGTGTATATTTTAGGTTTGATAACTTGAAACATAATGTAAACTTGAAAGTAACTTGAAAGTAAAGTAATTAGTAATCTGATTACTTTTTAAATGCAGTAATCCGTAATATAATCAAATTACAATTTTAAATAATTAATTGAGTTAATTTATTTTTGAGCAGCTGTTTTTTGTTTTTTTTGGTCTGTTGGTTAGTTTGGTTGGTTGGTTACTTGTCATCTTGTGGGAAACTGTTGTGCTGATGTAGGGCTGGGCGATATGGCAAAAAAATAAAATCTCACTTTTTTTCGCTTGACCGATTCTCGATTTTATTTGTTTATTTATTTTTTTTAACGATTTTTAACTAGTCAACTTGAAAATGCAATAACAACATGATTCAAGTAACTTTTTCTTTAAGTTAAATAAAATTCTATTCCAAGTGCACTACACATGAAGTTAACGTGATGTAAATGTTAAACAAATCACTTGTTAAATATATTTGCAGAAAAGATGCATGAACTACAACTACATCTTTTACAAACTTGTCTTATACATATTATGTTCAGAAATAATACAAGGAAAATGCATTAAAAAATTCTCAAAAGTCAAGATAATATAAATTGAAAATGACTGAAGGTATAATACCAGTAGACTATTAACTATAAATGTTCTGTAAAAACAACCAACAGCAGCTTTCAGCCTAAAACCATGATGCAAACATGAAATATCAGACATACAGTAGTAGTTCTTTACAGGTTTTTTTTATTCGATTGTGCTGCTTTTCCATAGTTTTTTCTATGTAAATGGATGCATTTGACTGTTGCGCTCACATCTCGTGCATGAAACGGCGTTGTAAAATCACAGCGCTCAAGTAAAAAGAAGTTCACTCCCATCTTCTTGCATTTTTTCCTATTCCACTGCCTGCATCACATCTTTGTCAACACAAAAGCACATTCTGTGTGAATGGCGCCTAGCGACGATATATATTCTCTTTACGGTCATCATTGGCATATTGTCGAAGTGTCTAATTCTAATGTTTGGTAATATTTCTATTCAAAATTGTGATTCCTCGATTTATAAAAAAATAAAATCGTTGCAAAACATAAAATTCGGATTCGGATCGCCCAGCCCTATGCTGATGTCTTCTTATAAGATAATGCGGTACTAATTTAGTTATTTGTTCCATATCTAAATTGTTTTGTTAGTTTGGTAGTTGTCCTCTTGTGAGAAATTTGTGATGTTGCTTTAGTTAGTTGCTCTCTAGTGGGAAGTTGTGCTGCCACGGTAGTGCCTATGTCTGAAACACTAGTTAGTTAATTAGTGTTTGTTTGTCCCTTGTGGGAGTTTGTTGTGCCTCTTGCAGTGCCTGTGTGCAGTTGTAGATTTATTTTACATGCACCAGAACAACATTTGGAGAGCTTAGAGCCTGTTCATGAATTATGGGATGTCAGGAGACTCGTCTCATGCTCAGGCCACTGTGAGTGTCACATTGTAGTTTGTACTCAACGCCAGTGCGTGATATGTGTGTTTGAGTAAGCATGAGCTGTGTGTAAGGCAGTGTGTACGACTGAAATCAATGTGCTGTGAAATTGATAACTCTGTAGCTGTAGGGAGATCGAACCGTCAGAGAAAATAAAGATCAGTCCTGAGATGAACTGAGATTACACCAAACGTCAATGTTGTTATAAAAAAGATTCTGTTCTGTCCTCAAACCATGACTTCATGTTTATTGGAGCGGCATGTCACCATATAAAAAACACTTTTCCTGAAAACACCATTAGATGAACGATCAATAGTGACAATGTATTAACCCATTAACCATTTTTGTGTCTTTTTCTATCATGCCATAACAAACATCTCTTCCAGCTTTACAGGCCGTGTGAGATTAGATTTTGTGGTGTAGTGGTGATTGTTGTCTGAATCCCAAAGTCTTTGCTGTAACTCAGTGTTTACTGGGTTCAAGCCCACATATGTGTGACCTTGAGAGTTACAGAGATCTTCTTTCGTGTCATTTGATCCCATGATGCTCCACGGTTGCTGTCTCTCCCATTGAAAGTATTGCATACTCTCTGTGAAAAGCTAAATGTAGCCAAGTAACAAACTGTGACCTAATGCACGTTAACAGGTTTAATGTGTCGGACAAGTGGACTTTGGTGATTCACCGTTTTATTGTCTTGCATTGCAT
Source organism: Sinocyclocheilus anshuiensis (assembly GCF_001515605.1). NCBI lineage: Eukaryota > Metazoa > Chordata > Actinopteri > Cypriniformes > Cyprinidae > Sinocyclocheilus > Sinocyclocheilus anshuiensis. The sequence goes on from NW_015546078.1 coordinate 12,700, forward strand.
TTTATTATGTGCTATTTTAGCAACCAGTTGCGAGGTCACACAATAAACGCAGGAACTCTGTGCTTTACATATCGCTTATGACGTTTGCTATTGTGGCGTTAACATACTCACATCTTGTCGTTTTTCTCCAAATCATAATTGAAATTTGTCATTTTCATCCATTTTTAACACAGTAAATATTAATCTGTGGCATTTAATATTTTTTGATATCGTTTTTTTGTTGTGTGTGTCTTTCTTTTGAAAAAGTATTCAAAAGGGGAAGTTTTAGTTACACAATTTTAAGGACCTATTCTTACTATTAACTAGTTGCTTATTAGCATGTATATTACATATTGGCTGTTTATTAAAGCACATATTCTGCATGTCCATATTTTTGATCCCTTAATCCTACCCCGTACCTAAACTAACAACTACCTTACTAACTATTAATAAGCAGCCAATTAGGAGTTTATTGAGGGAAAACTCTTAGTTAATAGTGAAAATGGGTTCCCTAATCTAAAGTGTTACCGAATACCGAAGTTTCTGAAACTTGGTTGATTTGAAAACCGGTTCCAGTTTTGCAACTGGAGTGCAGTTTTAACGTCCAATTATTGCTGTTGACGCTGAAAATTGACTGCAGACTTTCAAACAAAGTCTTTGGCTAGTCTTTCTCTGTCTACTCAGTCAATCTGGCACCCTTGCCGAAGGTGTTTAACAGGAACACGAACCACCAGAATATCAGATTATATAGATAGAGATAGAGATGCTCTGATTTACGTTGCAGCATCGTCAATGTCACGACGGTGATCATAATATGAAAGTTGGATCAAAACAAGGACTGAAAATGGCTGGTTCTTTGTCATCTTTGATCATTCGTTTGATCACTCATTTGTCTCGATGTGCCTAGAAGCATATCTACTACTACTTTTTTTTTTTCTCCGCCAAATCATCAAATGCAAAAAAATCGTCATTAAGCATAATCAGCCATGTAGTGTTTTTGTTTGTGGAAGTGCTAGATGAGAGGTGCCGTTTATAAAACTGAACGTATGTGACGATGGACCACAAAACCAGTCATAAGGGTCAGAAATTGAGATTTATACATCATTGAATAAATAAGCTTTCCATTGATGTATGGTTTGTTAGGATAGGAGGACAATATTTGGCTGAGATACAACTATTTGAAAATCTGGAATCTGAGGGTGCAAAAAAATCTAAATATTGAAAAAATTGCCTTTAAAGTTGTGCAAATGAAGTTCTTAGCAATGCATATTACTAATCAAATATTAAGTTTTGGTATATTTACAGTAGGAAATTTACAAAATATCTTCATGGAACATGATCTTTACTTAATATCCTAATGATTTTTGGCATAAAAGAAAAATCAGTAATTTTGACCCATACAATGTATTGTTGGCTATTGCTACAAATATACCCCAGCGACTTAAGACTGCTTTTGTGCTCCAGGGTCACATATATGTGTGTTAAAGGAATTGTTCACCGGGAAATGAAAATATTGTCATCATTTACTTCTTGTGTCATTCTAGCCCTGAAACATTTAAAAGGAGATCTTCGATAGAATGTCCAAGCTTCTGTTTCCCATCAAAGTGAATAGTGATTTATACCCGCAAGCTCATTCGGATCTTTATCCGAGTAATAGTCAAATTTGTTATTATTTTATATTATTTATTCCCTTCTGGTGTATAGCTCTCAAATATGAAATAGTTTGCATCGTGATGCAACTGCAATTCCACCAAAGACGCTGTTTTTTTTTTTTTTTTGTATTAAACAGAAGTTTTTAGAAAGATTTTAAAAGCTCTGGTGGAGATCAGCATTATTTTAATATTATTTATATCATAAATAAATAAAATAAAATAAAACAGATTTTGAGAAGAAAAAAAACAATTCATAGGGCCTTAAAAAGGTAAGTTTTGTTAAACTTTTAATAAATAGCTGTTAAATTGTGTAAGTTTCATGATTTCAATTAATTAGAGATTAATAAATTAAAATTAAAAATGTAAATAAAACTAATTAATTTAACCATTAAAGCAGAGTCTAGAATAATTAAATATTTACATTTTAGAATAATGAAAACGAAAAAAAAAAAAAAAAATGGAATCCAGAAAAATTTGAACGGAAACATAGAATTTGTGAAAAAAAATAAAACGGAATTTTGGAAAAAATAAAACTGATTTCATAGGGCCCTAAATGAGTGTTTGATGGATTGGGTTGGATTCTGTGGTGTTTCCAAACCCCATTCCCCCTCCCTCAGTTCCTTACCCATGTTCCTCATCAGCTCAACCGTCCTGAATACCAGCAGGCATCTCATTCTGCTGCGGCCTAGTGCCTTTGACCTATATTTCATTAAGGGAATTAATTCTCTTTCTCTCCTCTCATCTGTTTGGGTTTGTGCGGTTGTGTTATGCAGATGCTGCTCAGCCTTTTTTCAGCATGACTCTAAATGAAAAGGTGGTTTTGGCTGCGTTACATGCTGTTTAATGATGGCTTTCTCGTGAAACGAGATGAAAGTGGGGCAGGAAGGAAGGGCATGTGCACTTGTGTGTTTGTACTGTTTTTGCAGTAGACTGGCAAGGAAATGGTAAAATCCGTTTGTCAAATTCCCGTCGCTGGGAATTCCTAACTGGTTCATTCTGAAGCCGGCGGGGTAATGGAAACTCAGCCGCTATCATATACAGGCCTGGCTCAGTTCTCCGTCACACATTCCCACTGCATACTTCATTTAGCTTTTAGTTCCCATGGTTGGGGAAAACCTGGACATTTAAATTTAATACAAAAAAGGATGTTTATATTATATATAATTCTATTTTTGTATACGTTTTGTTTTTATATATTTGCTATTTTTTTATGTTTTTGAAAGATGTCTTTTATGCACACAGAGGCTGCATTTATTTGGTCAAAAGAAAAAAAAGTGAAAGTTTAATGAATTTTATGTGGTGTAATATATTTTAAAATGTAATTTATTCCTGTGAATTTTCAGTAGCCGTTGCTCCAGTCTTCAGTGTACACAGTTCACAAATGTACACAGGTTTTTTTTTTTTTAAGAATTCTTTTTTTTTTCATCATTCTCTGATAAATAGAAAGTTCTAAAGAACAGTGTTTATTTGAAATATAACTATTTTGCAACATTGTAAATGTCTTTACTGTCACATTTGATCAATTAAAAGGTCCTGACCCCAAACTTTAAAAGTATAAATATGTATAAATATGTAAATTACTTTTAATTGTAAAAGATCTGCGTAATCATTCAAACATCTCATGTTATATGTTCCACTGAAAGAAACACATGAGTTTAATGCTTGACAACTATCTTTTTCTTTCCTTTTTTTTTTTGATTTATGCTGTTAACAAAAGCTTGATCCTGTCTTCATCCTTTATTTACATTTATCGGTGTTCTTCATTTTCTTTATTTAAAAAAAAAAGAAACTACAACCCTTGTCTGTTATAATGTACTATTAATTAAAAGAAATGCATGTGTTCTTCTCTGGTTATTCAAGCATAACACCTTTTATTTTCTCTTGCATGTTGCTGAAATTGTTATCTTATCTCTCAGGGCATGAAGCAGCGACCCGGGGGCCCAAACTACAGCTGTAAACAGACTCGCAGATGCTTGTTTAAACTAGAGGGTACTTCTGTGCAGATAACCGTAGCACACAGGCCGATCTCAATGCAGATACACTGGCTGCATGGACATAATTACTCGTTAAAATGGCTTTTGGGTCAAAATAAATTGAGCTGCAGATAATTAGCAGTACAAGTCAATTTTATGGACTACGACATTTTTAAACTAGTGTTATACTAGTGTAGTGTGGTGTAAATAATATTTTAATTGCAACATATAATGTAAATATAACATAATATAGGCCTATAATGTATATGTGTGTGTGTGTGTGTGCGTGTATAGTTTTGGGTTAAGAAGATTATTAGTATTATTATTATTAAGAAATTGATACTTCTTATTCGGCAAAGTTGCTTTAATTTGATCAAGTGACTGTAAAGACATTTATAATGTTACAAAAGATTTGTTTTCTTTTTTTCCAACAGATGCTCTTCTTTTGAAGTTGCTATTCATCAAAAATTCCACACACAAAAAAAACACCGTGAGCTGTTATTCAACATTAATAAAAAATGTTTCTTGAGCACCAAAATCTTACTTTTTTTAAAGGATTGCGTGACGCTAAACTGAAATTAAATTTAAAACTGAAATTAAAATTAAAACAACAAATTAAATTATATACATTAGTGCTGTCAAACGATTAATCGCGATTAATCGCATCAAAATAAAAGTTTTTGTTTACATAATGTATGTGTGTGTACTGTCTATATTTATTATATA
>NW_015546078.1:17506-30001 GCF_001515605.1 Sinocyclocheilus anshuiensis
TTTTTTAGTTCTTAGTTTAGTTTTATGCACATATGCAAATGTTGTTACGCAAGTCTCTTTGGACAAAAATCTTGCTTTAAATGTCAAGTAAACCTCCGCCTGATGTTTAGACCCACTGTAACATCTCTCCCTGGAGTTTAAGTTGGACTCTGTTGCTGTCACTGACCTTAAATACTTTCCCAGGTACACTCTGCGCTACAAACAGCCTCCTACCTACAGACTTCTTTTGAGGATTATTTTTCAAGCTTTTCATAGTAAGGAGTGAATCATTCTGCAAACTTTCAAACAGAACTCAATTTCTCCTTGTGTAGTTATCTAAGGATGCACAAATTCGAATACACTTTTTCACACAATCAGTATCAAATGTAATGAGAGGAAAAGTGTTTGATGGTGATGAGAAATGAAAAGGGCTATGGGTAGGGCTGGGCAAATGTTGAATATTTATGATATACTTGTTTATTTTGATGGCAGTAAATTGAATATTAAGAATATGCATCATCATTTTGTTGGTTAGAAGTATTTAACAAGCATCATTGATGTGCTTTGTATTTGCCAAGTAAGGGCCAGATTTACTAAACCGGGCAAATTAGCGTTAGAGCGCAATTCCATAAAAGCACCGATGGGAGGGGAAAAGTCTGCGTCTGATTTACTGACAATGCATTAAAGAACACCGATGCAACCAGATCATATCCATAACGACCAGCGCAATCTGTCTACCGAGAGCAGCGCAAATTACCGGCTTCTTTAACACATGCTTTTTTTGGGCGTTAAATAATTTAATAATTTGACGAGCGCAAACGTTTGTAAATCTCATTGCATGATTCATTTGAATACTCTCCTCCCATAACTTTTGCGACTCCTACAAATGCATATTCAATAAGGTCAGGTGCAAAAAATAACTGTCCATGCCTTTTCAGCGCAAATTCTTCACTGTGCATCTTTAGTAAATCCTGACAGTACCGTCTCAGTGCCAAAAGACGGTTTGCACTGGCGCAAGCTGTTAGTAAATCTGGCCCTAAGTTTCCTAAAGGCTTTGTGCTCCTTTTGCATTTGTTATTAATCGCAGTAGCAATGCATCGCGTGTTCATTTAAATCCCTCCGCTTGCATCCCACAGTGCCATTCAGATTTAGTTTGTCTTTATTCTTTCATTCTTTCACCATGTATTTATGCCGCCCAGTATTTTGTTAGTTGTGATCCGGAAGACTAAGCAGCAGAGGATGAACACTTTGCCCAGGCCATCTACATCTGTCACTTTGTTTAAAGGTCTTTCTCTCTCTCTCTTTCTTCCTCTCTCACTTCCTCTTGTTGCATGGAGAAGAAATGTTACTTTAAATAGATTCGTCTATGTGGAGACGCAGCCGATCATACTGAATTAAAGCAGTCAGGCCAGCCAGCCAGCTTTTTCTAGTCTTGGCCTGCTCCAGATCTCTCTCTCTCTCTCTCTCTCTCTCACTCTCTCTTTCTCTTCCTCTCCATCTCTCTCGTTCTATCTCTCCCTCCACCACTGGTCAGCTATGAGCAACACTGTCTGCTGAGTCACACAAACAGAAAGAAAAAAGCAGCCGAGAGAGAGGGCGAGCGAGCGAGGATGTGAACATGAATTGTAGAGGAGGTTGTTTTTTGACCCTCTCTTTCTCCCTCTACGCTCATGTTTTCCAGCTCTTTTGTTATTCATTCTTCTGTTTCCTAATTATGAGCTGCCTGAGGTACCACACTGTACTGTTGGGAATCAATTGAACATTTTCTACATGTCTTATTTCATTTATGTTTAAAGAAACAATTATTTTCTAGCATTTTATTTTACACCCCAGAAACCTTCTTATAATGCAAAAAATCTGTAATCCTTTGTCTGATTCTTACAATTAAAGGGATAGTTTATGCAAATATGAAAATTGAGTAAACATTCTTATTATTCTTATTCTTATTATTTTGGTTACTGTTGAGTCCAGCAGCTGGTTAGTTAAAATTGTGTGGCTTTAAGCTTAGCCTATTTATTTATTTTTAGCAATGCCTCAAATTGGCTTCATTTACAGAAGTTTTTAGATTACAGACAGTATGACCGTAACTAGATCTAGAATAAGACCAACTATAGTTGATTTAGTCATTCAGACAACCTACCGATAAGTAGATTTTGAAACTATGCAGTTTTGCGCATCCATATAGTTAATTGGGGGCTCTATTTTGCTGAATGCTTAATATGTGTTACTATGCAAATATGGGCAATCATATGCGATTGTGGAATCACAAAATGACCTTTTAGCAGAACTTTCTTTTGTAGGTAAACAGGGGAGTGAGCTTTGCACTGCAACGTGAGTGTAGATCAGGGATTCCCAAACGTTCTTGTTAGATGAACCTTTTGACCTAAAATATTTGAATGAATTACCCCTCAGATTTCACGTTAATATTTCAGTTATCTAACAACACACTTGCATGTTCACAGTTCTCTGATCTCAGTTAATGGGCACATGACAAATAACTTTTTTATTATTTTTATTTTAAAATTATGTATTTATTTATTTATTTTACATTTAATGTGTTAAATTTTTAATATTTAATTAAAGATTAGCTTCTTATCAACTTCACAAGCCCCAGTTTGGGAAACCCTGTAGATCAACTAGAGCAATGAAAACGCTGTTTGTTTTCAATAATATTAACCATTTAAATATTTAAATAGATGCAGCATTCATTGATGTAGTAGCCTACTATTGTGTTTTGAATTTAGCACATACATAGGTTATTATTTTATCTGTGTCTGTAGCATTAGGACATGCTCATTTCTGGCACTAATGATGTGACGGTGTTATTTATTCATCTGTGGTGATGAATGGGTGACGCTGATGACTGCACAGCTCATGTTAGTGCTGATTAAAGAGTTTGACTTAAGAACTGATCTGTGTGCTGCTTACAAGTCATATCAAAGACCTTCGTCTCCTGACACACACAGTCATCAGAGAAATGAATAAAACATTGGCCTCTCATATGCCATACACATGCGTACACACACACACACACACACACACACAGCATCACAACTTTCGACTTTTTTTATGTGACTGTACTATATCGTTATATTGCTTCAACTCTTAATTACCATTTGACCTTTTCATCTGAAAAGCACATTTATGACAAAATAAATGTTCATCTGTAGTATTTACCCTTTGTTTGCAACAACAAAAAGAAACAAGTGATTTTTTTGCTTCATAACTGAATATTTGATCACAGTCTTCTTCTACTCACTAGTGAAGTGCTCTACTTTCAGTCCAAATGTGGTGATTTTGTAGAAGCTTGATTAAAGGGGTGGTTGATTGCGATTTCACTTTTTTAACATTAGTTAGTGTGTAATGTTGCTGTTTTGGCATAAACAATATCTGCAAAGTTACAAAGCTGAAAGTTCAATGCAAACTGAGATATCGTCTTTGAAAATTCTGGCAGTTTAATGCCTACAAAAACGGCTGGTAGAGACTACAACAAGTTACTTCCCGGGTTCGTGACATCACAAACCCAGATAAACCCCGCCCTCGGGAAAAGGCAGCAAAGAGGGCGGGGCCATGCTGCGCTGCTTTAGAGAAGAGAAAACTAGAGGTGCATGTAAAAATCAATTCATATATGAATCGCGATTGTCTTCTAACGATTCTAATGGATTCACAAGTTTCAAAATCAGTGTTCTAAATGTATCTTTTAAAAAAATACAACTGTTACTTCATTAAATAACACAGTTGCACCTTTTGATTTTAACAACGCGTTATTAAAAGTTGAAATTGCCTGAGATTAATTAATGTGTTGAAGAATTTTTTTATCTAATGAATTAACTAATGTTAATTAATAGAGCCTTAATGTAGCCTAAAGTGTGACCAAACAATAAAGAATCAAAACATTTTCAAACAATGTATAGGGCATGTTGTAGTCCAGATTAAAACGTTAAAAAAAGTACAAAAATACATGTCTAATGTGTGTATATATATATATAATGTATGTGTGTGTATATATATATGTATGTAAATATGGGTCAATATCACCATAGAGTGCCTTTCAACCTTCACAATACTCAAAATTGTTGGTTTTAATTTCCTATTCGCTTTGTCATGTCATAAATAGTAGACACTCAAGTACTATAGAAACATATTAGTAGGGACTACAACAAGTTACTTGCCGGGTTCGTGACATCACAAACCCAGATAAACCCCGCCCTCGGGAAAAGGCAGCAAAGGGGGCGGGGCCATGCTGCGCTGCTTTAGAGAAGAGAAAACTAGAGGTGCATGTAAAAATCAATTCATATATGAATCGCGATTGTCTTCTAACGATTCTAATGGATTCACAAGTTTCAAAATCAGTGTTCTAAATGTATCTTTTAAAAAAATACAACTGTTACTTCATTAAATAACACAGTTGCACCTTTTGATTTTAACAACGCGTTATTAAAAGTTGAAATTGCCTGAGATTAATTAATGTGTTGAAGAATTTTTTTATCTAATGAATTAACTAATGTTAATTAATAGAGCCTTAATGTAGCCTAAAGTGTGACCAAACAATAAAGAATCAAAACATTTTCAAACAATGTATAGGGCATGTTGTAGTCCAGATTAAAACGTTAAAAAAAGTACAAAAATACATGTCTAATGTGTGTATATATATATATAATGTATGTGTGTGTATATATATATGTATGTAAATATGGGTCAATATCACCATAGAGTGCCTTTCAACCTTCACAATACTCAAAATTGTTGGTTTTAATTTCCTATTCGCTTTGTCATGTCATAAATAGTAGACACTCAAGTACTATAGAAACATATTAGCTGAGCTCCCACACATTTTTTTAGATAATTATGGGCCATTATTCAAAGCATAAAAACAGGCCTATTTCACACTCACTCAGGGACTTGTTTAGTAAGATTTTACCTGAAAAGATTTGAGATTTTTTTCATATCTTAATTTAAAAAATTGCATCTGCTGTATTTGTGTGTGTGTGTGTGTGTGTGTGTGTGTGTGTGTGCGTTTGTAACTTGTATTATTCCAACTCAGTTTTTTTGCCATGAAGATGCTTAGATGCTGACATGACTACTAGGGCTGTGCAATATATCGAAATATCGCAAATGTACATATCGCAATATGCATATCGCTACAGCTTGCAATATTTGGGGCCATGAACAAAAGACAGAGAAAATCACTCACTGCTCTTACCTAAATAACTTTTGTAGCTTAAATAAGAATCAGTGCATATTGAATTCAAAGAGTAAATACTACGCGGTGTCTTATTTTTCCTTTTTATTATTCAGTTCCAAAACTCGTCCAAAAATGTCTATGTAAAATGACATTTTTATGTAATGCTTGAGTAAAACACTACCGTTCACTTTCAGAAGTCGCACAGCCCTAATGACTGCTACTACTAGAAAATATTTCAATATTTAATTCATTGGATTATCTTAAAATAGGCATTACCACATATAAACCATTCCCCCCCTATTTTCCAATTTCCTGCACAAATAACCCATGTTATATATACAGTTTCATGCTGTGATGTAAAATTTTACACATGCCACGCACCCCTTGTGCCTGTGTGTGCTGGTGTGATTTCACAAGTTTGCCAAGGTTTCTCCATATGTGGGAGGCCTGTGGTTTAGAAGCACGGGACGAATGCGGACACTCGGGTCTAGAGTACTTCTCTCACCCACACGTCAAACGTATGTTTTATTCAGAGGTTTGATGCTCCGTACGCACACACACACACACACACACACACACACATATACATACATACATACATACACACACATGCATTCACAGATAAATTAGTAATGCAAAGCTTTCCATTGGGACCTGATGGCACAAGATATAGAGGAAAAGTCAGAGTCTGATGAAGTCTCGCTCTCCTCGTTTCACCACTCCACTAATCTGGCTCAACCTGCTGGCTAATCTCTCAACCTCAGCACAAAGCAGCCATAGATTCACAGTTATTCCTACCGACGTTCCAAATGGATGTTGTTATTAGACGGACTCTCACCGTTGGGCTCTTACAACCTGTTGGTTCTACGTTGCATCATCTCACCTCCTCCGGTTTCGTCCTAAAGCGGGACTCCGGCTCCGGTTGCTGGAATCTTATTGGATGCAGATATCTGGATCTCAGCCTATGAGGGCCAAGGAAAATGCTGTCGTGTTCAGAGTCGCCGTTTGGAGCGGAGGTAGAAGGCGGCAACTCTGTGCGTGAGTTGGAAAGCGACAGAAACAGAAAAAGGGAGAGAGACAGACAGATAGGTAGACAGATATGATGCAACTAGAAGACATTGTTCTGCCTGTTGCTGGATGAACAGGTCAACCAATCGCTTTTGGCCTTGGCTAAATAATAGATGTTAATTTGGGGAATGTTTCGGGTTTAGTGCAGCGTGTTAAGCTTTATCAGCAACGTCTAAAACATGCTCTGAAAATAAATTAGAATCATCCCTCTTTTTATTAGATTAAATATCACGTTTACTATAATGGGAAGAGGAATCTGGAGGGTTTTTAAACAGAAATGCGAAGCTCGTATTTTTGTTAAAGCACTCATATTAATTATTCCATATAAATTTGTGTTATTTAAGCTATCTAAGTCTTTTCTTTAGAGGCAGGACTACTGTTATAGGTGTACTTTATGCATAGTTGCGTCATCATGTCGCTTCCTGGTGGTTTTGTGTGCAAAGAGTTACTAGGTGTACCTGCGTTACATGGTAATGGCAGGAATTGGAGAATATAGCAGGATATAACCTTACACTGAATGTGTGTTTAAGTGATTCTATCACACGAGTCTCATGTCGAAGTCACGATGAAATTGATGTTGTTGCTTCAAAGTGTAACATTTAATGAAAAAACCTATAGGTGAGGACTTGGTTGTGTCCATTGGTTGTTGATTGGAGTTTAAGATGTGGGTGTTACATACATAAACGAATGCATGCTTGCAGATGAGGGTGGGGTTTAAATCCGGATTATTTCACCAGAGAGAAGTCGTCTTCACTGGAAGGTCAAGTTATTACATTTTCATTAAGCATTGTGAGGTCCAAAAAAAAAATTATTAAAAGATATACATGGTCATTTGTTCGCAATACTATCTATAACATGCATTTAGAAAATAGACATGAATTCTGTGAATGTGAAAATTTGGTGAAATTTCATACCATGCCGACACATAAAATCTTCCAAGATGATTTATCTAAAAAAAAATCTGAATATCATAACAATTTGCGTGTTCAAATTCGATTAATTTGATTTATATAGTTCAAAAAATAATTTATATAGGAATGCATTTTAGTTTCCTTTTTTATTAAATGTCATAAATTTAGATGGCACAGACGAAACACTTTGACGTATTTGTTTGCTCGCAATCGGCAGCAGATGTCTGATGCATTTGGATTTATGATCAAATGTGGGAATTTGCATGTGTGTTTACATTGTATGCACATTTCTTTTGCCTAATAAAAATGTATCCAAACACGTTTTGAAAATTTAAATGGCATATGTTTGAAATGCGATTAAATGGAAACCCAGCTACGGTGTGTTTTAACATTTTATTGTCTTACTCCATTGACTTGATTTATACAAACTATGGGTGGAGTCAGATTTCTTTTTGGTGATTATTGAGAGCATGTCACCAATGCTTATATTGAACCCAGCACAGGGATAATTCACCTTAAATTGAAAACTCTGACATAATTTACTCACCTTCACATTGTTTCAAACCTGGATGACTTTGTTTATTCAAACGATATTTTGAAGAACGCTGGGAAGTTGAACCAAGCAACACTGGACAAAAACCAGTGAGACATTTCTCGAAATATCTTATTTTATGTTCTGCAATGACACAAGGGTGAGTAAATACAGAAATGACAGAATTTTCATTTTTCAAACTATCCCTTTAAATGTTGCTTTAAATTACGCAAGGGTTGAATGAAGCCACATTTACTGTAGCTGGACTTTAATCTCCTGTACTGGTCATAAAACAAGACCGAATGGCTTCTGTGTGGCACAGCGGTGTTTTTTTCCCTTTACGTAACTTCGGCTGACTTGCGTCAACTCCTGTTACTGTAAAGCCCAAACAACCTCTTTACTGTAACGTCTTCACTAAGTCTAAACCAACAACCAGAAATGACTTTGAGTCAAAACACTGCATCCTCTTTGGCTCTTTTAAAGAAGATTAATAGATTAATCTTGTTCTTTTGGCCCGGATCTTGAGGAAGGTTCACGATCTAGAAAATCATTAACTCACCAGCAATAGCAGGCGTTGTGTAATCGTGGACACGGGAAAAGTGTGTGTGGGTAGAAGCCTACAAGATGATTATCTGTCCTCCACTCAGCGGAGTGTGAAAGTTCATGTCTTTTTCTCCATAAGCCAATAAATGATCTGGAACGAATGGGGTTTGTGACTGCATTGTGCAGAAATTGTTATATATTTGTTTGATGACTGTGAACTCTGATTAACCTTTATGCCAATTAAAAGCTTTAACCATCACAATCAGAAGTGGCTTTACATGTACGTCCGGTTGAGACTTCTGTTACCCGCAGTCTAAGTGTTCGGTAATTGAATAGTGAAGATTTCATTCACTTGGTCAGTGGACTAAAAGGACCTCACTCACGCTTATGAAACTGAATTGTGGGTGAGACTATTCTGCTCTTGGTTTAGGATCCAGTGTCCAGTGCTTTTGCTCGTGGCACTGGTGGTGTAGTGGTTTTAGATCAGAGCTAGCAGCAAGGTTGTAGGTTTGAAGCTTAGAATTGCACGCTGGAGCAAGAGGTTTACAGCTGTTTTCACACTAGGTTTGATTTGCATGGTGTGAACCTGAGTTTTATTTACATTATACTCCCCTCCCAGGCCTGAGAAAGGCTTGCAATTAAAAAAAAAAAAAAAAAAGAATTGCAATTTAAAGTTGACATGAAATCAAAAATGACCTTAGTTATATAAATGCTTCTTGACTTATTGTGCACAATTTATCATTGCAGCTTATTCTTAAAGAAAAAAGTGTTTGTTTCATAATATTTCATCAGTCATCGTTTTATCTTGCTTTGCCTCTTAAACATCTTTTTTCCCTGATTTCACAAACATTTCAGCTTGATATAAATGTATTTATTTATTTACACTCCCTCTAGTCAAAAGTGTTTTTTGTTGTTGTTGTTGTAGATGACCCTCCCCCCATACTACTCCAACCATTCGGCTGCATTTTACTATACAACTACCACTTTATAAAATCCTATTTTTATTTTGTATATATATATACACAGTACTTTCAGCACCTTTTGTTCCTGGGTCAATGGCTGCTTGTGTGTCAGATGTCTGCTGACTCAGTAGGCAGTGTTACATGCAGGTGACCGCTGTATGTGTGTGCACATGCTAGCATGATGAGCAATGCTGCCAGACGCTGAGCTGTCGTCCCATGATGCCTAACCAAACTACCCCCAGTGCTAACACATTTGTGTCACACCAGTTTACCATCGCAAACACATGTGCAAGCTCAAGCATGCTGAGAACAACACACAGTATAGACTTTGTGAATGGGAAAGGCCTGTATTTAGCATAAAAGTATATATTTATTTTACACTCACTAGTTTCTGTAGATATGTGTGTCGTACATTATGTGCATGAGAAAAGATATTATTCCTGGTGTAACAGCATTGTGGGGATATTTATTTATTTGTTTAGTTTGTTTATATTTTGTTTTTATTATTATTTCGTTCTTTTACTTGTTTATTTTTGTATTTGCCTATTTATTTTTACATGTCATTTTTATTTATTTTATTTTTTTATATATACTTTACTATTATTTCCCCCCTATTTATTTATTTATTTTATTTTTTGCATTGAGCAGGATGTTTGCTTGCTTTGTTATTAAAACGTTTAAGCAAGCCATTTGTAGGTTTACCTCAATAATTTCGATCCCACAGGTTGGTAAATGGATCATAGCGGGTTTGTGTAGCCTAATAGTTGAAGATGCAGACAGATCAGTTAAAGATTGTGGTTTAAACCGTAAGGGGAGTTTGAACCACAATATGTAGTTTTGTCATTATTTACGAAAGGAAAATTTCTAACAAATATGCTACTCACTCAATATTGTGCCAGTAGATGAGGGCAGGGACAGTCAAGCTCCTAAATGAATAAAACAAGCAAAAAACATACCATAAAACTAATCCACTTGACTTATATGTTAATATTTTATATTAAAATGTCATGCATCACTCAAAAATTTAGAATAGAATTTAGAAGACTTGGGAAATGATCCATTAAGTCATTATGAAACAACTGTTCAAAATTTCTTATTTTTTCTTCCAAATAAGAACAAGTCAAACTGGTTTGAATGAGGTGAGGGTGAGTGAATGATGACAGAACTTTCACTTTTGGGGTAACTAATCTTTTAAGTCACTTTTGTCTGCTGATGACCCTCACTTGACCTGCACAAGCAGTCAGTCTTTAATGCACTCCGTTCTGTCCGCAGGCAAAGCAGGTAAATGCCGGGCCTGCTGAATGAAGGCGAGCAGAAGCACGTGGACATCAGAGGTTCTGTCTAACTCATGATGCCGTCGTCCACGCAGAAGGGAGGACTGAAAGACCCAGAGCCGGCCAACCTCTTTTTCAAAGATGACCCGGAAGAAGTCTTCTGCGACCTACACGAGATCGGCCATGGGAGTTTCGGAGCAGTGTACTTTGTGAGTATTGAAAAGTTATAGTACATCTGATAAAAATGTTTTTGTGGTGAAGTAAATACTACGGGAAAAGAAATGTAATGCCTACATTAAAGGGGACATATTATGCCCCTTTTTACAATATGTAATATAAGTCTGGTGTCCTCAGAATGTGTCTGTGAAGTTGCAGCTCAAAATACTCCACAGATCATTTATTATATCATTTTGAAAATGCCTATTTTGAGTGGAAGCAGAAACACGCTGTTTTTCGTGCCTGTGTCTTTAAATGCAAATGAGCTGCTGCTCCCCGCCCCCTTTTCCAGAATAGAGCTGCGCCATTACAGCTCGGACCTGCTAAAAACATCTGTTTTGGTTCTGATTATCATGTTTATCACTCTGAAATCTTGCGTTTTAAACCATATGAGTTTAAACTTCTGATATACGGTTTTCTGAGCGCACACATCCGAAGCACACGCACAGAAAGCGGCTGTCACAGCATGTGAGCACTAAACTAAGTTCTCATTCACACACAAGTTTACGTTAAAAACACACATGAGTTACAAAAACAGTGGGTTATGTCTGTGAAGGTAAACAGCTGGGAAATAAATCGCATGTTTATTTTAGATCTGTGTGGCAGCAGCGATATACAGTAAATAAATCAATAAATGCACTGCTCTGTTGTCTCCTCTGAGGCTGGGACTCTAAACAGTGTTCTTTGCTCGTCTGTGCAGACAAACACAGAGCAGTTAGCAGGCTTTGCTCAAACTTTCTCCATGGCATTAGAGCTGGTACACCGTTGTCGCTTGCGAAAACACAATAACGGCCGCCGTGGGTGGAAACTTACAGATTAAGGGGCGGGAATATTATAATGAGATCCCTTTGCCACGTCACCAAGAGAGAGAAATCAGACGCGCTCGTTTTCTCAGACACTTGCAGAAAAAGGCTTCCCAAAACAAAGTTACTGGGTTAATTTTTTCACGTTTCCGTGGTTGGTAGATGCACCGGGGACCTGATTATAGCATTTAAAACCTGGAAATGATATGTCACCTTTAAATAATTCAGTTCAGGCAAGAAATTTTTTTTATTCTTTTTTTTTATTAAAGGAGTAAATTCTATAATGCTACTCATCTTAAGTTTGTAGAAATTAAAGTTTGAACTTAAGTATATTTTACTTGGAATTGTTTGTTTTGTTTACAAGGATTCTTTAAGGAAATATCAAAGTTATGATCCTGTTGTTCCCGTCATGCACTGGGGCATGAATAATTAATAAGGTTACATTTTCACTGTTTTTGAGTATTTACACTGTTTTATGGTTGCTTTTGTTGTTAAAGTAACTTGCTGTTTTGTGACATCTGGAGTTAATTTTCTACTCAAAATGACCCATTCATACTCAAACACTATCCACTGATTGTTACCGTCATTGTGTATCATGTACCAAGTCTTGATGTCTCTACTTTACTCTACTAAAACTTGAAAAGAAAAATTAAGTAAATTTTACTTGTAGTTTTTTCGGTGTAGAATGCGGGGAATCTGTGATGATGATGATGATGACGATGACGATGTCATTGTGGCATTTGCATGTACACTACCCTTCAAAAGTTTGGGATCAGTAAGTTTTTTTTAATGGAGTCTCTTCTGCTCATCAAGGCTGTATTTGTTTGATCAAAAATACAGAAAAAACACTAATATTGTGAAATATTATTGCAATTTCTAATATTGGTTTCCTATTTTAATACACTTTAAACTATAATTTATATCTGTGACGCAGCATTGAATTTCCATCATCATTCCTCCAGTCTTCAGTGTCACATGATCTTCAGAAATCACTCTAATATGCTGATTTATTATCAGTGTTG
>NW_015546078.1:30846-35361 GCF_001515605.1 Sinocyclocheilus anshuiensis
ACACACAAGTTTACGTTAAAAACACACATGAGTTACAAAAACAGTGGGTTATCTCTGTGAAGGTAAACAGCTGGGAAATAAATCGCATGTTTATTTTAGATCTGTGTGGCAGCAGCGATATACAGTAAATAAATCAATAAATGCACTGCTCTGTTGTCTCCTCTGAGGCTGGGACTCTAAACAGTGTTCTTTGCTCGTCTGTGCAGACAAACACAGAGCAGTTAGCAGGCTTTGCTCAAACTTTCTCCATGGCATTAGAGCTGGTACACCGTTGTCGCTTGCGAAAACACAATAACGGCCGCCGTGGGTGGAAACTTACAGATTAAGGGGCGGGAATATTATAATGAGATCCCTTTGCCACGTCACCAAGAGAGAGAAATCAGACGCGCTCGTTTTCTCAGACACTTGCAGAAAAAGGCTTCCCAAAACAAAGTTACTGGGTTAATTTTTTCACGTTTCCGTGGTTGGTAGATGCACCGGGGACCTGATTATAGCATTTAAAACCTGGAAATGATATGTCACCTTTAAATAATTCAGTTCAGGCAAGAAATTTTTTTTATTCTTTTTTTTTATTAAAGGAGTAAATTCTATAATGCTACTCATCTTAAGTTTGTAGAAATTAAAGTTTGAACTTAAGTATATTTTACTTGGAATTGTTTGTTTTGTTTACAAGGATTCTTTAAGGAAATATCAAAGTTATGATCCTGTTGTTCCCGTCATGCACTGGGGCATGAATAATTAATAAGGTTACATTTTCACTGTTTTTGAGTATTTACACTGTTTTATGGTTGCTTTTGTTGTTAAAGTAACTTGCTGTTTTGTGACATCTGGAGTTAATTTTCTACTCAAAATGACCCATTCATACTCAAACACTATCCACTGATTGTTACCGTCATTGTGTATCATGTACCAAGTCTTGATGTCTCTACTTTACTCTACTAAAACTTGAAAAGAAAAATTAAGTAAATTTTACTTGTAGTTTTTTCGGTGTAGAATGCGGGGAATCTGTGATGATGATGATGATGACGATGACGATGTCATTGTGGCATTTGCATGTACACTACCCTTCAAAAGTTTGGGATCAGTAAGTTTTTTTTAATGGAGTCTCTTCTGCTCATCAAGGCTGTATTTGTTTGATCAAAAATACAGAAAAAACACTAATATTGTGAAATATTATTGCAATTTCTAATATTGGTTTCCTATTTTAATACACTTTAAACTATAATTTATATCTGTGACGCAGCATTGAATTTCCATCATCATTCCTCCAGTCTTCAGTGTCACATGATCTTCAGAAATCACTCTAATATGCTGATTTATTATCAGTGTTGAAACTGTTGTGCTGCTTAATATATATTTTTTGGAACCTGTGATACTTTTGTCTTTGATTCTTTGATGAATAAAAAGTTAAAAAGAAAAGCATTTATTCAGAATAGAAATCTTTTCTAACAATATACTTTTTATCCATGTAACATATCCTTGCTGAATAAAAGTATTCATTTCTTAAAAAGAAAACTTTTGAATAGTAGGGTATACTGTAGCACAACATTTCTATTTTGAATAAACACTGTTCTTTTTAACATTTTATTTAACAAAGTATACTGAAAAAAGTATCTCAGATCCCAAAAAATATAAAGCAGCACAATTTTTCAACATTGATAACAAAGAAATGTTTCTTGAGCAGCGAATCAGCATATTAGAATGATTTCTGAAGATCATGTGACACTGAAGACTGGAGTAATGATGCTGGAAATACAGCTGCACATCACAGAAATAAATTACAGTTTAAAGTACATTAAAATAGAAAACTTTTATTTTAAATTGCAATAATATTTCACAAAATTACATTTTTTTTCTGTATTTTTGATCACATATATACAGCTTTGATGAGCATAAGAAACTTCTTTTAAAATCTTACTGATCCCAGACGTTTGAACGGCAGTGTCTTTGCAACCTCTATTGATCTATTCTTTTCAAGCCATCATTTTTATCAACTCATTTTAGATACTGAATTAGTTGCTCTAAGTTCGAGTAATATTTTTCTCTTTCCAAGTTCTGTAGAGGACGAAAGGCACATCGAGACATCAGAGACCAGAATAGCTTTTAATACCTAAGCTCGATGAGGCTTTTTTTCTCTCATTCTCCCCATCAGCCAGTTCTTAACTTAACTGTAGTTAAACTTGGAGCCCGTCATTTAGTTTTCGAAGCGGCTCCACAGTGCAGCGGTTCTGTCAAATACAAGAACTGCAGCCTCATGACAAGTTCTTGTGCATGTCTTAATCTGGGCGCTAATAGCATAAAGCCTTTGATTCCAAATCTGTTGCAATACTGGAATCCGCTGTGCAAATCCTCCCCCTTTCTCTCTCTCTCTGTCTCTTTTTCTCAAACGCTCACTCGCTCGCATGCAGACTTGCCCATCCAGATGTAGGGCTGGTCTCAAGGGGAAAGAATAACTAGGAGACGCTGCTTTAAAGACAGATGTTCACTCCGTTTAAATGCGAGGGCCAGCTGGCCCCATGATGCAGAGAAACTGACGTTACTGACGTCTGCCACACACACTTCTGTCAAGGAATACAATACATTCATGACTTTACATGCACTGCTGTTCAGATGTTTAGATTGATGTTGATATGTTAAACTGATGCTGTTATTCAGCAAGGGCACATTAGGAAACATTTCTTTAAAAAAACAAAAATGTTCTTTTGAACTGTTTATCAAAGAGTCTTGAAAAATGTATCAAGGTTCCAAAAGAATATTAAGCGTCACAACTGTTTGTAACACTGATACAAATCAGAAATGTTTCTCGAGCAGCAAATCAGCATATTAGAATGATTTCTGAAGATCATGTGACACTCAAGACTGGAGTAATGATGCTGAAAATACAGCTTTGATCACAGGAATAAATTACTTAAAAAAATGTATTTGTTTTATTTTTTATATATAATATAACGTTTATTTTATTTGTATTTTTTTATATTTTTTATATTTTATTAAATTTTTTGTTTACTTTTTTATTTTTTTATATTTTATGAATACAAAAAAAAAAAGATGACTTTTAGGTGCGTCTTTGGAGTGGTGTTGTATTAATAGTATTGATATTTATTTATTTATACTCCCTCTATTCAAAAGTGTTTTTTGTTGTTGTTGTAGATGACCCTCCCCCCATACTATACTCTATAACTTTGTTGTAATTATAGTTCACAATATTACTTTTTTTTTTTTTTTTTAAGACAGATGATGCTAACTCTGGAACAACATCAAATTGCAACGTTTAATCTCAATCGCAAAGTTTAATAATTGCAGTTAATAGTGTTCACCATCTTTTTGATTGCGTGTAATTTGTAACTAACTGTACATTTCTGCCATAGTCACCACTAATACCCTTCTCCTAAATATAATGTAGAAACTTTGCAAACTTTGCTGCTTTGCATTGATTCGTATCGTTAAAAAGCGCTATACAAATGAACTTGAATAAAAAAAAAAAGACTATGTATGTGACCATATCAGTATTGCCAATATTGTCTTTTTTACATTTTCAGTATTGGTTTAGTTAGGACGATAATGGAAACTGATAATATTGAGGCTTATTTTTTCATGCAAGTTGTATGAAGTACTAAAAAGCTTTCTGCTGTACCTTTTGAATAAAAGTGGCAAAGTATAAATTATTATTTTTTTGCTTATCTGCAGGCCCGAAACTCTTTTTCCAACGAGGTGGTGGCCATTAAGAAGATGTCCTACAATGGCAAGCAGACCACTGAGGTGAGAGACAAACTCTGATAGTTTTGAGTCTGTATTTGAATGTGTTGCTGTTTTAGTCTCCATATAAAGCAGTTCTATATTCAGTGTTAAGCAAACCTTCTTCTAGTGTCCTAGAACTTATGTAAATGATCAAATCAAAGCATTTGTTGCTGCAGTAACAATTTGTTTGACAATATTGTGTTTAAATAAATAAAGAATCTCTTTAGTTATTTGGCATCTGTAGAATATTGGTAGAAACCAAAAGTACAGATGTTTAAACGAGTGTGTCTGTGTGTGTGTGTGTGTGTGTGTGTGTGTGTGTGTGTGTGTGTGTGTGTGTGTGTGTGTGTGTGTGTCTGTGTGTGTGTGTTTCTTTGGGTTCAGAAATGGCAGGACATCATTAAAGAGGTGAAGTTTTTGGAACAGCTACGACACCCAAACACCATTGAATACAAAGGCTGCTACTTGAAGGACAACACAGCATGGGTTAGTACTGCCATTGAGAGGAATGGTAACAAAAAACAATCATTATTTACTATACTCTGAATTTTATATATTTTCAAATGACAAAAATATTTGAAGAGTTCATTTGCAAAAACCGATAAACGGCACTTTAAAAAAAAAAAAATTGAGCTGATTGCCGTGCATTATTCTCCACATATAGCGTGATCTGAACCCTAAACACGTTTTGTCAAAAAAGCCGGTTTTGTCCACTTTCAAGGCATCACGAGTTCACGTTTTACTGCAGAAGCCGACAAGCGCCCTTGTTGTTTTTGA
>NW_015546078.1:35496-36905 GCF_001515605.1 Sinocyclocheilus anshuiensis
CAGAAGCCGATAAGTCCATTTCAGCGAATCAGCGCGCTGTATTCAGGTCAGGTGACAAGGCTACTTTCACTTTGAAAACACGTGCTAGCTAAGAGGAGTTTCGTCAAAGCTGACTAAAAGTGACCGAGGATCATTTCGACGAACTTGATGAACCTGTGATATCTTCTTCAGGGTGAAAAAGGAAAATAAAAGCTGAAAGGTTTTCACGGAAGCTTGCAAAAGCAGCGCGTTACAATGATGAGGGAAAAGCGTAGTGTATCGCGTGTAATCACATCCATACAGTTTCTGATCACAACAACAACAACAACGTTAAATACGCTTAGGTATTAAAATTGTCTACATTGTCATCTGAGGAGATTACAAAGATTAAACGATTGTTTTTTTAAACTCTAAAACATGAAATGTGGAGTTATCTGCTTTTACCAAAAAACTAACTTTTAATATGTAAAAAAAAAAAAAAACATATGTTCAATGAACTTTAATTTAGTAAATGACCTGTATTTGTTTAAGTTATTATTACTTAATCAAAACAACCCAACTGCAGTTTGATTGATATTACTGGGAATGCGCAATAAAAAACGTGATTTCTGAAAAAAAATAAAAATGGAGTTATCTGTTTTTGCAAATGAACTCTTCATTTTTTTTCTCTCTCCATTTTCTTTACATATATTTAGCTTTTCATTGTTATCATTAATAGCAATGTGCACATACTGGATCTGTATATATTATATATTACCACTGTAAATTATTATTATTATTATTACTTGTTTATACAAACTTTTTCTTCTCACATGTATTGGAAGGCTGGGGAGTTGTCCATATGTTTGTCTTTGCTTTGGTGTATTTTTTTTGTTTTTCTACTGTCTTCTGTTATGTCTCATTTCAATAAAAAAAAAAGAGAGGGATATATATACAGTAATGCATTTGTGAACTGAGGGAACGGCTGTAACAACTACATTGAATTCATTCCCAGAATTCCCTGGGGCAGCCATGCCTCCTTTTCACAATATTCTCATCTGCTTTTTTTTTTTCATTCAGCTTGTGATGGAGTATTGTCTCGGCTCTGCTTCAGACTTGTTAGAGGGTGAGTTCACACTTGAAGTGCACACTACGCAGTACGCACACTCTCAAGTATGCAAGTACAGTGCAGACACACACCCACAGTAAGCACTGTATGCATTCACGCAGAGGATCAGTAATTGTTAGAGCCGTCATGTGCTTTTTAGTCAGCGCTGAAGGCCTTTATTAGCCACATCTCAGACGCATTATAAAGCCCACTTTGTTTTCTTCCAGTGTCACTACTACTATTGCGTTCATGTTTTTGTAGGGCTGGACGATATGGCCAAAATTTATATCACGATATATTTCTTAATTTCGGTCGATACGATATAATTCCGATATCGATATGA
>NW_015546078.1:37163-41909 GCF_001515605.1 Sinocyclocheilus anshuiensis
ATAACGGGTCGGGTGTTCTGTTGTGTACTGCGGATGCAGGTTTACCTAACAGGACCCGTGCAGGACTCTGCTTTAAACTGCTTTGCGTCTCTCCGTCAGATAACCTCACGTGCATGATGCGCCATTTACGGGTATTCCCCGGTATTTCCCTAAACCGACACACATCAATTTATTTATTTTACGAAAATGTTTTTTGAAATATCGGAAATGTGTTTAAAAATCATATCACCGTTATTGAAAAAAATTATATCGTGATACATATTGATATTGAATTATTATCCAGCCCTATGTTTTTGTTTCCTTCAGATGTTGTCATGGCAACATGCACAGCTTTAATGATAGACTGTTGGATTCAATTATCGCTCTGTGTGTGTGTGTGTGTGTGTGTGTGTGTGTGTGTGTGTGTTCTCTAATGTTTGTGGAATTTAGAATTTTCAGTTTAACTTTGCCATAATGTCACTGTATGAGTAATTCAGTCCGCATCTGTTTAATTCAAGGCCATGTTCTAATCCAGTTCTCAGTGCTTGTCTATTAGAGGATCAGGTACCTGACAGGTGTAGTGTCAGTTCGCTAAGCATCGGATGACTTTTTGAAACTTTTCTTTTTTTAACACCGTTGTAACAAAAACACCAAATGTTGCAGTGCTTTTTGCACATGTTAAGATGTCATTAAGCATGCTGCTTTTATTTATTTTTTGTCCAGTTCACAAGAAACCCCTCCAAGAGGTTGAAATTGCTGCCATTACCCACGGTGCCTTGCTAGGACTGGCTTACCTACATTCCCATAACATGATCCACAGGTGAGTCGCCCTCTGAATGATATCCGTTTACACAGTGTCAGCTTCCTCTGTGTGCGTAAATGACAGATAAATCTTTATCTGATAATCTGTTTATTAAGCAAATTGCTTTACAACTTGGGTTTTATGTGCTTTTATGCTTACCATAAAGCAGTGCTATTTTTGTTCCCCCATATTTTTGTTTGCAGTGACTGTATATACTTTGCAATTTATTTTGTATTTTTGTTTTTTCCCCAAGCATCGGTCTGACTAGAATGAGTAGAAATGGATTGCATTAATTTTATATTATACTCTGCATGTTTTAAAGCAACAAATCGTGATGATTAAAGTAAAGTACTAATCTATGACAGATCTGCATATGTCAGCATCCCGTTTATTCAGCATGCTTTAACTGCTTTACAACATGAGTGTTGAGTTCTTATCTGTGTTTTATTAGCTTCCAGTAATACAGTGCTATTTATACTTTTGTTTTAAGTTCCTCCATCAGATCTCAAACCTGTACTAAACTTGTATAAAATGGCAAATTAAATGGGACAACTATGTCAATAATAAGCTAAATGAAGTCGACCTAATCATAAATGAACATTTTTTTTTTTGTGTGTGCAAATTTTCGTTGTGTAGACATCAAGTGTAGACACGACCAGACTGTTTTGCACAAGATGCTGAATTGGTCATTTTAGACTTACTCATTTGTTTTTATTGAAAGGTACCACCAACATGTCATTTTTGTCAGACCCCTCTGTCTATAAAGCATGTGTTGTTGGAATGTACTGCTTTAAATGCCACTATGCAACTTTTTTACTCGGGAGGTTCTTTAATTAATGTTTTTTAATGTTTAATAATCAGAAGTTTTATCAGATATTGAAATGTAAAATCTTATAAAGAGCTTGTTATATTGGTTGTTTTTCATTACTACTGTGTTGCTGCTATTTGTTTCTTTTAAAATACATTGATCTTGGCATAAAAATAGCCATAGATGCTGGTATGGCTATAAAATAAACACACAAATAAATATATAAATGCTTCTTTTTTTTGCTTCCAACACTGACCAGACCATTTATATTAAATATCAAAGCCTACTTTGAATATCAAAAGAGCACATTTTTTTCTTCAAATTTAGAGTGTGTACTCTTTGGTTTCAGGGTTTAAAGTACTAAACCAAAGTACCATTGTAGTTGAAGCACCAATCCATGACGCATATATCAGCATGATCGCATATGTCAGTATACTGTTTATTGAGCATACTTTATTTAACTGCTTTACAGCATGCAAGTTCTTATGTGTTTTATTAGCTTCCAGTAACAAAGTGCTATTTCTACTTTCATTTTCTCTCAGCATTTTATTTTTTATTTTATTTTTATTTTATTTAAAAAAAAAATATTGTATTATTTATTTTATTATTTATTTTTTTTATTTTATATTATTTTATTATATATATATATATATATATGTTTTTTTTTTTTTAAGACTATTATTTTATTAGAGTAGAATTGTATCTAAAGTAAAGTACATGTTTCTAAATGAATCCAATATTTATTTATTTATTTATTTGTTTTCTCATTTATTTATTTATTTTTTAATTTAATTTAATTTAATTTAATTTTTTTATTTTTTTTATTTTACCCGAGACACCCTTTCATTGCATAACATGGTAATATGCTCCTACAGTGGGTCTATATATACTGTCTGTCTTTAACTTTCTCTGTGTCTGTGTCTGTGATTTTGTTTAGAGACGTGAAGGCTGGTAATATCCTGCTGACAGAGCCCGGTCAGGTCAAACTGGCTGATTTTGGCTCCGCTTCCATTGCCTCTCCTGCCAACTCTTTTGTGGGAACCCCATACTGGTCCGTATCGCAGACACTGATGTTCAGGAAGATGATGCATCCTGATGCTCCAGGGTTAATTAGACTGTTGTGTGTGTTTCTACCACAGGATGGCTCCAGAAGTGATTTTAGCTATGGATGAGGGTCAGTATGAGGGGAAGGTGGACATCTGGTCTCTGGGGATCACTTGCATAGAGCTGGGTGAGTGTCTTCAAGTTTTTTTATTTAATATTTCAACCATTTCTTTTTTTCGTTAAAAAGTTGGTCCTGTGAATTTGCCAAGCTGACCAACAGAAAGCTGCTTGGTTTGAAAGTGACTTCTGTATAAGCAGTGTTTCATTCATCGCTACACTATTGACAGTCATAGACAGTCATAGTCATATAGATTTTACTCATAATTCTATATGACTGTGCTCTTTATATGTCATTTGTATCTTGTATTTATTACAACATAAATCAAGCGTAGTAGATGAAAGCGGTGGAATAATTAGTACCATTATCTACTATTGTAGTGGACAGATGTGATGTTTTGGTGTAAAAGGAAAATTTTCAAGTGTGCACTGCATTGGCAAAGTGTGCACTTTGCAGCAAACAAAATCCAAGTATTGGAAAGTACAACTTCATAAAATTGTCTTTTTTTTTGCATTAGAGAACTGTCATGTGCTTCCTTGTTGAGTACATACTTATAATATGTGCAATATGCAAGTAGCAAATGTGACCCTGGAGCACAAAAGCAGTGTTAAGTCACTGGGGTATATTTGTAGCAATAGCCAACAATACATTGTATGGGTCAAAATTATTGATTTTTCTTTTATGCCAAAAATCATTAGGATATTAAGTAAAGATCATGTTCCATGAAGATATTTTGTAAATTTCCTACCGTAAATATATCAAAACTTAATTTTTGATTAGTAATATGCATTGCTAAGAACTTCATTTGGACAACTTTAAAGGTGATTTTCTCAATATTTAGATTTTTTTGCCTCAGATTCCAGATTTTCAAATAGTTGTATCTCGGCCAAATATTGTCCTCCTATCCTAACAAACCGTACATCAATGGAAAGCTTATTTATAAATCTCAATTTCGGAAAAATTGACCCTTATTACTGGTTTTGTGGTCCAGGGTCACATATTACTCTGATGACATACTGTAGTTTTGAACACACACACTCTTTAAAATTAAGGTTCCAAAAGGGTTCGCAGCAATGTGAACAGTTTTTAAAAGAACAATTTTTTTCTTAGTGTAAAGAATATTTCTAATTATCTGTGCAACCTTTTTTTCCCAATATAAAGACCTTTTGGTGCAATGCAAATGTTCCATGGATGTTAAAGTTTCTTCATGGAACCATCAGTGCCAATGAAGAACCTTTATTTTTAAAGTGTGCTACACCTAATATTGCATGCTATACAAGACGAACTGGGATTTAGTCTAAATATTGACATGTTTGAAATAACTCTGCTGTTGATTAGCATATGCATGTATATTTATTCACAATCTATGCAATATGTCACAAATTTTCTGTTTGAGAATTTCAGCACGTTTGATGATTTCTTACACCTCGGCTGTTTTCTAGCTGAACGTAAGCCTCCTCTCTTCAACATGAACGCAATGAGTGCCTTATACCACATCGCCCAAAACGACTCTCCCACCTTACAGTCCAATGAGTGGTGAGTGTCCTTCCACAGCCACAAAACAGAAGTTGACTCACTCGTATAGAGATATGTATATATACTCCTACTCATCAAACATATATATACTCTCTCAACCACACTCTCCTCTCACACTTTAACTCTTATGCAATAACCCTAACCCCGACTGTCAGTTCTTTACAATTCCTGATCTTGTGCATTATTGCACAAGCAAACTTTCAGTGCCCTTCAACTCTCTGACCTGCAGCAAAATGAAAGCCTGCTGGTCTTTCAAGCAGTGTTGCCTTTCGTTGATAGATCTGGAAATTGAAAGGCTGTCTGAATGAGCCAGAATATTGCTGAGGGTGTAAAAGTTACTTCGGTGACCAACTTTTATTGATTTCACAGTTTTTATATGGAGGAGATATGATTTTTACACACACACACACACTCTCACACACTCACACACACACACACACACTCACACACACTCACACA
>NW_015546078.1:41929-42154 GCF_001515605.1 Sinocyclocheilus anshuiensis
TCTAACGTACACACAGTCACACTCACACACACACTCACAGACACTCTCACACACAGTCACACACACTCTCTAACGTACACACACACAGTCACACTCACTCACAGACACTCACTCACACACGCACACACACACACTCACAGACACACACACACTCGCGCACACACTCTCACGCACGCACACACACACACACACTCTCTCACACACACACACTCTCACACACTCTCT
>NW_015546078.1:42304-63545 GCF_001515605.1 Sinocyclocheilus anshuiensis
GCACACACACTCACACACACACACAAACACAAACACACACACACTCACACTCACACACACTCACATACACTCACACACACACACACACTCACATACTCACACTCACACACACACACACACTCACATACTCACACTCACACACACACTCACACACACACACACACTCTCTCACAAACACACAATTTACAATACCTTTCAAAGGTTTAGGGTCAGTATGTGTTTTTTTGTGTGTCTCTTGTGTTCATTAAGGCTTTTTTTTACAATTAAAATACAGTAAAAACAGTAATATTGTGATATATTATTACAATGCACCGGCGTTTATCCGAGGATAGTGAATGGATTCAACAGATTACACACACCTGCAGCGCTTCTGTGAACGGAGAAAACAGAATAAAACTATAGGCTTACATAAAAAGGAATATATGGGCCTGTACACGGAATATAATTCACTTAAATCATTGACAGATTAACAAAACGAAAGAAAAAAAAGTGCTGAGTTACGGTTCATTGCGACGCATTCCAAAGTTCTCGGAAAGGAAACCGAGACGGCAGAAAGTAGTTTTCTTTATTTTGCATAAGCTTTACAGTTTTATTTATTTTACAGTTTTATTTATTTTGCAAAAGCTTGACCGTTTAGAATGATGTCTTGCTTCTATATAACCAACCAGCGTTGGTATGACTATATCGCGCCGGCGCCTCAAGCACACATATTTTTGTGACATTGCAGCCTGTTCATTATAAAAATAAAATACAGTTAAAGAAACGTATAAAAAGTTACAGTGCTCCGTTGCATAGTCAGTTGTGTTCAGCGTGACCACTGCCTCACTGGGCTGATATAGCCGATGTGAAGGATGATGTTTTATGTCAGTACAAAGCCTATAATAAATCATATTTTAGCATCCAGATACGTCACGGATATGGAAACATTTGGATTTGTGCTGAATGAGAGAGATAGGCATCATTTTCACCTTAAATTAATTTGTTTTTGGATTGGCGTTTTTGTCTTAACTTTAGAGGATTTGTTGTGGAGAGAAACTAATAGCTGTGTTTATAATGTTTGTAAACATTTTGCTTTAGCCTACATTATTTCTGATTGTAATAATAAAATGCGACATGAGCCTATACGCGACTTTTTTTTCCCTTCTCAAAATGCAATTTTATACAAGTAGCATTTTTTTTTAACAATGCAGCAAACATTTTTATATATCTTAAAAAACACTTTAATGTCTTTAAAGCGTTACACTTTTTCTTTTGTTTAGTAGCCTACATTTGGCCAAAATCTAGAAAAGATGATACTTAGTGTATTGACTGTGACTAAGCGCAGCAGGTAAAGATACCAGATCTCTTCCTGTTTTTTCTTTTTCTTTTTCTTTTTGAGTAAAGAAAATGCTGTGCATTGTAATTATTATTATTATTATAGGCAAAGAATTAAAAAAATAACGTCATTAGCCGTTTTTTTTCCCTACTCGAACCGCTTTTGGAACGGTAATAATACAGAGGAATGCAGGAACAGAAACGTTAAAATATCGATTTTGAATCGATTCGAAAAAATTTGAATTTTTTTTCGTTCTCAAACCCTGATTTTCAGCATCATTACTCCAGTCTTCAGTGTCACACAATTCTTCAGTTCTTCAGAAATCATTCTAATATTGCAAGAAATATATGTATGTGTGTGTGTGTGTGTGTGTATGTGTGTGTATATATATATTATTTGAAAAAAAATATTTTGTGACATTTATCAATTTAATGCACCCTTGTTCAATAAAAGTATTCATTTCTTTGACCCCCCAAAAAATGTATAAGAACGGTTTAAGCTTGTTTAAAAAACTTTTATTGACGTGTAACACATTCAACAGGTTGAGTTTATGTTGACTGTAAATACTTCTTCAAACATGTTTGTCATTTACAGTGGTGGCCAAAATTATTAGAACAGTTGACAGATCTGAAAATATTGACCTTTTTTGCCTCCAAAACATGATTTCATTTCATAATGTTCATGAAACATGCAGATGGTTGCTCTGAGCACAATATCAATATCAGATGAAGTGAGTCGTACTGTTTTTATCCACTTTTAACTTTAATATTTGGTATGTCCACCTTTTGCAGCATGACAGCAGCACATCTCTCTGGCATAGTGTCAGTATATTTCCTGAGAACTTCAACACTGATGTTATCCCACGCCTTCTGCAGCTCAAGCCAAAGGCTTTCCTTTGAATGTACAGTAGATCTGTTCAGATTATTTTCCAACTCGCCCCAAACTTGCTCGATGGGGTTGAGGTCTGGACTTTGAGGACTTTTCATTTTAATGTTCCAGCAGATTCCTTCTGTCGCAGGTAGTTCCAGCAATAGTTTGTTTTATAGGTATTGTAATGGCCAATTCAACAAAAACAACTGAAACCTCTTAAATGTGCCAAGTGTTCTAACAATTTTGGACACCACTGTATTTGTACAGGAAGTATCCTATGAAAGTGCATAATACTGTAACTGTTGTTTGTATTTTGTGAAGGTCGGATGCATTCCGGAGTTTCGTTGACTACTGCCTACTAAAAATTGCTCAGGACAGACCCTCCTCAGCAGAACTCCTGCGGGTGAGTAATCGCATGCACACAATGTTCACATATGCAGGGGAGATTATCATGCCACATAAAAAGTCACTCATAAGCATTGCTCATCGAAGTTCTAGCACGACTTCTGAGTGCCCACACACTACTGTTAATTAATTCCCAATCTGAGACATGTTCTCAAACACACTTTGTAAACACACTTGCTGGGGGAAGGTGAAGTACTCATGTGATACTCACACATGGATTGTTACGTTTAGGCTTAGAAATGCAAATTTATGCAGCTTAATCTCACGTCTTGAGACTTTTAATAGCATATGGTCCGGTTTACATTACAGCTGATAACGGCAAAGAACTGCAGAATTACGCAGGAAGAGACTGTCTGAGATATAAAGTGGTCAACTAGAGTTTTTATGTGTCGCTTATGAGCAGGTTTATCAGAAATGGATACAGTCATAATAATAGACTTACTTAGCAGTCTTCAAGAGCGGTTGCTTGAAAAGCAACACAAGCTTAATTTCTTGAGTTGCATTTCAGGAATGTGTCATATTCATAAATTGTGCAATTCATAACAAAGCAAGTACACTACAGATGGTTTTTCTTTTTCTTTTTAAAGAAATTAATACTTCTATTTAGCAGTGATGCATTAAAATGATTAAAAGATGATAGTTGAACATTGTGTAAATTACAAATAAATAAATAAATAAAAATAAACGCTGTTCTTTCGAACTTTGTTCAGCAAAGTATTCTGAAAAAATCGTGGTTCATGGTTTCCACAAAAATATTAATCAATGCAACTGTTTTTAACATAGATACTAATAATAAATGTTTCTTGAGCGTTAAATCAGCATATTAGAATGATTTCTGAAGGATCATGGAGGACTGGAGTAAAGATGCTGAAAATGCAGGCCTGCAATCACAGTAATAAGTTTCATTTTAAAATCTATTAAAAAATAAAGCAGTTATTTTAAATTGAGCAGTTATTTTTAAAGATTTTACTGTATTTTATCTAGTGCTGTCAAACGATTAATCGCGATTAATCGCATCCAAAATAAAGTTTTTGTTTGCATAATATATGTGTGTGTACTGTGTATATTTATTATGTATATATAAATACACACACGTACAGTATATATTTTGAAAATGTTTACATGTATTTACATGTCTATATTTATATTCATATATTTATATTATAAATAAATATATTTAATATATAAAAATAACAAAATATATACATGCTTGTGTGTGTATTTAAATATATATGCATAATAAATATACACAGTACACATACATATATTATGTAAACAAAAACTTTTATGGAGGGTTAATAAAAGCAGGAGGAATTTTCGATTGTGCGTGTCTAACGTAACTAATAACCGTGACTTTCTCTCAACTGAATCACTGGGGCTGTAGGTGGACATATTACTGCGCGGTGACTAATGGTCGTGATATCATGCTGTGGTGGGAGGCTTATGGATTTAAATCGTTACCAAAATAAATGAGTGATAGAGTATAGCGGTGCAGTTGGGATATGGGTAATTGTTGGCTGCAGGGAAGCTCTGGATACGTGATCATTAAGGGATAGTGCGACCAGTGTGATTGGTTTGTTTGTTTGTTTGTTTGCGCACTGTATGTGTCTGTTTGTGTGGGTGCATGTTACAGGTTACGGTTGATCTCATTGGTGGATGCAGGTAATCCTGTTTAGTCCTGAGAGCTTAGTGTTGATGCTAGGCACGCACTTTAGATGGGATACGGGCGCCTAGAGGATTTCATCTGATTTTTTTGCAAAAACACCACTAGAAAGTTATATAGTGTATATATATAAATTCTATATATGCTCATGCAACTTCAAAATTCTGAAGCTGAATTTTACTTTAAATAACGCCTACATTTTTTTTCTTGTATTTGTATTTATGTCACCAGTGTCAAAGACAAGTTTCCGCTCTGTGACAAGCAGAATGGACAATAAAGTTAAACTAAACTAAACTAAAGTCGTAATGGAACAGTTAAATTGGCTGAAAATGTGCTCATCCTCAGGCCATTTAAGATGTAGATGAGTTTGTTCTTCATGGGAACAGATTGGGAGAAATGTAGTATTGCATCACTTGCTCACCAATGAATCCTCTGCAGTGAATGGGTGCCGTCAGAATGAGAGTCCAAAAAACATCACAATAATCCACAAGTAATTCACACCACTCCAATCCATCAAATGACATTGTGTGTAGTGAAAATCTGTGTTTGTAAGAAATGTTAACTTTAACCGCCTGAGTAACGTTATACCCACGCGTTCCTAAACCCCAGTACGCCATGCATAATGCGTAAAAACATCAATATCTGCCCTTTCACAGAGATAAAGACGCCCCTGTGCAGTTGGTGAGTGCACTTCCTCTTCGCCATATCTGTCAGTACTTCCTGCTCTCATGACAGCGGCTTCCTCTCTGCTGACTCACACACATACACGTTTTCATATGCACAGCCAAGCGCTCAACCCACAGAGCATGCCTGGATGGATACTGTAAATGGATGGATGGATTCTGTGGATGGATACTGTAGATGGATGGATGGATGGATGGATACTGTAAATGGATGGATGGATTCTGTGGATGGATACTGTAGATGGATGGATGGATGGATGGATACTGTAAATGGATGGATGGATTCTGTGGATGGAATGGATGGATGGATGGATGGATGGATGGATACTGTAAATGGATGGATGGATTCTGTGGATGGATACTGTAGATGGATGGATGGATGGATGAATGGATGGATGGATGGATGGATGGATGGATACTGTAAATGGATGGATGGATTCTGTGGATGAATGAATGGATGGATGAATGGATACTGTAGTGGATAGATCGATAGCATGCAACATTTAAATATGTAATTATCATTGCATTAAATTGTAGTCTAGTGATGTGTTATGCATTAAGCACATGTCTGCAGTTGACTGAAGCTTTGTGTTTGTGTGTTTATCATCCTCTGTGAGCATAGCTGTTTCTCTGTATTTCTGGCTGTAACTCCAGGCGCTCCAGGTCTCGTTGTGCATGTAAAGCGTCCTCTCTGCCGCAGACGGTTACACACGTCTCTCCGGGCGATCTAGTGGCACCTGTTCACCTCCTCTTCAGCCTTTTATCATCCTGTTCTTTCACAACAAAGCCGAAAGACAGCATAATAAAGCCAGTGTGTGTTTGCTTTGAGAGAGAGAAATGCATTTTAGTGTGCAAATGTTTCCTGCCAGTGTCACGGTAAAATTTAAAAGTGTGTTTTATTAAGAGCCGTATTGCAGACCGCAGTGTGTGTGTGTGTGTGTGTGTGTGTGTGTGTGAGGACAGAAGGTTGAAGAGAGAAGAGAGAGTTGTTTGATGGTGTTTTTGCACCTGCTCTCCATTGTGACTGCGTGAAGGACAGTTTCTCCTTTCAGTTTAATACCGTTTCAGTTTCAATGATCAAATTTACCTTCTTAAAGGCCTTGGAAGCACTGGTGTAGTTTGGATTTCAACTTTGAAAGTCATTGCGGAAAAGTATTTAACAGTATATTTAGCACTGCCGGTTTCAGGAGATGTTTATAATAGTAGACAAGTGCACGGTATATGGAAATAGCAAACAGAATATGAATGAAAGGAATTCACAAGAATTGAAAATGTACTCACTCTCAGTTCATCCAAGATGAGTGTGTTTCTTCATCAGATTTGGAGAAACGTAGCAGTGCATCACTTGCTCACCAGTGGATTTGAATGGGTGCCGTCAGAATTAGAGTCCAAACAGCTGATAAAAACATCACAATAATCCACAAGTAATTCACACCACTCCAATCCATCAAATGACATTGTGTGTAGTGAAAATCTGTGTTTGTAAGAAATGTTAACTTTAAACAGTCTCTTCTGGCTAAAATACAAGTCCACAATCCATAATAGCATTGTTTGATTAAGAAACAAACTCATGTACACTACCGCTCAAAAGTTTGGGTCAGTAAGACTGTAATGTTTTTTAAAGAAGTCTCTTCTGCTCATCAAGGCTGCAATTATTTGATCAAAAATACAGAAAAAAACAGTAATCTTGCAAAATGTTATTATAATATAAAATAATGGTTTCTATTTTAATATCCTTTAAAATATAATTTATTTCTGTGATGCAAAGCTGAATTTCCATCATCATTACTCCAGTATAAAGTGTCACATGATCTTCAGAAATCATTCTAATATGCTGATTTATTATTAGAATTATCAATGTTGGCAACAGTTGTGCTGCCAAATATTTTTTTGGAAACTGCAATACTTTTTTCAGTATTCTTTGATGAATAAAGAGTTAAAAAGAAATATATTATATATTCAAAATATAAATATTTTCTAACAATATAAATCTTTGCTATCACTTCTTATCAATTTAACACATCCTTGCTGAATAAAAGTTTTAATTTCTTTCAAAAAAAGAAAGAATAAAAATGTACTGACCCCAAACTTTTGAACGGTAGTGTATATTGTTAGAAAAGATTTCTATTTTAAATAAATGCTCTTCTTTTTAACTTTTTATTCATCAAAGAATCCTGAAAAAAGTATCACGGGTTCCCAAAAAATATTAAGCAGCACAACAGTTTCAACACTGATAATAAATCAGCATATTAGAATGATTTCTGAAGATCATGTGACACTGAAGACTGGAGTAATGATGCTGAAAATTCAGCTTTGTATCACATAAATAAATTAGATTTGAATGTATATTAAAATAGAAAAATTGTATTTTACATCGGAATAATATTTCACAATATTATATTTTTTCCTGTATTTTTTATCAAATAAATGCAGCCTTGATGAACAGAAGAAACTCCTTTAAAAAAACATTAAAAATCGTTCTGATCCCAGACTTTTGAACGGTAGTGTATATTTTGGATGGCCTGCGACTGGGTACATTTTCAGCTAATTTTAAGGTCCCACTTTATATAAAGTGGCCTTAACTACTATGCACTTACATCAAAAGATAAGTACAATGTACTTATTGTGTTCATATTGTGTTGCAAAACACTTTTGCTGCTATTGAGGTGGGATACGGGTAGGTTAGGGACAGGTTTGTTGGTATGGGTAGGTTTAAAGGTGGGTTAAGGTGTAAGGGATGGGTCAACAGTGAAATTATAAATGTAATTAAAGAAGCTAATTACAGATGTAATTACATGCAGGTATTTTTAAAATACAAGTACAATGTAAAAAAACATGTATGTACACAATAATTGCATTGTACCAAATGATTAATTTAAATGTAAGTACATAGTATTTAAGTCCTCTTAAAGTGGGACCAATTTAAATTTTTGGGTGCAATATTCCTTTAATTTTCTTGAATATTTCTAGTATTCATGTATCTATAATGCAGTAATATAAGACTTGAGGCTGTTCGGACCAAATAGTCATGAGTCAGTGACTACATTTTTTCAAAGTTACATCTCAAAAAGTAGCCTTTTTTTGTTTTGTTGGTGAATATCCACTTCATCCAGTGCTATTTGTTCTCTGTGTATCTTAATACTGTCTTTCTGTTTTACTGACTGAGAAACCGCTTCAGATGATTCAGTGAGAGAGCGGTCTGAACCAATGTGAATTGATTCAGACTGTTTTGCTAACTCGTTTGGCCAATTCTCTAAATAGAAAGAACGGATTCAAAATAATGATTCATTCACTAATTACTGGCCTCACATCAAAAATTTGGGTCATGCATGATCAATCCATGCAGAGGTTGAAACTGGGGGGAAAAATTAATTTCGACCCAGTTTTGCTCTCCCATTCCTCTCTAATACCTCAAGACTGTCCTTCCAAGCTCCTTAAGACCGAAAAGAGGTCATTAATCTGAGTCTAGCGTTCATTTATTCTATTCCCACCATTTGCAGCTTCCCAACTGCTGTCTTAATCTCACATGGGGTCTAAATCCATGCTTATCGGTGTTATCACCGAGCTGTTAGCTGTAACTGTCTTTGCCGGGCTTAACGGTTGAGCCGTTTGCTTTACCCGCTCGAAACACAGACGTGACCTGCTTAACGAAATGTGTTGTCAACTGAATTTGTGATTCCATTCCAAATCACTCTGAGAGAGGGAACATCATCAGCTGTTATTGAAAACCAAAAAAAGGTGAACCAGTCCGCTTTGATTTGGCCTCCAAGATCAGTTTAGGCTTTAGAGCAGTTTACATTTTGTCATCACTGAAAACGAGGTTTTGTTGACTGTTAACGAACATTTAGAATGAGCTAGTCCACCTTGAACAAGTTTGCATCATTGCTCACAAGTTTGGAGTTGGTAAGATATAGAGCCGAACGATTAATTGAAATCCAACCGAAATCGCGATTTGGCTTGATGCGATTATTGAATCGCAAAGGCTGCGATTTTTAATGAAACAAATATATGCATGGCGCCAGTAGTAAATGCTGCTCATCTCTGCAAGCGCTGTGAGTTTATAACGTGCATCTGATTAAGCAACACACTCCAAACATCCTCTCAAACTTAATGAGAACATTATAACATAATTTTACTCCAAAACATCAGTCAAGTGTTTTAAGACAACTTCATTTTCTGATCTGATGTGGCTTCTTATTACAGAATAAAAATATATTCTATACTGCAATAAAGGCTATGTCGATTAGCATTGCATTATAAATTGGCTTTATTATGAAAATACGTTTCTAGCTGCTTTTAATTCAGTCACAGCGATAGCTAGATACCTTTGCCCATATTAGGGATTTCCTGGAACGTCATGAGTTCTATTACTTCTGTGATGCATTTGTGGAGTTTCTGCGCGAGGGCACCCTCTGGTGTCCAGTTTGAATGAAACGGACATTACATGTGTTTAGCACTCAATAATGCGCACTCAGTCCTATAAATAGGCCATAAATAGGAAAAATAATAATTTATTTTTTAAAGAAAGACATATGATAATCCATGTTTTTCTTCAGTGTATAGAAGTGTACAGGAGATTTTTTTTTCTTTTTTCTTTCCCCACAGTGGATGTATAAACAGCTCATATTTCATGTTAAAGACATGGAATCCATTTTTTATTTTAAATACCTCCTGATAAAAATTAAGAATTTACTGTCAAAGATTTTTATCATAAGAGTATCATATGATGTACAGTTAATAGAGCTTGGAAATTACAAACTGCATTTATTTAAAATAGAATATTTTCCAACATTTTGAATGTCACTTTTGATCCATTTAATGCACACTTGTTTAATAAAAGTATTAATTTCTTAAAAATCTTTATCACACCCAAATGTTCAAATGGCAGTGTACAAGAATGGTTTGTGCTTTGGAGTAAATGATATGTTGTCAAATGAAAGATAATGTTAATGTCAACAAAGCCAAACAAAAATAGGGAACCAGTCCACTTCAAAGAGGAGCTAGTGCAGTTAACTGTTTATAATTAACCAGTCCGCCTCAAGCAGTCCAATAAGAAAGGTTATTGCTTTAGAGCAAAATATATGTTCTCAAACATACTTTTAAAGTAAGTGAATAAAAGAAGATCTTCATGATGCATGGTTTAGAGGAAAAGTTGCTGCGAAGAGTCTCAGAAGGAGGATTTGTAGAAGATGGGAACGAAAATGGGAAAAAGATAAATTACAAATTTCTTATGAAATGCTTAGAGATTCTGTCTAAATTTCAAAGGGCTGTAAGAAATGCTAGATTGAGGTACTTTGCAGATCTTATTGAGAAAAATCGTCATAATCCTAGGCTTCTATTTTCTACTATAGATTCCATTATTAATCCTAGATTAGAGGTGGTAGGAGACCTGTCTGCTGATTTATGCAATTCTTTTTAAAATGTTTTCATAAATCGAAAATCAGATGTACGTAATAACATTACTTATTGTTATTATGTCATTCAGCAATCGGTATCTGGTGTTACTTTCTCCGATTTTGAGCCAATTTCTCTTTCAATCCTTGAGGATATTATACTCCGAGTAAAGTCTACAACTTCTCCTCAAGATATTGTTCCGACCCATTTGTTAAAGCAAGTTTTAAATTCAGTTGGCCCTTTTATAGTGTCTATAATTAATAAGAGTTTGTCTTCGGGGGTCGTGCCTGACTACTGTAAACATGCAGTGGTCCAACCCCTTTTGAAGAAATCTAATTTGGATAAGAGTGTGTTAGCTAATTTTAGACCAATCTCAAAACTTCCGTTCTCTGCTAAAATTATGGAGAAGAGCGTTCTCACGCAACTTCAGTCATTTGTTGATGCAAATGAGATCTGTGAAGTGTTTCAGTCAGGTTTTAAAAAACTTCACAGCACTGAATCAGCTTTGCTGAGAGTTTTTAATGATATTTTTCTTGCGACTGATCTCGGAAATTTTACTGTACTTTTACTTTTAGATCTGACGGCAGCGTTTGATACGATTGACCATCAAATACTTATATCTCGTCTTGAAACATCTGTGGGTATCTGTGGAAATGCCTTAAGATGGATAAAGTCATATTTTCAAAATAGGAGTTTTTCGGTCCGCATGGGAGAGTTTGTATCAGCATTGGCACCCATTTCTTGTGGTGTCCCGCAAGGCTCTATTTTAGCACCTTTTTTCTTTTCTCTGTATATGCTACCATTAGGATTGATTTTGGATAAATATGGTGTGTCGTTTCATTCTTACGCTGATGACACTCAGTTGTATTTGTCTTTTAACCCAAATTCTTCCAGTGCCTTGGGGCGTTTGTTGGCCTGTGTAGATGAGGTGAAGTCTTGGATGTCTGCTAACTTTTTGAGTCTTAATGAATCGAAAACAGAGGTCACTATATTTGGTCCCTCTGAAATGAGCGATACAGCTTGAGTTAACTTGGGAACATTAAGCCCTTTTAGGAAACATCAAGTAAAAAATGTGGGTGTGATCTGTGACAGTGCTTTAAAATTTAACTCTCAAATAAGTGAAGTTGTCAAAGCTAGCTTCTACCAATTAAGAATGATTAGTAAGATCAAGCCTTTCTTAGCACGTATAGACTTGGAGAAGCTTATTCATGTTTTTATTTGTTCTCAATTAGATTATTGCAACTCACTTTATTACGGTACTCAAACAAAACTTTTGGACAGATTACAAATGGTTCAAAATTCAGCCGCAAGACTACTGACAGGTACTCGGAAGTATGACCACATTACCCCTGTTTTGAGATCATTGCATTGGTTACCAGTACCTTATAGAATTCATTTTAATATTTAAATTTTTGTTTTTAAATCCCTGCATGGTATAGCCCATATAGATCATTACGATCTAATGGACAAAATCTACTACATGTGCCTCGATCAAAATTAAAGTTCAGAGGTGACCGCGCATTTGCGGTAGCTGCCCCAAGGCTTTGGAACAGTTTGCTAGTGTATTTGCGACAATTATCATCTTTGAATTAATTTAAGAAGCCGTTAAAATTTTTTTTTTTTCATTAGCCTTTGATCAGGGATGAGTGCTGAGGTATTGTCACTGTAGTTACCCTTTTGGGTCTGTCTTGTATGTTGTGTATTGATGTGTTTTTTTTTTGGGTTATTTATTATTTTCTATTATATTATTTTAATTTAACTTACTGTACAGCACTTTGGTCAACTTAGTTGTTTTATTAGGTGCTTTATAAATAAAGTTGGAGTTGGAGGATTTACGGTAAATGTTCAAGAACGACTGTTTCGAGGAATGGGACAGGAATTGATTTGGATTTTGGATTGTGCTCCTAACCATCTTCTCCCAAATAAATAAATGAATAAATGACTGCAGTTGAGTAATGGAAAAACTGCATACACCCAATTAGTTCTCAAAGACTCATGGTTTGTGGTTTTGCGAGCCCAGTTAAGATGCACACATGCAGCCACTTGAACTCTCGAGTCGATTCGCTTTTTATTTCCATTGAGGAGGTGAGATCAAGTCCACATTTAGCCAGCCATGTCAGAAACCCTCCTCCATATGGCATGTGTCCACTCGAGGCCACATTACACATGAGCACCCTCTAGTGAGCAAAGGACAAAGACGAAATGACGTAATTAAGAGCACAAGCGGAGTAATCCGGCATGCTGAGAGGATTGAGACGTGGGTTTATTTCGTGGCAGTTGAATTGCATCATGCTTAACCCCCAAATGCTTCTCCTGAAATATTTGCTTTTATGAAATGAATGCAATTTTTGTGGTTTTCAGGTGAACACGGGGCCAAATAAAAACACACTTTCCTCTAAGTGATCCACTCAGAAACCCAGAATCTGAGGGTTATGCACAGAAGCTGTGTTTATACATTTGATCACCACTTTATTTGCCTTAGCATGGGTAAAACTGCAAAAACACATTTGTGACTCTGGACCACAAAACCAGTCACAAGGGTCAGTTTTTCAAAATTGAGATTTATACAATCTGAAAGCTGAATAAATACGCTTTCCATTGATGTATGGTTTGTTAGGATAGGAGGACAATATTTGGCTGAGATACAACTATTTGAAAATCTGGAATCTGAGGGTGCAAAAAAAATTGAGAAAATTGAGAAAATCATCTTTAAAGTTGTCCAAGTTAAGTTCTTATCAATGCATATTACTAATCAAATATTAAGTTTTGATTTATTTACAATAGGTAATTTACAAAATATCTTCATGGAACATGATCTTTACTTAATATCCTAATGATTTTTGACATAAAAGAATAATCAGTAATTTTGACCCATACAATTTATTTTTGGCTATTGCTACAAATATACCCCAGCGACTTAAGACTGGTTTTGTGCTCCAGGGTCACATTTCACAAATGCCCTCTCTGTCCCTCTTTGTCCGTCCCAGCATGAGTTCGTGAGGAGAGAGCGTCCTCCACGGGTCCTCATCGATCTGATCCAGAGGACGAAGGATGCAGTCAGAGAGCTGGACAACCTGCAGTACCGTAAAATGAAAAAAATCCTCTACCAAGAGAAACACAACGGCCCAATGGGGGAGTCTCAGGAAGAGGAGGAGGTGGGTACAGGAAATACTCTGAGAAGCGAAAGGCCCCCTTGAGTGTCATACACACATGTTGACTTCATTCTTGCCTGTGTGAGTTTCTCAGTGGTTAGCGTGCTTCCTGTTGTTGCATGTGGCTACGTGTTGTACACAGCAGATTTGGCAGCCACTGGTTTCTCTTGCTTAAAAATGTCCTTTACATGTTTGCAGCCGATGCTTTGTTAACATCAGTTTTGAGTTTTCATAGAAAAAACTGAGACTACAGATGGATTTAGTGTCAGTCTGTTTATTTAATGGATGAAAAGGGCCACAATTAGACTTAAGGGTAATAAACTAAACTTGACTACATTATAAATAATTAACTTAAAAGTATACTTCATCATATGTGACCCTGGATCACAAAACCAGTCATAAGGGTCCATTTTTTTAAATTGAGATTTATGCATCATCTGAAAGCTGAATAAATAAGCTTTCCATTGATGTATGGTTTGTTAGGATAGGAGGACAATATTTGGCCGAGATGCAACTATTTGAAAATCTGGAATCTGAGGGTGCAAAAAAAATCAAAATATTGACAAAATCGTCTTTAAAGTTGTTCAAATGAAGTTCTTAGCAATGCATATTACTAATCCAAAATTAAGTTTTGATATATTTACGGTAGGAAATTTACAACATATCTTCATGGAACATGATCTTTACTTAATATCCTAATGATTTTTGGCATAAAAGAAAAATCGATAATTTTGACCCATACAATGTATTGTTGGCTATTGCTACAAATATACCCCAGCGACTTAAGACTGCTTTTGTGCTCCAGGGTCACATATAGTACTATACTGAATTGTCAGTGTCAACTACAGTATATTGTACTAAACTGAGGGTATATGATACATACTAGACTGTACTATACTATACACAACCACAGTATATGATAAACAGTTATGGATATTTGCTGTATATTTGTAGCTTTATGTACTTTACTAAAATATACTATTGTTCAAAGGTCAGTAATTTTTTATTTTTTTTTTTGAAAGAATATAATACTTTTATTCAGCAAGGATGCATTCAATTAATCAGAAGTGAAAGTAAAGATGTTTGCATTTAAAAAAATAAATAAAAAATCTATCTCAAATTCTTTTTAATTCTATTCTTTAAAGAATCCTGGAACAAAATGACTGCTGAAAATTCAGCTTTGTGTTCACAGGATTAAATCACATTTTAAAATATATTAAAGTAATTCGTTTACATTGTAACCGTATTTCACAAAATCACTGTTTTTACTATATTTTAACAAATAAATGCAGCTTTGGGGAGTATAATAGAGGCTTCTTTCAAAAACAATACATCATAAAAAAAAAAAGATCTTACCAACCCTGAACTTTTGATACTATATAATATATTGAAATAGACATCAGATATAACTATACTCTCTCTTAGTTGCTTAGGATGAAAACTTCTGCTAAATGCAAAAATGCAATAACCTACTGAACTGTAGTGAAGATATACTAAAGTGTAAATTTGATACTATAATATACAGAAATGTATATTACTGACTTTAACTGAACTATATATTTTACGGAAGTATATACTGCAGACTGTACATGGAATTATATATTTTCTTGCACTACACTAAAGGTGGGACTATACACTATTTTGAACAACATTGAGCTATTAAGTGACTTTAAGTAATGGTGTGAATGTGTCTCTGTTCAACTGCTATTACAGGCCTTGCAGTGAGATGTGCAAAGTGCTGTCAGTAATTGAAATAAATAGGGGTTTTCAGTAAGGATGATCAGTTTCTCTGTCTCTTGCACAGGATGGAGATCAGGCAGGCTGTAAGATGAACAGTTTGGGCAGTAATCACTCCATCCCCAGCACCTCCGTGAGCACTGGCAGTCAGAGCAGCAGCGTCAACAGCCTGCAGGAGGTGCAAGACGACTCCTGCTCCGAGCTGCACCACGACTACGACAGCACCCTCGAGTCTTCCACGCACCACAAAAAGGTCCCAAACACACACCGAAATCTCCACAATGCTTAAAATGCATTGCAGTCCTTTTCATTTAAATGCTTAGCATACGTGCATTGATGCTGACGACCAAAAATAGAACATATGTGACCCTGGAGTACAAAACCATAAGGGTCACTTTTGTGAAATTGAGATTTAAATGAATAAGCTTTCCATTGATGCATGGTTTGTTAGGATAGGAGGACAATATTTGGCTGAGATACAACTATTTGAAAATCTGGAATCTGAGGGTGCAAAAAAATCTAAATATTGAGAAAATCATCTTTAAAGTTGTCCAAATGACGTTCTTAGCAATGCATGTTACTAATCAAAAATGAAGTTTATGGTAGGAAATTTACAAAATATCTTCATGGAACATGATCTTTACTTAATATCCTAATGATTTTTGGCATAAAAGAAAAATTGATAATTTTGACCCATACAATGTATTTTTGGATATTGCTACAAATATACCCCAGCGACTTAAGACTGCTTTTGTGCTCCAGGGTCACATATGCTTTCCAGTCCGTTCCTGGAAGTCAATTCCTATGATTTTCTCTCTCAGTCAAGCTCTTTAATTCTCAGAAGGCTGGCTTGTTAGAGTTTTAATGGTACACACACAGTCTTTCAGGCCACAGAGAAGGTATACTTACTTAAAGTTATTATTAGATTGAAGATGAAAAAGTTCAGTGGCGCTCCTCTCCACCAAATATGCAAACTTGTGCTTGAGACTACTGTATGCTGTATAGCTAGTACGTACTATATTTAGGGTTGGGTACCGTTCACATTTTAACCGGTACGGTACCAGTATCGGTACCTGAATTTCGGTGCCGGTACCTTTTTTCGGTACTTTACTCTCTGTGTAATTACAAAAACATTTTACAGTATGATGATGCTAGTTTTCTTAAATGAAACGGTAAAATTCTCACGAAGTGACTCTCACAGCAGCTCTGGAGATTACGTTTTTGTGTTCATGCCGTCATATAGCGAGACGCAGAGGCCGGAAATCACCGCGAGCGTCACGCGTGCTTCAGTATTTGTGTAGTAAACAAAACCGCGTTTCCGCCATTCATACATACAGAGGCAAGCGGAACATGCAGGATTCATATTTAAACTTAAATTTTATATTATTTTTTATATTTAAATTTAAACTTCTTTTTGCATTTTAATATTCACAGACACTAGTTCATATCACGATTCGAATTAAGTGGCAGTGGCTACTTTTGATTTATTTGTCCACAATTGACAAATTCCGTGGCATTCCGCGCTATAGAGTAAATTACGTTTTTATGAATGGACTCCGCGATCCCATCCGCGTTTTCGCAGAAACCATATGGCCCTAGAAATGTAACCACACTTCACAACATTTCGGCTCGCCCTGTTTGTTGTTTGAACGAGTTGCAGGGGTTACATCACGTCACAGAGTCTCTCTTTCTCTCTCTGTAGCGTATGCGCCCAGAGGCGTTCTCAGGTACCGACGCAATTCGGTCGGTACCCTTAAAAGTACCGAGTTCGGTACCCAACCCTATAGGGACTAAAAATGTTGTTCTTTGTGGTTAAATTGTGCTTGTCTAACAACACTCAGGTAAATTAATTTTGCGATTGTTGTTAGTCATAGTCAAAGGGTTCAAAAGTCATTGACATTTGACAACAAATCACAAAGGCTGTGATTTAATTGAATAAATATATGAACATTCATAAATGTTAATATTGTAATTTTACAGTTGTA
Source organism: Sinocyclocheilus anshuiensis (assembly GCF_001515605.1). Classification (NCBI taxonomy): domain Eukaryota; kingdom Metazoa; phylum Chordata; class Actinopteri; order Cypriniformes; family Cyprinidae; genus Sinocyclocheilus; species Sinocyclocheilus anshuiensis. The sequence goes on from NW_015546078.1 coordinate 59,509, forward strand.
CTGTAAAATATTTGTATTGTAATTTTTTCTTAAATATCACATTAGTAATATCTCCTTTGCAATATTTTTCTTTGATAATGATATTAATAATAATTGTTATTGTTGTTATAAGTGTCAGACGGAGTCCCTACAAACAAGCACACCCAACCAGCTTTTTAAGAAAAATTTTATTTTTAAAATTTTTTTTTTCCTTTAGTGCTTTTTACATTCTCTAAAAAGTGTGCGATTTTGGAAGTTCAGATCCACTTTCCCACACGTGATTGATTGAAACTTTTCGTCCTCAAGTAAATTACATCAGAATGCAGGAGAAATATGAATAGACTTTGGGGGAACTGAACTTCATTTTATTCACTGAGGAATATGAACGCTTCAGCGAAGCTCGTGGGTCGATTAATGAAGATATTTTAAGATAGTGAGTTCGTTAGTGTTGAACAGTGTCGTTTAGAAACGTCTCCGCTGATCCTACAGTCAAGCCAGAATGTATTCAAACACCTTCAACATTTCTCACATTATCACAGTTTATTCGCTATTAAACGGTAATAAAATATGACTAGAACTCAGAGTTAAACTGTGTCAGAACAAATTCATCTTGATAATGTCAGGTAACTTTGATAGAAAGGTATGTAATGAATTCAGTTGAATAGCTGTCCGCTGTTAAATGCAAGTACACAATTAGATAAAACCAATTTAGCTCAACTAATTACCAAGCAATGCTTAATTTTGTTCAGTCTGTGGTGTAAAAAGCTCACATGGACCCTTTTCACAAGACTGTGATGACGCGTTTCAATGGTCATCAGCATCGTAAATCCTCGAAAGTTTTTTTATGTATGTATATTTATAACACTATACTTTGCATCAAATGACAAAAAAACTAGTTAACGCTAATGCGAGGGTGTTTCAAATGCAAATGCGGTAAATTTGACATCGTTCTCTCTTCTGACAGCCATTATCAGTCTCTCTCAATTATTGAAAGTCATGAAAACACTATCGTGGAGATTTTCTTTTGCTATTTGAGCAACTGGGAATGCAAAAAATATATATATCTGTGGTACTCTCCCATTAACTGCTTTCGAAGTTAACCCAACTACGACGACGTCCGCTGCTGAGAAACACGGAAACGTGAAAATGCTGCATTAGCAATTAAAGAAGCATGGTCAGGTCAAAGTGTCTAAATAATTTTTGGTCCCAAATTTTACTGGTAGTCCACAGTATGAAGAATTTTTGGGTATAATATGTCACAGTTCACTTTATTAAGCTATCCTCACTTACTGGTAAAAAATGTATAGCCTGAATGCACTGTAAGTTGCTTTGGATAAAAGCGTCTGCTAAATGCATAAATTATAAATTAATTATTACATAAAGTGTCCTGCACCCACTAGTAAAAAAATGATATCTGGTGTCTGGTGTCTGAGTGGTTTGACTGTAAAACTCAAATGTATAGCTTGAAGAGAGTGTGTTTTGATGTGCTTTTTGCTTTTTGGATCATCAGTTTATCCGTGATGACCTTCCTCATCGGGACCACCGCTCGGACCTGCGACCGTCCTCATCAGAAAGAGCTCAGGCTCATAACTATAAAAACCGTGAGCGCTTCACCACCATCAAGTCTGCTTCACTGGTGAGGAAAAAGAATGACATCATCCTCTCATCCCCCTCCTCTCATGCTTTACTCTTTCTTTTTCTTGTCATCCCTTTGCTTTAATACACTGCGGTCATTTCTCTCTCTTTCTCTCGGTGGTCTTTGCCTCCTTCTTTTCCTCTTTATTCAGGGGGGAAGACAAAAAGCGTCTTACTTTTCTCTTTCACCCTCACGTCTGTTGTCAAGGCAGCGTGATTCGGGCAACAGCCAGCTGCATTCCTCACACGAGTCATTAGTGTTGTTGTCTACTATTAGTTAATACGCTGTGATCCCGCACAAAAGGATATTCTTAGTCCTGTGGGGGTTTGGGTAAAAAAAAAAGAAAAAAGCATAGGGTCAATATCAGACATTTACGACGCAAATAAAGAATTTATTATGCAATTAAGCATGCAAAATAATCCATTGTGATACAACCACCTCCACCCTAATAGATGAATGAATGGAGATCAAGGGCAGGCGGTGTAGTCGATGGCAGTGTGCTTGATTTAAATGATTATGTCACCTGTTTTGGCCCCGTTTCGCTGGAGCGTGAGTACCCTCTAGGGGCAGACAAGCGCAGTGGACTTTGTCTGATACTACAGACACTCATCTATCATTTCAGATGACCACAAAGGAGTTTGGCTTTAGTGGGTTTATGGGCATGGTGCACCGTCCTATTTTTTATTTCTTTTCCATCGACTTGTTGGTGGAATCAAGTGTGCACTGTTTATTTATCGATATGGGTTTTATGCTTGTATGGAAGGAGACTTAAGGATCTGGGCTATGCAGGGGGAAAAAATCTAAATACTGAGAAAATTGGCTTTAAAGTTGTCCAAATTAAGTTCTTAGCAATGCATATTACTAATCAAAAATTAAGTTTTGATATATTTACGGTAGGAAATTTACAAAATAGCTTAATGGAACATGATCTTTACTTAATATCCTAATGATTTTTGGCATAAAAGAAAAATCTATCATTTTGACCCATACAACGTATTTTTGGCTATTGCTACAAATATACCCCAGCGACTTAAGACTGCTTTTGTGCTCCAGGCTCACATATTGAATGAATGAAATTGATATGTAGATGTGTTGGCAGAACTATAGGGATGGAAAAGGGAATGTGAGAATATCTTAGGTTTGTTACAGATTGTAAAATTAAATGTAGAATCTGAGAAATCTCCAGTTGATGCCCTACATAAATCTCACGTTTCTTTGTTTCGTTTTCCAGCCGTTTTGAATGTAGTTGTTTCCTGCTCACAGTGTGGATTTACATTGACTCCTCAGCTTTCTTCCAAAATCTAGTGAACTGCCATGCTGCCTGCTCCCTACATAGGATGCCATCTTATAAGGCAGCAACCTAACAGTCATGAAATTTCATAAGTGCCCTTAGAAAAGTCTTATTTGCACAGAATAGGTACGACCAACATTCACAAAGTTCCACAGCCACCCTTCGTGACTGATTTCATTATGACTGTGGTTACTAATATGAATGTAGTACTCTTAGTCTTTAGTGATTTTTAAAGTGTGTGTCCCTGATAAACATAGTTACACAACAGTTAGGGTCAGTAAGAAATGTTTTGATGTTTTTGAAATAAGTCTCTTATGTTCGCCCAGGTTGCATTTATTTTATTATGCAGCAAAACAGTAATTTTGTGAAATGTTATTACCATTTAACTCTGTGGCAAATAACTCTTTTCTATTTTAATATATTTTAAAATTCAGTTTATTCCCGTGGTCGCAACACTGTATTTTCAGCATCATTACTCCAGTCTTCAGTGTCACATGATCTTCAGAAATCATTCTAATATGCTGATTTATTATTAGAATTATCAACAGTTGTGCTGGCAAATATTTTTTGGGAAACTGCAATACTTTTTTCAGGATTCTTTGATGAATAAAAGTTAAAAAGAACAGCATTTATTCAGAATATAATTCTTTTCTAACAATATAAATCTTTGCTATCACTTCTTAACAATTTAACACATCCTTGCTGAATAAAAGTTTTAAACTTTTGAACGGTAAGAAACAGATTTCTATTTGAAATAAATGCTCTTCTTTTTAACTTTTTATTCATCAAAGAATCCTGAAAAAAAGCATCACGGGTTCCAAAAAAATATGAAGCAGCAACAGTTTCAACACTGATAATAAATCAGCATATTAGAGTGATTTCTGAAGATCATGTGACACTGAAGACTGGAGTAATGATGCTGAAAATACAGCTTTGATCACAGGAATAAATTATATTTTAATATATATTAAAATAGAAAAACATTATTTTACATCCTAATAATATTTCACAATATTACATTTTTTCCTGTATTTTTGATCAAATAAATGCAGCCTTGGTGAGCATAAGAAACTCCTGTAAAAAAACATTAAAAATCATTCTGATCCCAAACTTTTGACCGGTAGTGTGTGT
>NW_015546078.1:73980-76504 GCF_001515605.1 Sinocyclocheilus anshuiensis
GGCCCAAATTTTACTGGTAGTCCACAGTATGAAGAATTTTTGGGTATAATATGTCACAGTTCACTTTATTAAGCTATCCTCACTTACTGGTAAAAAATGTATAGCCTGAATGCACTGTAAGTTGCTTTGGATAAAAGCGTCTGCTAAATGCATAAATTATAAATTAATTATTACATAAAGTGTCCTGCACCCACTAGTAAAAAAATGATATCTGGTGTCTGAATAATTTGTGGTTTGACTGTAAAACTCAAATGTATAGCTTGAAGAGAGTGTGTTTTGATGTGCTTTTTGTCCTCAGGATCATCAGTTTATCCGTGATGACCTTCCTCATCGGGACCACCGCTCGGACCTGCGACCGTCCTCATCAGAAAGAGCTCAGGCTCATAACTATAAAAACCGTGAGCGCTTCACCACCATCAAGTCTGCTTCACTGGTGAGGAAAAAGAATGACATCATCCTCTCATCCCCCTCCTCTCATGCTTTACTCTTTCTTTTTCTTGTCATCCCTTTGCTTTAATACACTGCGGTCATTTCTCTCTCTTTCTCTCGGTGGTCTTTGCCTCCTTCTTTTCCTCTTTATTCAGGGGGGAAGACAAAAAGCGTCTTACTTTTCTCTTTCACCCTCACGTCTGTTGTCAAGGCAGCGTGATTCGGGCAACAGCCAGCTGCATTCCTCACACGAGTCATTAGTGTTGTTGTCTACTATTAGTTAATACGCTGTGATCCCGCACAAAAGGATATTCTTAGTCCTGTGGGGGTTTGGGTAAAAAAAAAAGAAAAAAGCATAGGGTCAATATCAGACATTTACGACGCAAATAAAGAATTTATTATGCAATTAAGCATGCAAAATAATCCATTGTGATACAACCACCTCCACCCTAATAGATGAATGAATGGAGATCAAGGGCAGGCGGTGTAGTCGATGGCAGTGTGCTTGATTTAAATGATTATGTCACCTGTTTTGGCCCCGTTTCGCTGGAGCGTGAGTACCCTCTAGGGGCAGACAAGCGCAGTGGACTTTGTCTGATACTACAGACACTCATCTATCATTTCAGATGACCACAAAGGAGTTTGGCTTTAGTGGGTTTATGGGTATGGCGTAGCATTTTTTTCCATCGACTTGTTGGTGGAATCAAGTGTGCACTGTTTATTTATCGATATGGGTTTTATGCTTGTATGGAAGGAGACTTAAGGATCTGGGCTATGCAGGGGGAAAAAATCTAAATACTGAGAAAATTGGCTTTAAAGTTGTCCAAATTAAGTTCTTAGCAATGCATATTACTAATCAAAAATTAAGTTTTGATATATTTACGGTAGGAAATTTACAAAATAGCTTAATGGAACATGATCTTTACTTAATATCCTAATGATTTTTGGCATAAAAGAAAAATCTATCATTTTGACCCATACAACGTATTTTTGGCTATTGCTACAAATATACCCCAGCGACTTAAGACTGCTTTTGTGCTCCAGGCTCACATATTGAATGAATGAAATTGATATGTAGATGTGTTGGCAGAACTATAGGGATGGAAAAGGGAATGTGAGAATATCTTAGGTTTGTTACAGATTGTAAAATTAAATGTAGAATCTGAGAAATCTCCAGTTGATGCCCTACATAAATCTCACGTTTCTTTGTTTCGTTTTCCAGCCGTTTTGAATGTAGTTGTTTCCTGCTCACAGTGTGGATTTACATTGACTCCTCAGCTTTCTTCCAAAATCTAGTGAACTGCCATGCTGCCTGCTCCCTACATAGGATGCCATCTTATAAGGCAGCAACCTAACAGTCATGAAATTTCATAAGTGCCCTTAGAAAAGTCTTATTTGCACAGAATAGGTACGACCAACATTCACAAAGTTCCACAGCCACCCTTCGTGACTGATTTCATTATGACTGTGGTTACTAATATGAATGTAGTACTCTTAGTCTTTAGTGATTTTTAAAGTGTGTGTCCCTGATAAACATAGTTACACAACAGTTAGGGTCAGTAAGAAATGTTTTTATGTTTTTGAAATAAGTCTCTTATGTTCGCCCAGGTTGCATTTATTTTATTATGCAGCAAAACAGTAATTTTGTGAAATGTTATTACCATTTAACTCTGTGGCAAATAACTCTTTTCTATTTTAATATATTTTAAAATTCAGTTTATTCCCGTGGTCGCAACACTGTATTTTCAGCATCATTACTCCAGTCTTCAGTGTCACATGATCTTCAGAAATCATTCTAATATGCTGATTTATTATTAGAATTATCAACAGTTGTGCTGGCAAATATTTTTTGGGAAACTGCAATACTTTTTTCAGGATTCTTTGATGAATAAAAGTTAAAAAGAACAGCATTTATTCAGAATATAATTCTTTTCTAACAATATAAATCTTTGCTATCACTTCTTAACAATTTAACACATCCTTGCTGAATAAAAGTTTTAAACTTTTGAACGGTAAGAAACAGATTTCTATTTGAAATAAATGCTCTTCTTTTTAACTTTTTATTCATCAAAGAATCCTGAAAAAAAGCATCACG
>NW_015546078.1:76684-85128 GCF_001515605.1 Sinocyclocheilus anshuiensis
ATTTCTGAAGATCATGTGACACTGAAGACTGGAGTAATGATGCTGAAAATACAGCTTTGATCACAGGAATAAATTATATTTTAATATATATTAAAATAGAAAAACATTATTTTACATCCTAATAATATTTCACAATATTACATTTTTTCCTGTATTTTTGATCAAATAAATGCAGCCTTGGTGAGCATAAGAAACTCCTTTCAAAAACATTATATATATGCATGCATGCATGCTAAAAACAAAAACGCAATGCCTGTTGAACATTTTAGCTCCACATGTGTCAGCTTCACACATGTGTTTACATTGGATCTGAAACGGTCAGAAATTTAATTTGAATTATCATCTGTTACACTTTTAACCTGCAAGCGTTTCTTTCACTCCTCCTTCCCATTCTTGCTTTGCCGCCAGGGCTTCGTGCTATCACATGCCCCTTCAGTGTGGCTGATAGGGGCATTTGGGCAGAAAGCGATTGGATTGGTGACTGCAGTTACAGTGGGGCTTCTGATTAGGAAAGTTCCCCCTTCGACAGGCGTCTCATGTGACTGGCCTACTAAACGCTGATTAGGCCTCTCTGAGAACCTCATTCATTCACGGCGCACCTGCGAGGAGAGAGGAGAAGCAGTGTTCGCCCTCTCTCTTGATCCCCTCTCTCTTTCTCTCCCGGTGGGATTTGAGCGAGTGCTTTTGGGGGATGTAGTGCAGGCGGCTCTCGATGTTCTCACGGGTGGTTTATTTCGCCAATATGTTTGGCTTGAGGAGTTCAGGTGGGAGTTACGAGAAACTCAACGAACAGTTTGATCTGGACGCGCCCTTCTTCCAGGTTTGTCTTGCAGCGCTTTGCTGAAGTCAAGGGAACGGTGGGGTTTTTCTGTTTTCAGTTTTATATTTAGAGGCATCTATGACCTTCTAGATCTAGAAAATGCAATGTTGAGATGTGTAATATTCACCATTGCAACTTTTCCGTTTTTGTCACAATTAGATATTGCAGTACAATTGATAATTATGGGCTGGATTTTTTTTTTTATTTGTCAGCATAATAATATGTGACCCTGGACCTGTCATAAGAGTCAATTTCTCGAAATTGAGATTTATGCATCATCTGAAAGCTGAATAAATAAGCTTTCCATTGATGTATGTTTTGTTAGGATAGGACAATATTTGGCTGAGATACAACTATTTGAAAATCTGGAATCGGAGGGTGCAAAAAAATCTAAATATTGAGAAAATCATCTTTAAAGTTGTCTAAATTAAGTTCTTAGCAATGCATATTACTAATCAAAAATTAAGTTTTGATATATTTACGGTAGGAAATTTACAAAATATCTTCATGGAACATGATCTTTACTTAATATCCTAATGATTTTTGGCATAAAAGAAAAATCGATAATTTTGACCCATACAATGTATTTTTGGATATTGCTATAAATATACCCCAGCGACTTAAGACTGCTTTTGTGCTCCAGGGTCACTTATAGTGTTTGTTATTTTCATGCGCCTTTGAGATCACAAGAACTTTTAGTCTTATCAATGGCTGTGCTGTAGATTTCATGGCTTTTTCTGGTTATTCTGTTCTCATAATGTGAAAGATGACACTGATCATCATGCGATCTGGTTAATCTCAATGGACAATATCTGATGAATTATTCCACTGGACTATCTCTCGTTTCTCTTTCCAGATCCTCACATTTCCCGAGATTATTTTTGGGGATGCTTTAGAAACATTCCCACAGGTGACATGGTGTCAATAGGGATTAAAAATGTACAAAATTGGAAGTTTTCAACTAAGGAAATGCATGTAACCTGATACGTAATTTTGAATGATCTGACAATGTGTTAAAAGTTGCACCAAATTTTTGAAATAATGCAACCTTTGATCACCATCATCCAATCTGTGGGTTGATTTTTGCACTTTGCTCCACTGAAAAAATCTCATCACAATCCTCTCAAAAGTTCACCTTCGCTGACCAAGTTCTTTTCCATCTAGGTAACGCGTCAGATCCACGAACACGAGCAGGAAAATGAGCTCCGAGAGCAGATGTCGGGGTACAAACGCATGCGACGGCAACACCAGAAGCAGCTGATTGCTCTGGAGAACAAGCTGAAGGCAGAGATGGATGAGCACAGACTGAAGCTCCAAAAAGAACTGGAAACCCATGCCAACAATGCCTTCATTGAGCTGGAGAAACTTGCCAAGAAGCACGTCATCCAAACAGACAAAGAAGTGAGTGATCTTTCTTTATTCTTCTGTTGAGACCCAAAGAGTTTATAGTTACTAGCTAATAAAAAATTGGTCGATTACAAATGACATGATGTTGACTAAAAATTGTGATTTGACCAATATACCATCCAGAATGGTTATTCTGGGACTTTCACATCTTAACAATAAATTCTATAGTTTAAAATCTCTGCACAAAGTTGAAAAAAAAAAATGAGTGCACAAGTTCATGTGGATCCATGTGAAAGCTCCCCCGATTTATATTATTATTTTCCATATTGCATGCTAAGCATGTAAAAAGCCAAGGGATGAATGCTAATTATTCATGTAGCATATGTTGATTAATATGTTAATGAAGCCAGAGAAGAAAATGGGACTGTGTGGATTTTTTTGTTTGCTTTTCTCAGGAGTTTCTAACATTAAAAAAAAAATAAACAATCAGTCACATACTGAAGTTGCAATGAAATTGCATTGCTATTAATGATAAATCTGCATTGTGTTCCTCAGATGAAAACACTGGCAGCTGATGAGAAGAAGTTCCAGCAGCAAATCATGGTCCAGCAGAAGAAAGAGCTCACCAACTTCCTCGATAACCAGAAGAAACAGTATAAGCTGTGCAAGGAAAAGATCAAAGAGGTTCTTGTCTAGTTCCTACAAGCTGAAACAAAAATTGACACTGTTTACTGAAATAATATTAATATTATTCCAAAGAAAAATTGGAAAACAACTCTACTATTCAACTTACCAAGCCATCTAATTTTTAGTCCTTTCCCCTCTAACTGCATCATATTGAAAAGTCTTTATAATCCAGTTAATAAGTTGTCACTTCAGTTGTTAGTTTCAGTTGTCACTGAAAAAACACTACATTGCAAGAGTAAAATGGGTTGCAAATGCCATTTCATGTTGACTTAAAAATGGGGTATTCACTTCTTTTAATTCTTTTGTCTCTTCTCATGTTTCTTTGTTCAGGAAATGAGTGAAGACCACAGCACGCCTAAGAAAGAGAAGCAGGAGAGGCTTTCCAAGCATAAGGAGAACATTCAGCATTCTCAGGCTGAAGAGGAGGCTCAGCTTCTGGGTCAACAGAGGACTTTCTACGATAGGAACTGCAGAGCCTTCAAACGCAAGATCATTATCAAGAAGCACGAGTTTGAGCAGGAGCAGCTACGAGAGGTGGGGATGACATGCTTCAAGTCAGAAAAAAAGACTGTGCGATAAAAATGTGTGTTTAAAAGTTTTGGGGTCAGTAAGATTGTTGTTGTTTTTAAATGAATTAATAAAGACAAATAAAGAAATGTAGACTGTTACGAAATATTTCTGCTCTTTCAAGATTGATACGTTTCTTGAGCACCAAATTTCACAGTATGACTATTTTTACTGTTTTCAATCAAACGAATGCGGTCTTGCAGACTTTCAAAAACGAAACAAAAAAAATCTTACCGAGCCTACACTTTTGAACGGTAGTGTGTATGTATATGTATATATACAGGATAATCGTATGAAGGCTTTTCCCAGGGATAATGCAAAATTTGAACCGTTTCTCAGGGTTGATGACTGTTTTCAATTAATCTGATTTGAAAGTAAGTAATGCAGCAATGTGCAAATCTCTTAATCTAGTGCTTTAATCTACAGGAAACCTTCGGAAGTATTACTGAGTCTAAACCCACTCTATAAAGCAACAAACATGATGATGCATAATCCATTGGTTTGCAATCCTAGTCCAAATTTTGCATAGCTCCACTTGCATATCAACACGTTTATTTGATCACACCTTTTACTGTTGTAACCTTTGCTTACTAAGGTGAGCTATTAGTACTAGTATTATTATTATTGTTGTGCATACTTATGATTAAGGGTTTGTTTTAAACCACTAACTTTGTTTTGTAACTTTTGGGCAACTAAATCACCTGTTAACCTTAACCCCAAAGAACACCCTAACAACCTAGCAGTGCCATAGCAACCATCTTGGCAAGTATCCATATATAATAAAAGTCAGAAAACCTTAGCAATCACATGGCATTGTGGTGGCGACTTCTGTACAGGAAAACACCACTAGTTTTCTTAAGGATATGTAAAAATATTAGTAGATTTAGAAGAGACCTTATTATTTGAATAATGTAATATTGTAATGTTAATTTCTGTCTCGCTGTCTGTCAGGAGTTGAATAAGAAGAAGACCCAGAAGGAAATGGAGCACGCTATGTTGATCAGGCAAGACGAGTCGACCCAAGAACTTGAGCACAGGCAGCTGAAGACCCTACAGAAACTTCGCATGGATCTGATCCGACTGCAGCACCAAACGGAGCTGGAGAACCAGATCGAATACAACAACCGGAGAGAGAGAGAACTGCACCGGAAACATGTGCTCGAACTACGGCAGCAGCCCAAGAACCTCAAGGTACCACCAATCGTGAACGATTGCTTAGCTATATATAGTGTGAATTTAACCTACAAAATCTATGTAGGTCTCATTGTTTCTGTGACTGTGATTGGAGCATTAACTTTGTATTTTAGAAACTGGGTAGATCTTATGAACGTTAGCAGGTCAGTCGAGACCTGATGATGCTCTGACATTTCTTTATCTGAGAAACGTTTAACATTTAAACATTAATATCTTCTTAATATACAAAAGCGGTAAGACTTTACAGTCAGGTTCCATTTGTTAGTCAACAAACTGAAACTAACAATGGAAAATACTTCTAAAGCATTTATCAGTCTTAGTTCATGTTAATTTCAACATCTACTAATTCATTATTAAAATCGAAAGTTGTATCTGCTAATATTTTTCAATGGACCTGAGCTGATATGAGCTAACAATGAACAGTTCTTAATTTTTTTTCTGTGAATGTATTGCTTATTGCTAATGTTAGTTAATACATTAACATAAAGGGACCTTATTGTAAAGTGTTACCAAAAAAGCCACAGTTTGCTCCATTTCACAATCCTTCGAGGCAAAACTCATATTAGATGGTCATTTTTGTCCTGAAAAGGCTGTCAGTTTGTGTTTATTCTACTTTGAGTCTGGTCTCCTGCAGGCGATGGAGCTCCAGATAAAGAAGCAGTTCCAGGACACATGTAAAGTCCAGACCAAACAGTACAAGGCCCTGCGGCATCATCAGCTAGAGGTGACCCCCAAAAGCGAGCATAAGACGGTGCTAAAAGCCCTGAAGGACGAGCAAACGCGCAAACTGGCCATCCTGGCTGAGCAGTACGAGCAGAGCATCAACGAGATGATGGCATCGCAGGCAGTGAGTGAAGAAACAATGCTGTTAACCATTATAGAGACCAATACGTTCACATTCTAGTAGCTCTGTGAGATCATTGTAAGGAATATACACTTGGAATGTCTTTGACAAAGCATTTAACTCTTTCCCTGCCAAACACGGAATTTTCCGGGTTTCCGTATTTCCACTGTTATAAGCTCGGGGGCGCTATTACACATCTCCTGAATGAGTATAGAAATGCTCTAGAATGAGTCTAGAAAGTGCTGTAGAATGAGTCTAGAAAGGAGTCTAGAATGTGCTCTAGAATGAGTCTAGAATGTGCTGTAGAATGAGTCTAGAATGTGTTGTAGAATGAGTCTACAATGTGCTGTAGAATGAGTCTAGAAAGTGCTGTATAATGAGTAGAAATGAGTCTAGAATGTGCTGTAGAATGAGTCTAGAATGTGCTGTAGAATGAATCTAGAATGTGCTGTAGAATGAGTCTAGAAAGTTGTAGAATGAGTCTAGAAAGTGCTGTAGAATGAGTAGAAAGTGCTGTAGAATGAGTCTAGAATGTGCTGTAGAATGAGTCTAGAAAGTTGTAGAATGAGTCTAGAAAGTGCTGTAGAATGAGTAGAAAGTGCTGTAGAATGAGTCTAGAATGTGCTGTAGAATGAGTCTAGAAAGTGCTATAGAATGAGTAGAATGCTGTAGAATGAGTAGAAATGAGTCTAGAATGTGCTGTAGAATGAGTCTAGAAATGTTCTAGAATGAGTCTGAAAAGTGCTGTGGAATGAGTCTAGAAATGTTCTAGAAAGTGCTCTAAAATGAGTCTAGAATGTGCTGTAGAATGAGTCTAGAAAGTGATAAAGGCCTGTGCAAGCTTTGGGAGTGCTAATGGAAGCCATCTACTGCATCTTTGCTTTGATAATATTACTGAATATGATCCAGATGTAGTATTTGATAAAAATGCGATTTTATCAGCTTTTTGCTCAAAATATTGCTTTTTTTAAGAAACCTACCTACATTCAAGTGTTGATAAAAAAAATTATGCTTGAAGCTAGAATAAAACAGATTTTTTTAGTTTGAAAGTAGAGGGTATGATCTTTGTTTTGATGTATTGCATGTTCAGATATTCATACAACAAAATATTCTGGGGGCCATGAAATTTTAGTGAAAATCAGCAAAAACACTGGCGGGGAAAGAGTTAATGTTCATAATGTGACATTTTTGAGAGAAAAAGGATAAATAGTGGATAATAGTGTACTGTAGTGATATTTGTAATGATGTTTGCTGAAGTGCAGCAGTCAGGTTCTGGAAGTAAATTCTCCATTCATTTACTATTTTTTTACTACTTATAAACCTGTACAGAACTACTGTTCTGAGGTATATGCTTTTCTTGAAGCCATCCATTTGCATTATTTCAACTTGTTTTTTAAGTAGTTCTTTGACAGCTGAATTTGTGGTGGGAAACGACATTACCCATAATGCTATATAGAAAATTCCACCAACCAGTGTCATAGCAAATTGCACCAAAAGAGCTCTTTAAGGAAATCTTTCTCCCGTGACATAATCGAGTCTGTCTCAGATGTAAATATTTAAGTATGGTCTTGTACCATTTGTCAGATTTTCAAATACTTTTTTGCTTTAAATAAAAGTTTGTAATGTTATAATTCACCTTATAGCTGGTTGGCTTGGTTAATAATACTTTAACCAAGACTTTTTGAAATCCTTATGGGAAAAATGAATGAAAAAAATATTTCGGGAATCAATGCTGCTGAAAAAAGTAGGCGGGCACTAATGCACTCTTATTAAAGTAAGGGTTCATTTGATTTCAGGATATCTTTAAGATGCGAGTTACGTAATCAGATTACACAAACCGGCAATAATTAAATATGTTAAATAATATCATTTATGTATTTAATCCCATTTTAGGTCTTTGCTACTGACCTTCGATGATCCAGTTCAACCATACTAAGCAAAAATGATACATTTGTGTTTCATTTGTGTTATTGCTGAAGTGTTGAACTTTATTCTCCTGCGTCATATATTTTCAAAATATATAGTGTGTGTGTGTGTGTATTTATATATACATAATAAATATACACAGTACACACACATATATTATGTAAACAAAAACTTTTATTTTGGATGTGATTAATCGCGATTAATCGTTTGACAGCACTACTTAAAAGCAAACAAGCAAACCCTGCCCAGATTTAAAAAGTAACGTAATGCATCACTTTGCATAAAAAGTAACTAAGTAATGTAATTAGTTACTTTTTTTAGGGAGTAACGCAATATTGTAATGCATTACTTTTAAAAGTAACTTTCCCCAACACTGTTTATAAGCCATTTTGGAACAGCTAATGTGAGCATTTGTTTTGTTGATAGTTCATACAGATTTAAAAGTTAACATAAAGAAAAAACGGAGGCCTCCTGTTTGAAATTCCAGTCTCGGCTCGTTGCCTGTACAAGAAGGCCATTGATGGTTAACCGCAACTGTGCTGTAGTGTGAGGCTCACGTGCACTCGTGTGTGTTTTTGTGCAGCTCCGTCTGGATGAAGCTCAGGAGGCCGAGTGCCAGGCTCTGAGGCAGCAGCTGCAGCAGGAGATGGAGTTACTCAATGCGTACCAGAGCAAGATCAAGATTCAGACCGAGGCTCAGCACGAGCGCGAGCAACAGAAACTGGAGCAGAAAGTCTCACTGCGCCGAGCACACCTTGAACAGAAGGTCTTGTCCTGTTATTAACCTCTAATGAACCCTGACTCTAACTTGTTTATCATCAATAGTGGTCTGCCAATATAGGTTTTTCAATGGCCAATCTACATCAGTCATTTACAGTACATCAATATACACTACTGGTGAAAAGTTTGGGATCAGTAAGACTTTTTTTTAAAGATGTTTCTTCTGCTCATCAAGGCTGCATTTATTTGATCAAAAATACAGAAAAAAAACTGTAATCTTGCAAAATGTTATTACAATATAAAATAATGGTTTCTATTTTAATATACTTTAAAATATAA
>NW_015546078.1:85624-88807 GCF_001515605.1 Sinocyclocheilus anshuiensis
AAACTTTTGAACTGTAGTGTATATTGTTAGAAAAGATTTCTATTTTAAATAAATGCTCTTCTTTTTAACTTTTTAATCATCAAAGAATCCTGAAAAAAAGTATCACAGGTTCCAAAGAAACGTGAAGCAGCAACAGTTTCCAGCTCTGATGATAAATCAGCATATTAGAGTGATTTCTGAAGGATCATGTGACACTGAAGACTGGAGCAATGCCCATACAATGTATTGTTGGCTATTGCTACAAATATACCCCAGCGACTTAACACTGCTTTTGTGCTCCAGGCTCACATATGTGTTTAATGAGTTCGTAGCGTTTTTAGCAAATTGTAAAGTAATCAAAGTAAGGCCTTTTTCAGGGATAATGTAGTCTACTGGTTCCTCTTAAGCTATGTCGGTTAGTTTGAGCTTCTGTCTTGTGTTTTCAGATTGAGGAGGAGCTGGCTTCTCTTCAGAAAGAGCGCACCGACCGAATCAAGCACCTGCTGGACCGTCAGGAGAGAGAAATCGACGCCTTCGATATGGAGAGCCTTCGTATGGGTTTCAATAACTTGGGTGCTTTGGACTATCCTAAAGATGACTACAGATGAGACAGAACACTCCAGCATCCTGCCTCTGTCCTGCTCGACCACTTCTCTGTTTTGTCGTTGTTTTTTTTGCAACAAATCTGCTTTTTTCTACTGACGGTCCTGTCAGTCCTCTGGGCTGGTGCGGATAACGTGCTGGATTACGTGCTTTAGTTGTCTCTTTTTATATATGAATATTATACACGAGACGATTAAATCTGTCACAGTGTTGATGTCGACGTTTTCTCGTGCAATGATAACACTTCCAGTGTAATTAAAATGAGAGATTTCAAGACAAAAGCAATATGAATGGGGGGTTTGTATTGCTAATTTTAATCTAGATGCACTTGTGCACAATTTTTTATTTTTGGCTAATTTTTTTGATAGGCTGTGTGATTTAATAATTTTTTTTATTTTAACATTTTTTTTTTTTTGCAGGCTCTTGCTGCTTGAATCTCTATTTGGTATTTATTCACCCACAGGAAATGAAAAAATGCCTTTTATTAAGTATTGAAGAAATTTGATAACGTTTGCATATTAAAACAAATTTAATAGTTGCTTCTGTGACTCCCGAGATTCTTATGGTAATTGAATATGATTTTTTTTTCATATGCACGATACCGTAATTCACCTCATCTGAGGTGCACAATGTGAATAATGCATACGTCAATCCTAACTTGTGGTACCTGCACAAAGGGCTGAAGGGGAAGGGACATGTATTTTGTGTATAGAAGGCTTTATGGAGAACTTATTTTCCTATTACATTTTAACTGAATTTCAATTTCTTTTTATATTCATGCACACACATCTATATATAATAAATGTTTCGCCCACTCTTTCCCTCCTGCAGTCGCTGGTGAAATTGTCTCATTTCATGATTGGGGTTTCTGTTTCGATTCTGGGCATCCTCTCCGGCTGTGTATTTTCTACAAAGTCTCAAATAGTGAACAAGAACGCTTTACTGTCGCATGCACTTTACATTTGTTTTCAGGTTAAGAGGCATGATTCTGTCAGAGCTTTTAATTATATTTGTAAATAAAGTGCTCATCACACAAGCGGTGTCTTATTGTAGTCTGGAACATTTTATTACAATGTGTTTATTTCCAGTATGCTGCAGTGAGAATTTTGTGAAATTAAAGGTGCGGCCACAAATCCAACTGAAATTTGCCTTGCATTTTATTTAAGAGTGCAAAGTCTTTTTTTAACTGAAGGCAGACTGCAATGTGACCCTGGATCACAAAACCAGTCATAAGGGTCAATTTTTTAAAATTGAGATTTATGCATCTTCTGAAAGCTGAATAAATAAGCTTTCCATTGATGTATGGTTTGTTAGGAGAGGATAATATTTGTCCGAGATACAACTATTTGAAAATCTGGAATCTGAGGCTGCAAAAAAATCTAAATATTGAGAAAATCATTGGCTATTGCTACAAATATACCCCAGCGACTTAAGACTGCTTTTGTGCTGCAGGGACACAAATGCTTCCAAGCGAAGTGATGTAAATGAAGGCATAGGTTGAAGTATCTTGATCAGTTCCCTTTCAATTCAACTAGAACTAAATATGACCTGAAACTCATCAGTTCTACACAGCTTTTAAAGCAAAGAACAGTTTAGTTTATTAGTGAAAATGTGCAGAAAAAGACAGAAATTCTACATTATTTGCCAGCAAGCTGTTGGTAAAGTTTGGGCACGTAGTCGTCCCACTCTGCCTGGAAGCAAGACCCTGCGATTGGAGCACCGAGGCCGTATTTCTTGCAGAAACACTGGATCTTGAATTTTCCACGGTTGTCTCCAGAGCGATTGGTGAGGACTGCTTCGGAGCAGCTGATGCTGCCTGACTGCTCATAAACCAGCCAGACGTAACGATGGAGGCCTGCAGAGAACCACACGCAAGCGTCACTCACCATAACACACCAACAAGCAATATATTCTGCCACATTAAAGGCATAGTTCATCCAAAAATAACACTTCTGCTACTATCTACTCACAGGCATGTTATTCGAAACCTGCATGACTTTAATTCTTATGCAGAACACAAAAGAAGATATTTTAAAGAACGCTGGCAACCAAAGCAGTTCAGTTTCGTTTGACTACCATCATATATATTTTTTTTTTCATATAATGAAAGTTTGGTTGAAAACATTTGGTAACACTTTATTTTAAGGTGTCCTTGTTACACGTTACGCGTACTTACTATTATACTTACTAACAATAAATTATGCATAATTACATGCAAGTAACCCTAAGCCAAACCTTAACCATTTGACCCTAGTGACTGGTTTTGTGCTCCAGGGTCACAAATGTATAGTTACACTGTAACAAGGACACCTTGAAATAAAGTGTAACATCCCAAACATTCTTTAAAATATCTTCTGTTCATCTTTATTTCAGTGATGATGAATATGGCTGACTGATCTGAAAATCTACCGAAATTTGGGGTCTTTTCGGCTGGGTGCGTCTGGATCGGTCATGGCCAGTGTGTACAGCTTACTGGGGTCACATGACTCCCACTCAATAGATGTGGGCCGATCCTGCACCTGCAGAATGAAAGTGAAACAACCTCAGATGCAAAGTGTGAATTCAACAATAATGATAATAAAAACTATAAATAAATAAATA
>NW_015546078.1:92695-93006 GCF_001515605.1 Sinocyclocheilus anshuiensis
TAAATCAACACAGAAGCTGCATCTGAAGTGGCATTTAGATGTATTTACACACATGTATTTTGTTTAATGCAAGACATGAATGCATTTAACCTGCAATTGCAAATGCATAAATAATGTTTTGATATATTAAACATATTAAACATAATACTGATATTTGAAATGATTTAAAACATGAAAAAAATAAAAATAAAAAAAAAAGAAAGAAAAGAAAGAAAAAGCCGAAATGTGAAATTAAAGCTGCCAGCAGGTGGCAGCAAATCACTGTTAATAAGTGAGTCATTGCGATTGAACCGAATCATTTAAACGGTTGA
>NW_015546078.1:93296-102981 GCF_001515605.1 Sinocyclocheilus anshuiensis
CACAGGTGTGACTAATTAAAGGGAACACGGCACACCTGGGGAGGGAAAACACAACACAAAGAGTCCAGGGGCGTGACAATTTACAACAGCAGTTGTTATTTTTTAGTTTTATTTAAAAAAGTAAATAAATAGGCAAGAAATGCTAAATTTAAAGAAAGTGATATCTCTTCTTAGGGCAATTAAATTTTTGCAGTTTTCATGAAAAATAATAATTTAGAGATTATTTAACGATTATATTAAACTCATCAAATATTTAATATAATTGAATTTTTTTTTTACTATACATGTATAACAGTAGTTGTTAAAGTAACTTTAATATTATAATATCTATCTATATATATATATATATATATATATATATATACAGTTTCCGTACCCACTGTATATATATATAGTACATGTACATTTATTATGCACTGTTGATAGTATTAATGGTTTTATATTGATTTGAATGTTTTTATAGCTTTAAATATTCAATTATATATATTTAAAAATAATAGCTATTACATTGATTGTTACTTATGCTGAATATTTCATCTTTAAAATGATTTATCTGTGTGGTTTATCCTTCAGATCCCAGGAGCCGAAGAGTTCGGGATCACGAGCGATGATGTCTTCTGGCTTAACTAGTCTCCAAAAAAACGTAAGTGACTTTTATATTGTGGACCAGACCAAACATGAGCAAACATTTTCACCTTTTAAGAAGGAAGCACTTTATTGTGTGTTTCAGCATCATCTTCCTGTCTGCTTCACCTGTTGCTTCGCTCGTACTTCTAAGTGTGCTTGTCACTTTTAGCCAGCTGCATTTGTTTGCAAGTTAATTACATTTATGTGTGACCCTGGAGCACAAAAGCAGTCATAAGTAGCACAGGTATATTTGTAGAAATAGCCAAAAATACATTGCATGGGTCAAAATTATCGATTTTTCTTTTATGCCAAAAAAAATCATTAGGATATTAAGTAAAGATCATTTCCCATGAATATATTTAGTAAATTTCCTACCGTAAATATATCAAAACTTAATTTTTGATTAGTAATATGCATTGCTAAGGACTTCATTTGGACAACTTTAAAGGAGATTTTCTCAATGTTTAGATTTTTTTGCACCCTCAGATTCCAGATTTTCAAATAGTTGCATCTCAAAATATTGTCCTCGTATCCTAACAAAGCTTATTTATGCATTAATATATAAATTGACCCTTATGACTGGTTTGGTGGTCCAGGGTCACATATTATATTTTATTTTTTTATTTATAACTTTATTTAGAGATTAACCTCTGCTTTAACTCATGTAATATTTTCAGTTAGTCACGCCATAGTTTCTGTCGTGGCCGCATCCTCTTAGACAGGTGATGTTGTTTTGCTGTTGAGCTGTCAGCGGTACAGGTGTGATTTCAGACCGTTGCCAGAAACCGTGCTCATCCTGTGGAAGTGGCGAGACCTTGGTGACTGATGGGCATGAACAAGACCATCGGCACGCATGGAAAGGCTTTTACATTGACTTGTGCAGTCATCTCCACCAAAACAACAGAGCGTCTGTCAGGACATGCATTCTGTCTGTCAATATTGAAAATACCTTGTTTTGAAGGAACCAGGTAACTATTTTGCCTGTGGTTCAAGTGACCCACAGATGCTCGTGCATTAAATAGTCCTCTGTCCTGTTATCTCTCTCTGCTCTGCTGAAATGAAAGCAGGCTCAGTCTGGGCAGACTTGCCAATCTTGTCAAGGTCGGGGTTATTATAGAAGTGCTGGCCGAGGTTGACCGAGTCTACAGTAACCGCAGTTCCCACACACTCCCCAGAATCAACTCTCTCTCGCTAATGAGACTTGGGCTGAAGAGAATGTTATGCTAGGCCTAACAGTAAATGCCTGAGGTTATTTAAGGACATGATCAAATATGAGCTGTGTGTGTCTGTGTGTGTGTGTGTGTGTGTGTATGAGAGTGAACTAAATTTATGGGAGAGAGAGGTAATGTGATTGGGAAACATGGCAATACGATTATGCATTTATTTTAATTTTTTTATTTAGTGTGTAGTTATTTAAAATTGGCATATAGCATAGTTTTATGCACGTTTTCATTCATTTGCGTTGGACTATGCACAATTAAATAAATTCTTATGCTCAGTCTAGGCTTGGATTATGATTATATAGAATGAATACAGTATGTTTTTACAAAGAATAATTTAGAACTTTTCATCTGTATATAACATGTAATCAAAATATTGAGAAATCAAATCAAAATATTGAGAAAATCATCTTTAAAGTTGTCCAGATTAAGTTCTTAGCAATGCATATTACTAATCAAAAATTAAGTTTTGATATATTTACGGTAGGAAATTTACAAAATATCTTCATGGAACATGATCTTTACTTAATATCCTAATGATTTTTGACATAAAAGAAAAATCAATAATTTTGACCCATACAATGTATTGTTGGCTATTGCTACAAATATACCCCAGCGACTTAAGACTGCTTTTGTGCTCCAGGGTCACAAATGTAATTATACACTACTGGTCAAGTTTTGATGAATTAAATTTCTTATGTTTTTGAAAGACGTCTCTTATGCTCACCAAAGGTGCATTTATTTGATGAAAAATGCAGAAAAAACAGTCATGTTGCGAAATATTATGACAATTTAAAATAACTTTTTTCATTTCAATATATGCTAAAATGTGATGGTAAAGCTGAATGTTCGGCATCCATTACTTCACACGAGCCGTTAATCCTAATGAAGGAATCTGAACGACTTATTATTTTAAACTAATAATATTTCGCAATATTACAATTTTTACTGTATTTTTGATCAAATAAAACCTTTCAAAAACATAAAAAATAATTAACATTATAAATAAACATAAAAAAAAAAATGATTGTAAATGACCACTAGTGTATATATGCCATTAAAATGTTATGTGAATGTGTGTGGACATGCAAAAAGATTTTAAATTTTCTTTTGCATGTTGAACAGAGTTAAACTGATTCAATAATTTGACTAATTTCAGTATACAGTAGAACACAACGGACAAATAATTCCTCTGAATGACGTTGGTGGTCAACAGATTACATGTGAAGGAAGAAGTGTTGCCTATGCAAAAGCAAATTAATTTGGACACATGAGACCTAAATGCATGAGAATGTATCCAACATTAGTCATTCTGTATTAAAAGGAATGTGCGTTCGTTCTAATCCAGGCAGGAGGTTTTTAGTCTGTGTCATTCTTGATCATCAGACATGTTACACTGTGGCGGGTGGAAGCTCAGGGATGTGTTTTGCTGCTAAAACGGCAGAAAAGAGGTCTGAGATTTTGCTCCTAAACCCTCCATAAGCTGCTGCACAAAAGAGCAGTAAGTGCAGATGTGCATTAGCAGCGTTGTGCACTGAATGCGGGTGATGTTGCTCTGGTGTAAGTGGGTGTCACTCAGCAGTACCGTGTCGGGACATCCTCGAGGATTAGGCCTTGTGTTAACAATTAGACTTCACCGTGACCATGAATCTCAGGGCAGATTAAAGTTGATGTCACACGTCTCCGACCACACACACAGTCATCTTGATGTTAGTGTTCGTATAAAGTGCTGTGCAATTTTTGATCTCTTTAGATTGTTTAGCATCATTTTGCATCATGTTTCCTATGTGCTGAGACTTGTTGATGTTGTTGTTCATGCTGCTCATCTGTGATCTCATCAGTTGCTGTTTTCTGTGTGTTTCAGGTTGGTTGTTGGTGCCAGTTGTATCCTTCAAAGCTGTCACTTTCTGTACAGGGAGGTGTCTACTTACCCAGATACACTATGATTAATCAATAAGTGCATTTACATGTTCAACCAAATGCTGATAAATCAGCTTAAGATGAAAACAGTGTTACCATGAGATTTTGTTTTAGTGTTTTTCTTTGCCAGAATGCATGTAAAAATGTATATATAGAACAAAATGATGTAGTGGGTGAAAATCTTAAGGGTTGGGTTCAATATAAAAACACTAAGTTGTTTACATTTCTTTACATGTTTTTCAGGTTATTAAGCATAATTACTTTTTGATTGTGCAAGTAAACACACTCAATGAGAGAATATTCCACATAACATATAGATTTTTTTAAGCCACCAAGTGATTTCCTAAACAGCCATATGATTACTTTTTATTATTAGTTGTTGTTATTATTAAAACTCTTAATTAATATTTATTATTTTTATTTTCCAGAAGTATTCCCTCATAGACTATGAGATTAATAACATAATCAATTAGCATTAAAATCAAAAAACTTGAGTAAATATTTATTTGTGACCCTGGAGCACAAAACCAGTCATGAGGGTCAATTTTCCGAAATTGAGATTTATACATCATCTGAAAGCTGAATAAATAAGCTTTCCATTGATGTATGGTTTGTTAGGATAGGAGGTCAATATTTGACTGAGATACAACTATTTGAAAATCTGGAATCTGAGGGTCCAAAAAAAATCAAAATATTGAGAAAATCGCCTTTAAAGTTGTCCAAATGAAGTTCTTGGCAATGCATATTACTAATCAAAAATTAAGTTTTGATATATTTACAGTAGGAAATCTACAAAATATATTCATGGAACATGATCTTTACTTAATATCCTAATGATTTTTGGCATAAAAGAAAAATCAATTCTTCTGGCCCATACAGTGTATTTTTGGCTATTGCTACAAATATACCTGTGCTACTTATGACTGCTTTTGTGCTCCAGGGTCACATTTATTTTTGTTAAATAGACTGGGTCTTCTTTTTTTTATCAAAATGAGTTTCTATTTTAATTTTTTTATTTTTGCAGGAAATGGTGCATAGAAAAGAAAGACACACATATATGATGATGATGATGATTATGATTATTATTATTTGAATAAATAGTTACTCTTTTCCTTCACTGTGTGTGTGTAAAGATGTAGCGTTGGAATGTGCCGGCTTCCTTACAGGCATTGGGCTGGACACCACTGTGATGGTGCGCAGTATCGCTCTCCGGGGCTTTGATCAGATACTACATCTCTGTTTGGGTGCCTGACAGCACGTCCTCTCTGATGTATATATGACCCTGGAGCACAAAAGCAGTCTTACGTCGCTGGGGTATATTTGTAGCAATAGCCAACAATACACTGTATGGGTCAAAATTATTGATTTTTTGCATATTACTAATCAAAAATGAAGTTTTGATATATTTACGGTAAGAAATTGACAAAATATCTTCATGGAACATGATCTTTACTTAATATTCCTAATGATTTTTGGCATTAAAGAAAAGTAAATAATTCTGACCAATGTATTGTTGGCTATTGCTACAAATATACCTGTGCTACTTGACACTTATGACTGGTTTTGTGGTCCAGGGTCACATTTAGAAAGAGAGAAAAAAAAAAGTTTCTCTTTTTTTTTTTAAAATGTTTTTTTATTACCCGATTTAATTTGTTTTTGAGTTGTGAAATACTAGCTATTATTGATCCCAATAACATAGCTTTTGGTTTGGGCATTCTTTAATGTGACTCACCTAAAACCGCCAGGCTGTGTGGCAAAAACAGGATGAGAGACCTGGCCAGACTTGTTTTATGACCCTGTTTTTTAAGCATTCGTCTTTAATTAATGGTTCTAGTGTTCTGACAGGAGATTTGTCATGTTGTTATTAAGCATTACACCCGCAGTATGTCTGACAGAAGTAATAGTATGGCAACAAAGAGTGAACGGGACTAATAGATCGGTAGGGGTGTTGATGCTAATCCACCACGGGACTCGGGTAGACAGGAGACAGGGCACTGTTCAACTCTTTATCTGAAGTATTTAACTGTTCACAGCAGATGGCACAACATTGCTCCAATTGGATTGGATATTGTACAACTTAAGGCCACAAAGTGTTAAATGTGGTCTTTCTGAAATAAACAGAATAAAACAAGCATCAGTTTGCATCTGCTAAATGTAAATTACAGACATGAAAATAACAACTTGCTACTGACACATTATACATGAATCAACATGACCAGGAAAGGATTAACAGTAGCTGGCGTACGCATTTGAATCACCGTACATCTTATAATATGTACTTATAATATAACAACATTATAAACAATGTAAGGTTCGATTACACAAGATGAATATTTAAACACAACAACGAAATAAACATCGTCGACTTATAATCAGGAATAATTAAATAAACTTACATTCAATCACGCACATTAACACCTGAAGAAATGGCGGATCAAGCGGCTAGTGAAAGTGAAAGTAAATCGGAATAGCGGAAACTCACGTCAACTAGCGGCACACATTCATAATAAAAGTCCTTCCCCTATAAACATACATAGGGAATTTAGAACAAAGAGCAAATTGCTCAGTTGAACTAAAATCTGTGTTTAAGAAAACAAATGATGAGGAAAAGCTCTTAAAAGTATTTGAAAGCATCACTTAATTTGTAGTTACTCTTTTGTTAGATTGAACAGGTTGCCACTATGTAGATAAAATATGTGACTCTGGACCACAAAACCAGTCATAATGGTCAATTTTCCGAAATTGAGATTTATGCATCATCTGAAAGCTGAATAAATAAGCTTTCATTGATGTATGGTTTGTTAGGGCAAAAAAATCAAAATATTGAGAAAATCATCTTTAAAGTTGTCCAAATGAAGTTATTGGCAATGCATATTACTAATCAAAAATTAAGTTTTGATATATTTACGGTAGGAAATTGACTAAATATCCTCATGGAACATGACCTTTACTTAATATCCTAATGATTTTTGTCATAAAAGAAAAATCTATAATTCTGACCCATACAATGTATTGTTGGCTATTGCTACAAATATACCCCAGCGACTTAAGACTGCTTTTGTGCTCCAGGGTCACATATATTCTCCTTATTTAACTTAAAATGTTATGCATTGTTATATATTAAATTTAAACATTTATATTTATGTATATATGTACTGTATATTATATATGTGTATTTATGTATGTATATGTGTGTGTATATATATAATGGAGAAATGTCTATTATTATTATTAGGGGTTGGGTCCTTATTTGATGTGTCCATATGATGTTTTAAAATATTTTCCGTTGTATTTTTAATTATGTTAGTTGCTAATAAGTCATTTTTATTTCCTCTTATTTATTGATTTGAGGGTGAATGACAGTCCTTTGTTTATGTGTACAGCACTTACAGAGTTTGGTGTCTCTGACTGAGATTAAGATCTCGAGTAATTTTTCTAAAACTGTTCCACCTGCATGGCTCTAAAGAATAGAGATTTTTTTCCGCTTGTCTCTCAGCAAATGTCTGGTTTAGTCACAGACTACATGGAGGCCTATGGCACCAAGTTCTCCTGGAGGTGTACACTAAAGTACCAAAAAGAGTAAAGATGGATCTAAACACTAAAGAGGAACATCAAGACACCTTCGACTCGGTCCTTTGGGCTGTAGGTGAGGCCTTAATGCATCTCAAACACATGCAGCTTGATTTCATTCATTAGGCACTTTTCCTTTAGACGAGTTCCACAGAATGACATTTTAGCAAATTTTTGCATTTTTACGTTTTTACATATACAGTGTATGTTACTGTGGCTAGGTAAGAAATCCGTAACTCCACAGTCTCTCCTTTTTTTTTTTTCTCGCATAATAAAATAACTCAGTTACAAATTAATATTGTCAATTTATCTGTTTATTTTCTAAGGAGCCGTGTTATAAGCAGAATACGGTCAGTCAAGTAAATCCTTTAAAAGTCCCTTCTGTTTCATTGATCAGACTGTCAGGGTTTGTTTAGCGATTAATAGCTGTTTCACTGTGCATTATCTCTTATTGCTCGAACAGAGATTAATGCTGCAGGAAAACATGTTCTACAGTTGAGTCATCCGCTGTGATCGGTTATGCTTTCATCGCTTTTCCAAAACATAAATCCTCATAATACATACAGTGGGTACGGAAAGTATTCAGACCCCCTTAAATTTTTCACTCTTTGTTATATTGCAGCCATTTGCTAAAATCATTTAAGTTAATTTTTTTTCCTCATTAATGTACACACAGCACCCCAAATACATTGTATGGATCAAAATTATCTACTTTTCTTTTATGCCAAAAATCATTAGGATATTAAGTAAAGGTCATGCTCCATTAAGATATTTTCTTCAAAAACGTAATTTTTGATTAGTAATATGCATTGCCAAGAACTTAATTCGAACAACTTTAAAAGTGATTTTCTTAATATTTAGATTTTTTTGCACCCTCAGATTCCAGATTTTCAAATAGTTGCATCTCGGCCAAATATCGTCCTCCTATCCTAACAAACCATACATCAACGGAAAGTTTATTTATTCAGCTCTCAGATGATGCATAAATCTCAATTTCGAAAAATTGACCCTTATGACTGGTTTTGTGCTCCAGGGTCACATATTTACGTTTGTGCTTACACCACAGTGCTGCTTAATCAGCAAAAACTGCACTATCAGGCCTGCAAACAGGGTAATAAAGAGAGAGGGATGCAATCATGTAGGGAAGTGTTAATCACTGCACCGAGATCTGCTCTTCGGGACCAGGATGCACCAGGGGCCCCGGGGTAGCCCCATTCCCTGCTTTGTTCTCTCGCTCTGGGTTTTCCTGCCAGAGTTGTCTGTCTGTACGGAAACCCACCTAGAGCTTCCACGGTTTTCCCCTTTTGTCATCCCTCAGCATCTCTGTCCACAGAAGCCATCCTCTGCTCTGTGTTTCTGTCTTCCACTCATCTGATTTCTCTCATTGTTACAGGGAAAGTGAGAGGAATATAGGAGTATTGGTGCTGGTTTATTTATCGATGGCGTGAGAAGAGCGTGTACAGTGAGGATGAGACTTCAGCTTTTTGTCTGGATGTGTGTGACATGAGACAGAGATCTAGTGATCTGTAGTGACTCCTGCTGCATTGTTTGGCGGTCTTGGCTTTGGGTTTTTGATGAGTTGAGTGGTTTTCTCTGGCCTTTTTGTTCCTGAGATTTTGGTACAGACTTGTTTGCGGTTGAGGGATTCCTGCCAGTGCCTAACTTGACTTTTACCACAGATATGTGTATTTAGTTAAAGGGGTCATAGGGTGCTACATGCGCTTTTACAAGTTGTTTGAACTGAAATGTGTGTTGGCAGTGTGTGTACACAGCCACCCTATAATGATAAAGATCCACCCAGACAGTGCTGCTGTCTGCTGCTGTCTGTGTGACGTCACACAGACAGGCCCCTCCCACGATAGTTTGATTGACAGTAGTGTTTCAGCACAGACTGGACTGGTGTCTTACCTTAGCTCCGCCCTGAGTGACTGTCATCAGTCCGCCATTGTTTCACCGCCGGAGCAGAGGTAGACCAGAATGACTCCTGAGCGATTGAGGTGTTTTGTTGTTGGATGTAATAATGAACATAGCAGTCGTCATTTACTCCCGACATCTGAGCCGCTGAACTCGCAGTGGATTACATTGTTTCTGAAGGGAATGCTCCCCCGATCTAACATACCTAAATGCATCTATATTCACGCAAATAATTCATGATCCAGCTTCACCTCCAGAAGAAGTGAGTATAAAGTTTTGTAATGAATCTTTGCAAATCGCATTTCCTAATAATGTGCTAATTAGCAAGTTTCATGATGAATGCGGCTAAAGTAAACAGTCTCTCTTAGAGCAGCTCGGAAGGGAGGGGTGGGGTCAGCAGAGCTCATTAACATTTAAAGGGAAATGCTACAAAA
>NW_015546078.1:102999-106938 GCF_001515605.1 Sinocyclocheilus anshuiensis
AGACTTTTCATTAAGACCCTAAAGAATCATATCAACTTATGGAAAATGGGCATCCTGTGACCCCTTTAAGGTGTGATGATCTTGAGTGCATAAAAACCTAGTGTGTGAAATGTAGTGGTCAACCGAAATCTAAAAAACAGTGGTGACACATGGCCGATATTATGCCGATATATTTACATAATTTAATAAAGGCAAATGAGACATAGACAAATTGCTGAAAATAACATATAATTTATCGAAATGATATAATTATTATTTATTACTTTTACTTGTTTTCCTTTATGTAGTAATTACAATTTACTAAAATTAAGCAATTGATTTTTAATAAATTATGCATTATCGATTAAAATTAAATGAACACTTATTTAACTCAAATTTGTTATTTAAATAATATTTTTCTTTTTTTTTTGGAATTCCCTAAAATGTACTAAAATTTAGTATTAGAAATTATTAATAGAAAATGTGTAATTAAATCAACATTTATTTATTGACTCTTTTCTAAAGATTATAATTTCTAATAATCTTAGCAAACTTTGAGACTGATTCAAGGCTGAATAACCATGTATGAGTTGCAATGCAATGTTCAATAAATAATGCATTTATTAATTGCAATAATGTACAAATATGAACCGTTCTACCATCAAGTACTATCATATTTATTACTGTGCCTTCATTAGCCTAACAATTAATCAAACAATTAATCACATCCAAAATAAAAGTTTTTGTTAACATAATATATGTGTGCGTACTGTGTATATTTATTATGTATATATAAATACACACACATGCATGTATATATTTTGAAAATATTTACATGCATATATGTATATTCATATAATTTATATTATTCATAAATATATTCATATATAAACATAACATATTTTTCTTAAATGTATACATGCATGTGTGTGTATTTATATATACATAATAAATATACACAGTACACACACATACATTATGTAAACAAAAACGTTTATTTTGAATGCGATTAATCACAATTAATCGTTTGACAGCACTATTAATAATCTGTATTTTATAGTCGAGTAGTGTTATTATAGTGAAAAGAGCTTTCAGAGGCTGATATCCTTTATCACACCCCTGAGAGGATGCTGTGGCCTCTCGCTTTCTCCGTCCTGCTCTTTTTCCCGCAGTGAAAGCATAAAAATTGGCATTTTTTATCTCCCTCATGGCAACTCATAGAGCAGCCCCATCCCTCCTCTTGTCTTTTACCCCCAGCAGAGCTCCTCCATCCTTCCTCTGGGCTGCACCCTTCTGCAGGTGGCTGCTAAACGCCAGGAAAGAGAACGTTTCCTCCACACTGTAGGTTTACCGCTTTTATGAGGATTGAAGAAGGGAAGTAATATACTTTGCATAAATAGGCTTTCCGATTGGTTCACAGTTGTGCATTTGATGTATTTTGATTCTGATTTTTAGACTCCTACCATTATAACCTAATTTAAGGCCAAATTACTGCAGTTATTGTTACTACTGTAAAACTCATATAAACATGCTGTTAGCCTCTATTTGTCCTGAGAAGGAAAAGAATAAAACAGAAATAAATATTTGGATCTTAAAATTAGACTCTTTGCACATTGGGCAAAATATTGCCATTTTTAGGTTATCTGTGTTGGCCAGTAACCGTACGCATTTTACTTATTAACATTTAATACAGTAGTTACAGGTTATTGTCATGTCACTTTTGTTAATTTTCATGCTTGTTTGTTTTTTTGAGTAAATTATATGTGATCATTTTCAACAGTTTTTCCATTTGCCACCATTAAAATGTATTATGTATATGTTGGCATTGCAGAGCTTCGAGTGGGACTTCTTTTTGTCTGACCAATGGAAGAGAAAACCTGTTTGAAAACAGCCATTTATTTTTATAACGTCGTTTAGTTTTGTCTATTGGCAAAGAAACCTTTAAAGAAACTTAAAATGCAATTTAAAGTTCCTTTTTTTAATCCATATTAATTTATTAGCCTACAGTTTTACAGTAGTAATCTTAACTTTGGACTATGTGTTTTGGAGTGTAACTATGTGTAACTGTGATCATTTGTGACCCTGGAGCACAAAAGCAGTGTTAAGTCGCTGGGGTATATTTGTAGCAAATAGCAAAAAAATACATTGTATGGGTCAAAATTATACATTTTTCTTTTATGCCAAAAATCATTAGGACATTAAGTAAAGATCATGTTCCATGAAGATATTTTGTAAATTTCCTACCATAAATATATCAAAACTTAATTTTTGATTAGTAATATGCATTGCTAAGAACTTCATTTGGACAACTTTAAAGGCGATTTTCTCAATATTTAGATTTTTTTGCACCCTCAGATTCCAGATTTTCAAATAGTTGCATCTCAGCCGAATATTGTCCTCGTATCCTAACAAACCATACATCAATGGAAAGCTTATTTATTTATGACTGGTTTTGTGGTCCAGGGTCACATTTTGTCATTTTAATTATGTTATATCTAGGCTAAGCCATTATTTCAGTTTAATTTAATTTGTTTTTGCATTATAGTTGCCATGAGCTGTTTTTTTTTCCTCTACTGTGCAGTAAAATTGAATTAAAATCACGGTGGAGGATTACAGATCTCACACTGATTTCTTGTGTGATTGGAATGGAAGGCAGCTTAATCCTCTCTTACGGTTTCATCCATTTTTCTCTCGATAAGGCTCATTTAAAGTCTTGCCAGGCAGATTGTTGTGGCTAATTAACATGTTGGCCTTGAGGTTTCTGTCTTGTATGACTCCAGGCTTTGTTCTTGTGCATTATCAGAGCCAGCTGTGTGTGTTTGTGTGAGAGGGAGAGAGCGAGGAGGTGTGGGTTTGAATTCTCAGGCGTAGTCCTTATCAGTGGTTCTGTGTTGTTGTGTCCAGCCTTCACAATGACCAGCGAAGTTCCAGGAGCCCGGATCAGACAGGAAGTGCAATGCAGGAATTGCTCGCTCCAGTTTGACGCAGATGCTGGTAGTTTTCCCGCTTTACTGTAATCATCGTTTCACGCCCTTTTTTCAAATGAACCAATAAAAAGTGCATTCTCACTATTATCAGGCTGGCTTTGCCCACACAAAGTCAAGGACGTTATTTTTCCACGGTGTAAAACAAAGGATTTCTTTCATGTAAATTGCACCAGCGTGTAGTTTGTGAACTTATGAGCCTGTGTGGCAGCAACATCCTTTAACACAGACACAGAAATAAGTGTTAAATCTATTCAGTACTATTTTATTGCCAAAATAACACCATTATTATGGGTGATTTTTACTGTGGGTTTTATTTGACATTGTAGTTTTGTCTTCAAATGTTTTAGTAAAACATGAGAAGACAAAATACGGGGCAGTTATACCAATATATAAAAATTCAGATATGTATTGAAAATCAAATAGCTGAAAAATATTTGTATGTTTACACACACACACACACACACACACGTGACCCTAGACCACAAAACCAGTCATAAGGGTCAATTTTTTTTAATTGAGATGTATGCATCATCTGAAAGATGAATAAATAAGCTTTCTATTGATGTATGATTTGTTAGGATAGGAGGACAATATTCGGCTGAGATACAACTATTTGAAAACCTGGAATCTGAGGGTGCAAAAAAATCAAAATATTGAGAAAATCGGCTTTAAAGTTGTTTTAATGAAGTTCTTAGCAATGCGTATCACTAATCAAAAATTAAGTTTTGATATATTTACAGTAGGAAATTTACAAAATATCTTCATGGAACATGATCTTTACTTAATATCCTAATGATTTTTGGCATGAAAGAAAAATTGATAATTTTGACCCATACAATGTATTGTTGGCTATTGCTACAAATATACCCCAGCGACTTGAGACTGCTTTTGTGCTCCATGGTCACACACACACACACACACACATATATATATATATATATACAGTGGGTACGGAAAGTATTCAGACCCCCTT
>NW_015546078.1:107006-109651 GCF_001515605.1 Sinocyclocheilus anshuiensis
TTAACTTAAATGATTTTAGCAAATGGCTGCAATATAACAAAGAGTGAAAAATTTAAGGGGGTCTGAATACTTTCTGTACCCACTGTATATATATATATATATATATATATATGTATGTGTGTGTGTGTGTGTGTGTGTGTGTGTATGTATGTAGTTGTGCTCAAAATGAGAACACTCAGAACAAAACCAAGCTTCTGCCATGGCCATCCCATTTTCCTGACCTGAACCCTATAGAAATCTGAAGGGTCTGGAGAGATTCTGGATGAAGCAATGGTCTCTGATTTCTTGTCAGATGTTCTCCAAACTCTTCAGGCATTACAGGTGAAGACTCAGCGCTGTTCTCTTGGCAAAAGGAGGTTGCTAAAAATATTAACTAAAAGGGTATGAGAAATACATTTATTTCATAATGAGATTTCCCTCCCATTTTAAATTCTTAGTTTAGATTTTTTTAATTTTTTTTACAAAATAATTGTCTTTTTCCACAGCCTTCTTTGATCATATTTACCAAGGGTATGAATAATTTTGAGCACAACTGTATGTGGGTCAAAGACGAAAAAGGGTTTAAGCATAAAAACAATACTGCTTTAAATTGTTGTTTTCCCAAAAAAATAAAACAAATAAAAAGTTTTCTGTTTAATGTAATTGTATTTTTGTTTTTGTTTTTCTGAGCAAAAAATAAATATCATACATTTTCCCCTGATTTAAAGAAGACACCCACTAAAATGTCATTCAGAGTAACAATCTTGTCAGGCATATTTACAACAAAAATGTATGACATATTAAAAAAACGAATTACTTTCACCCCAAATACTAATTATTTGTTATTTTACATTTTTTAAATGTGCCACTATCCTAGGTTTTGCCCATTTGTCAGTAAGAATTTTGTACTCATCTAAAACCCAATAAAATTTAATATGCTCACTTATTCTTTTATATATTTTAATATGTACAGGTCAGAATAAGCGTGTTTGAATTTTTACACAAATATTGTGTTACACTGAATGACAATGAAACAAAAACTTATTTGAAACCTTAAATGTAGACACTTTACTTGTATTTAATGTGCTTTTATGGACATAAAATCACTTTTGTAAATTTCTTTTGATGCGGACATCTTAACGTCTGACCCATGTATATGTGCGTGTAATCGATACATGCATAGTAGAGTTGTATCTATGGATCAGGTCTTACTGTAGTGGAGCCGAAAGAAGTTGTTTCTGATCTTGAGGCAGGAAAAGGGGCTTAAGGTTTGTTGTTCTTGCTGGCTGATAGCATCTACATGGGCACCTCTGGCTTCTGCTGCAAACATTGTTTATTGTGATACCTATGAAGGCATTGGGACTCGAGTGTGTGTGTGTGTGTGTGTGTGTGTGTGTGTGTGTCTTAGACGCTGTAAATGGGGGAAGGGGGAAGTAGATGGACAAGTGTCGACAGCCTCTCTCAGCCGTCGGATAGGAAGTGACAGAAATGACACAGCATGCCCCAGGTGGCTGATGGGATATGCATCCAGGTCTCCTCATTACGCCACCACACAGAAACTCTCTACCCCAGCTGTGCTTGTGTTTTCTTTTCTAATCACTGGATAAGATTTTGCCCGCTAATCTCAGAGCGTAAAGCCACCCCTAAATTCTCCCAGCAGGCCGAGCAGTTAACGCCAACCTCAATCCTCCAAAAGCTGTCCGATATGTCGCTCTATTTGTCATTAGGGCTGCGACGATAAATCGATGCAGAATGGATTCGTGGCTCGATTCTTGAGATCTTCCGAATGCATCGCGATTCTCTCTGGAATCGATTCTGAGCTTAGAATTTAACAGCAGATGGCTCTCTAATGTAGTCAAGTCACCTTTATTTATATAGCGCTTTTAACTATACAGATTGTGTCAAAGCAACTCTACAGTATTAAATAGGAAAATAGTGTGTCAATAATGCAAAATGAGAATAGTAAACACACAATTTTCAGTTAAAGGCAATGCAGTTTTTATCCACACACTCAAATGCTCAAGAAGAAGAGCACTGAAGAATCATGAAATTTCACCTCGGCTCAGAATGCATTTATGACACGAGATTAATGTAAACACAGCCCACTGTGAACACCTTGTAATTCGCTTCATCCTTTTTTAATTTTATGAATGATTATTTTAGGTTCAAGTGTGTGTAAGGATTTGGAAACAAGCAGAGTACGGCTGTTTCTAAAGCATGCAGCGCCAGCTGCTGTTCAAGACTAAGCTCAGAATCGACTCGAGAAAGAATCGCGATGCATTCGGAAAATTTCTCAATTCGCGATGCATCGATTTATTTTTCCCAGCCCTACCTGTCATTACTTTCTTCTCTTTGACCTTAGGCAGAGCCACTGAAACCAAGACCCTCAATTTGGAGAAGGTTGGCGTGGAGATCAACAAAGAAACGGGGAAGATAATCGTAGCTGCTGACGAAGCCACATCTGTGCCAAATATTTTCGCTATCGGAGACATCGCTGGGTTATGGATGAATGTCAGGGTAATCGAACTCGACTGAGAATGCACAGCTGGAAAGCAACCAACCCAGGCTCACTCATTTCAAAAGAAATGCATTTACTATACAGCTGCCTGGGTGGCGTCCACACACACACACACACACACACACACACACACACACACACACACACA
>NW_015546078.1:109716-111001 GCF_001515605.1 Sinocyclocheilus anshuiensis
CAAACTGGTTGCTGATGCCATTACTCAGTGAGTGAGAATTCAACTGTGTTGTTACTGTAGGCATGTTTTTCACAGCGCTGATTGGCAGCAATGTAATGTTGAGATGATACTAAACTCTGAAATGTCTGACCAGGCTAATCGCACACAGGTTTACTCTTAACGACACGACATTTGAACATAATGCAAAGGAAATTATTGTTTACAACTTTTCTGCTGTATTGTTGTGCACTTCCTGACCTGCCCAGAACTCGTAGACTCGCACATGCCAACTCCTGCTCTGTTTCAGGGTCGTCCTGAGTTGACCCCGACAGCCATTAAGGCCGGAAGGCTCCTGGCCCGCAGACTGGTGGGCCATTCCACTGAGCTCATGAATTATGAGAATGTGAGTTTGCCGTTACATGCGTATGCTTTCATTCTCATTCACTCCGTTTCTGTACTGGTTTCTGAGCGAATCACACGAACACCTCTCAAAAACATATTTCACCTCAAAAGCAAAAGGAACAAATAAGAAATTATATTTTAACATAAAGAAAGTGAGGCCTGTTTTTTACCCTTATGATTATTTGTACTGTGATATGCGGGACAATGAAAACATTTACTGTACAGTACTGTAAAACATTACTGTAATTACAAGAAATCTAATTTTCATGCACAAAAATTAATCATATTTTATAAATATATTTGATATACTACCTGTACTTAATTATTTTACCTTTCTATAAAACATTTTCATTAGTATTTTACACATTTTTATGTATGCATAATTACAAACTTTTCACATTTGTATTAAATATAATTAATACAATTACTAAAAAAGTACAAAAAATGATTTATGCTGATTCAATTTAAAAATATTCTTGTTACAGTATTTTTATGATGATGTAATCGTAATCTTTGAGGATTTAGAATTACAAAAAAACTGGACAGATTACTGTAATGAGAATTAACTGTGAGAATATTGTCATGAAAATAACGTCTTAGTGCAACAAAAATGATTTTGATTTATCTGTAAGAAAAATATATTTGGAATCTCCTATTTTGTGAGATTTAATTTTCTAGTGCTTCTCTTGCTTGTTTTGTGTTTTTAAGAAAAACTTTTGTATGCTGATTAGTTTGCGTGAGTTTTTTGCATGCTGTATGTTAGTGCTGGGCGGTATGACCAAAAATTTATATCACGGTATTTTTCAAAATTACACCGGTTTCACGGTTCATGATGGTATTTTTTTTTTCATGCATGACCGGGTGTTAACCATATTTTCTACTGATTGAGAGAGGAAATACTGCA
>NW_015546078.1:111310-115200 GCF_001515605.1 Sinocyclocheilus anshuiensis
GTTTCGGAACTTTCACGCTTAGTAACACATACAGCTGTTCCCTCACCACAGTGCAACAGTGAAAAGGGACCCCTTTCAAACAGTGTTGCGTTCCGAACGTTGTTTAAGCGACATGCACCGGCAACATAATTGCTGTATTTTAAAAATTCATATCATCAGAAAAATAAACACCGGTATTCGGTATGAACCGGTATACCGCCCAGCACTACTGTATGTGTTCTATATGGTTGTGTGTGTGTGTGTGTGTGTGTGTGTGTGTGTACAGGTGGCCACTACAGTGTTCACTCCACTAGAGTATGGCTGTGTAGGTTTGTCTGAAGAAGAAGCTGAAAGGAGACATGGCAAAGACCAGATTGAGGTAAAATACAGCAATGTTACCATGGGTGCTGTTAGACACAGCATTAAGTGTAGTTATGAAATGGCAACAGCAGCAATATGAATAAATGCATAAATGCATCTAATTCAATTTCAATACATAATTAATAATAGCAGTAAACTTTTCTTCCACCAAGTAATATGTGACTGGAGCACAAAGCAGTCATAAGTAGCACAGGTATATTTGTAGCAATACCGTAAATATATCAAAACTTAATTTTTGATTAGTAATATGCATTGCTAAGAACTTAATTTGGACAACTTTAAAGATGATTTTCTCAGTATTTAGATTTTTTTGCACCCTCAGATTCCAGATTTTCAAATATTTTCAAAAATCTCAATTTAAATAAATTGACCCTTATGACTGATTTTGTGGTCCAGGGTCACATATAAAATACAGTGCAATCAGTTCAAACAGCAGGCTCCGAAAATAAGATAACATGACCGCGTTTCGTCTGCGCACTCTGAAGCTTGTAATTTATTATTATATACACAAATTATTATATACAGTGCCTTCTCCTATTGCAGCAAATTAAATTGTTCTTCGTGATATTTAGTGCAAGTTAATCAGGAAGTGACGATTTTGTTCTCTTTTAACTCACTGGATGGAAACGGTGCTTCATTCGCAAATGCTTTATGCGATACTCCAATTTTGCGCATAAGTTTAATTTGGAACTTTGGATGGAAACATAGCTAATGAATACAGCGTCTGTGTTTTTATCCACAGGTGTGGGCTTACCTTTGAACACCTCAGGAATACGGTCGGGATACACCCCACCTGCGCCGAGGAGCTCGTCAAACTCAACATCACTAAACGCTCGGGTCTGGACGCCACAGTAACAGGCTGTTGAGGTTAAGCATCCCCTCCCTGATAGCACGAGCACACGGGAACCAACGTAAAGGTTGTGATAATGCGAGTTAGCAATTACAGGAAGCATTCAGGAAGTTTTTCTCTCAGTTTCTGAGTCTGATACCTTTAAACCACAGAACCAAATCTGTTAGGGTGTAATATATGATATTTCTAGTGCAGTCAAATGATTAATCGCGATTAATCGCATCCAAAATAAAAGTTTTTTGTTTTCATTATATATATGTGTGTGTGTGTGTGTGTGTGTGTGTGTATTTGTAATGTATATATAAATACACACACATGCATGTGTATATATTTAAGAAAATGTTATATATACATGTAAATATTTTCTAAATATATACTGGATGTGTGTGTATTTATATACACATAGTACACACACATATAATATGTAAACAGAAACTTTTAATTTGCATGCAATTCATCGCAACGAATCATTTGACAGCACTAGATATTTCAAATTATAATTCTGGAGCTCAGTGCTAACAAGTACGTCCTTCTGTGCCACTGTGATGTATCGTTTGTAATCCAAGTCCAGGAGAGTTCGGCTAGCTTTTTAACCTCAGGTCTAGATAATCCAATAAGGTCCTCGTGTTTGCTCTCTTGCTTAAGAACGCAGATCCAGGTTAGAGCAACACAAACTGCAAGCGCTGCTGCGAACAGATAAACACAGCCATAAATCAGGATTAAGGCCTCATTACAGTTTGCTGAAATGAGAAACGCTGGAGAAAGTGGCCTAATGTTTCTGAAATGTATTCTGCAAATATTGTTGTTTCTCTGGCTGTACTTCCTGTGCATTAGTCATGCACCGCTCCTGACACTGATGGATGGGAGAGGCCCGTCGCTGCGCCATACCTAAAGGTGGCAGTGTTAGCTTCCTTTTCCCCGACATGTGAGGATAAAAATCTTTGAGCTCTGTAGTCATTATGAATTTGAGTCACGGTTAATCACTGGCAGAATGTTAAGATTAATTGAACACTTACTGGGCATTTATCGCTCCATAGGTTTAGCTTATCGGTTGTTTGTGTACTTGGCTAATAGCTTTGGCCCACGGTGCAGCCGCCCGCTTTGAGGGAAGTTAAACTGCAACTATTCCCAAAGGTTCAATTCATTTTGTGACAGGACACAGTGCACTTTCAAATCAGATAAAGTATGAAAAGCATATGTGCATTTTGAAGTGCTAGTGACTTTTTTCTTAGAGGGGTGGTTTATCCAAACATTAAGAGTCTTTCATTATTTGCTCAGTCTGATATCAATCCAAACCATCTTTATTTATTCATCAGAAAACCTAATTTTGAATTGCACTGGTTGCTCTTTTGACCGTTTTATTACAATAGAGACTGCATCATAAAAGTGATCCGTATGACTTCCTTGCATTGTCAAGTCATTTGAGGAACAGAATTAAATTATGCAAATGTTGCATCTTAGCTCTCTTTGCTGCGTTAATGCGGTGCCCAGTTCTTGAACAAATCATTCTTTTGTCTTTTCAATAATTCTTCGCAAAGCAGTCTAAATGATTCGTTGATAAACTGGACCAATTCTCAAGTTCAAACTCAATAACCAACAAGTGAATAAAAGCTTAAAGTTCTCTGTTTCTCACTCAACTATCATGCAAGAAGGCTTGGAATTCAGTGCATGAGTCATATGAGCTGCTTTTATGGTTCTACAATGGTTATTTTGTCATGTTTTTGCAGCTTAAACATTTCAGTCCCATTCACTGTAGCATGGAAAAGAACAACCAGAATCATTTTTTCATGCAAGCCTTTACACAGAAGTAGAAATACAGGTTTGGAAGAACATGCAGGTGAGTAAATGACGGCTGAATTTTAATTTTTGGGGCAAAATATTTCTTTAATGGTTTAATAAAATGTGTAATAAAGTTAAAACATGACAATTTCAGTGCCAATGAAACGACAGATATGCCAAACTTATAAAACACCTTGACCGGTGCTAGTCTCTGAATTTGCTTTAGTTCTGCACTTATACATGTTGTATGCAAAATGAATATGAAATCAGCTTTAGAAACATTACTTTAACGGCGACGTTACATACTTAAAGGGACAGCTCACCCAAAAGTGCAAATTCTGTGATCCTGCACTCACCCTGATGTGAATGCGTTTCTTTCTTCTGTAGAACACAAAAGAAGATGTTTTGAAGAATGTTGGTAACCACACAGTTTTGGTTTGGAGACATTTCTCAAAATATTTTCTTTTGTATTCTGTGACAGAAAGTCATGCATACAGGTTTGAAAACAAGATGATGGCAGAACTGTCATTTTTGGATGAGCGGTCCCTTTAACGTTTACTAAAGTCTGTATCTTTAATTAAATGCTGTTATATGTATGGTTTTCCCATTGTGTAAAATTTGAATGGAGGAATGCCTTAGACTCAGAAGTGAGCGTCTGCGGTGGAAGAACGGTGCTGGAGTTTGTTTTTGTTTGAAGTCTAATCTGCCCTGGCTCTGATTAATGAGCCTGAGAGTGGAGAGGAGCACTGTGCTACCAGGTTTATTTGTACCCAGGGCTGATGGGAACGGGGGGGGTGCTGATTGAAGAACCCTGACCCCAACACACTACCACCAACAGCTTGGCTCTGTCAACACACACACACACACACACACACACACACACACACACACACACCCACAC
>NW_015546078.1:117204-122647 GCF_001515605.1 Sinocyclocheilus anshuiensis
TCTGTGTGAGGTCAGCTCTCTCAGCAGGGGCGGTCACGGTCTAACCTCTCGCTGTCTTCGCTGACAGGCTCCTCGGAGATGCCGAGCTGTCAGTCAAAGCTGCACAACAACAATGGCAGAAATTCCTCTCAGTTCGTTTGCTTAAGGACGGGGCTCTCACAAACCCTGAAACTCTTAGCGTTGTCACCCCTAAAACTCCCAGCTCTCTTCTCAGCCATTAAGGTGAATGTCATCTTCGTCGAAAAGACTAGAGCGCCCTTTTTAACCAGCGACACGCTTTCAGCATTTCTTTCTCTTTCCAAATGGAACAAATGTACCTAAATCCACCCTGAAACACACTTAGCAGAACATGTCAACATGTCAGGGTAGGTTGGGTGGATATTTAGCATCTTAATCCACTGCTATTGTAAGTTGACAATGAGAATCAGCGTGTATGAGCTGGGAGTCTATTGTGGATGTGAGTCAGACGGCCCTCATCACCCTTCTGCGGCGGGTTTACGCTCTTGTGTCCAGAGCCCTGGGAGGAGAAACAAATATCTGCCTTGTGTAAATATATGCCAAAAGATTGCCATAGAAAAGGGGGATTATGGGTAGACATCTTTAGGGGTGAGAGAGGGTGGGCTAAGTGTAACACATATAAATACCTACAAAACTGTGAACCATCATACTATTTATGCAGTATGTTGCATACCATTCAGAAGTTTGTTTGAGATTGTTTTTGAAAAAAAAATAAAAAATTCTCACCAAAGACTTTATTTATTTGATCAAAATACAGTAAAATGCAAAATATTATAACTGTTTTATTTTATTTTTATATGTAATTTAATCCTGTGTGAGCCATGCAGTCTTCAGTGTCACATGGTCCTTCAGAAATCATTGTAAATCATTTCTTGTTGTGCTGCTTCATATTTTAAATTTGTGGAAATAGTGATGTATTTTTTTCCAGGATTCTTTAATGAATATAAAGTTGACCAATATGTGCTTACTGTAAATATGCACTTCCTGAATAAAATTATCAATAAAAAAAAATCTGACCCCAGCTTTTAAATGGTAGTGTGTATTGTCCAAAGTAATCTATTTTAATTGAATTGAATTTAAGTTATATTTAATAATTTTATCTTATTTTCAATATTCAGCAATGCAATGATTTTATTGGAGCAAATATACTTTTTTATGATCTTACAATAATATTAAACATATAAATAATAATAATAATAAAATGTAAAATAACTTTAATTTCAACATGAGAAATTATTAAATTAAATTGGTTGCATAATACAGGCTGTATTAGATGTAGTAAAAAAAATACAAATATGTATATAAAATAGAAAATATATATAAAAAAAATATATATATGTGTGTGTGTGTGTGTGTGTTTGTGTGTGTATTGGCTGTATACTATATAGAAATTTGGTGTAGAAAACATTTTCACTCATAAATTGTTAGTAAATCTCACAAACAATTACAAAGAAATGAACAGTAACACTGAATTAAACGTGAAATATTATGTAAATATATATATGTGACCCTGGACCACAAAACCAGTCATAAGGGTCAATTTTTTTCGAAATTGAGATTTATGCATCATCTGAAAGCTGAATAAATAAGCTTTCCATTGATGTATGGTTTGTTAGGATAGGAGGACAATATTTGACTGAAATACAACTATTTGAGGGTGCAAAAAAATCTAAATATTGAGAAAATCATCTTTAAAGTTGTTCAAATGAAGTTCTTAGCAATGCATATTACTAATCAAAAATTTAGTTTTGATATATTTACAGTAGGAAATTTACAAAATATCTTCATGGAACATAATCTTTACTTAATATCCTAATGATTTTTGGCATAAAAAAAAAATCGATAATTTTGACCCATACAGTGTATTGTTGGCTATTGCTACAAGTATACCCCAGCGACTTAAGACTGCTTTTGTGCTCCAGGGTCATATATGTATATATATATTTAATTCAGTGTTACATGTCATTTGTAATTATATTTGAAATGTAGCAATTTGTGAGTGAAATTTATTTTATTTTTTTTTCAGTGAATGCCGTTTTTACAGTTTTATTAGAGCCAGACATACCAATAAAATGTGTAAACAGAGGCTCTTTATGTTTAGTTACTGATTCGGTGAGATGAAACCGAACAAGATGAGAAGAGCTAAATCACCTGTCAGCACTTCAGAAATCCTCTGCATTTGTTTTTCACTAATTACCTAAAACAGTGAGCTAGTCTGCTATTAAACTGTTTTACATAATAGAATAAAACAATAAATATGCCACTGAGATAATGAGGCATTGCATTTGCTAGAGGGTTGTTTGTGTTGTTGTCTGCTTTGGTTCCTGTCTGACGGTATGAGACTTGCCTCACCTGCATGATCTCCAGAACCTCCATCGTGCTGTTTACAGTAAACACTCGCAGTCATGCAGCACGCACTACTTTCACTTCACAGGAAAATCATTTTTGAAGTGTTTTGTTTGTGTACGTGCAGCACTAATTTAACAGTGAAAACTTAGGCTTATTTGTGTTTTTAAGCAATCCATAAACGTCCGTCTGTTGTGGTGACATTTAGCATATCCATAGCATGTCCTCTGTCTATAATTTTGCTTATTACAATGAAAAAGTCATCTTGTCTGAATCAGGAGAGAAATATGTTTACAAGTGAACACAGTCCGAAACAGCTCTAAACAAATATGTTGGTGGATTTTGATGTGAGAGGACAACAGGAGATGGATTTCTCACTGGAGGAAGAGTTATTATGGATTATGCACTGTTATTTTGGCCAGTTTAAAGTTAGAATCCCTTAATGATGGATTTGTTTCTTCTTGCTACTTCACAAGACATTAACTGATGGACTGGAGTGGTGTGGATTATTGTGATGTTTGTATCAGCTGTTTGGACTCTCATTCTGACGGCACCCATTCACTGCAGAGCATCCAAACGTTTTTTCTTGGTTATGCAAACTTCAAGGGAACACTACATTTTATTATTTAGCAAACATCATGGGATTGTTACTTTTGAATGTTCTCTGAACATTCTGAAACATGTAGTAATGTTTAAAAATAAATGTTAGATGGACATCCAACTAAAACATTTTGAAAAAAAAAAAAAAAAAAAGATCCATGAATGATGTAGAGGCAATATTTTTGTGCCAACATTTTGAAAATGTAGACTGAACAAATGTTCTATTAAAGTTACTGGAAGAATGCTTGTTCACAAGAATTGTTCTGAGAATTGGGTAGTGGGATCCAATGCTTGCATCTTTGTCATTAAAGGAATGATTCACTTAGAAATTAAAATTTGAACCTGTGTGACTTGCTTTCTTCTGCATATAGTATTGGGTGTCAAGCTAAAAAAATAAAATGGTACAAAAGTACCATAAACGTCTTCGAATGATATATGACTGACTGGAAGAATTTCAAGAAAATAATGATTTAAATATTGGAACCCTTGCATGCAACTAATATGAATCTTTTTGTGCTTTTGCCCTTTTTTCAGCTCGACAACCTCTTATTTTAACTTGTTTTACTGTAAAAACAACTAGAATTTTGCTAAACATCTTCATTTGTGTTTCCATATAAAATCATAGAAATTCAAACGAAATGATAATGAATTCTCGTGTTTTGTGTGAATTCTCCCTTTCGCACGTCTCTTACTCACTGTTCAATCCTCATTCAGGTGATTAAAGGCTCATTGATTCTGGCTCTGTGTTCTTTCACTCAAGTCTTCAGGTCCGCAGTGGTGAGAAATCCCTGCCAAAACATCTCTCCATCCTCTCTCCCTGCCTTGTGGCGCTGTGATTATTATCCTCACACTCTCTGTCATAAATCACCTTATCTTCACAGGCTGTGACAATACTTCCCACTTTACAGCCACAACATTAACCCTGGGCTGTAGGGCTGAGGTAGACACACTTTCAGTGATTGTGCCACATTCTCTCTCTCTCAATCTATCTCACTGTAGACCAGTCAAAAGTTTCAACACACCCACTCATTCTTTGGTTGGATTTTTTTGAGGGAGTTTGTGTGCTGGAGACTTGTTGGCAGCATTTTCGTTCACTAGTCATTTTCATTCAACTCATTCATCATCAAAAAATAATAATAATACATATATACACTACCATTCAAAAGTAAGTTTAAGTTTTTTTTTTAATAAAATTAATACTTTTATTTAGCATGGATGCATTAAATGTATATATATATATATATAAAAAAACAGTAAAGACATTTATAATGTTGTACGTTTAAAACTCACAAGTTTTCTGAGTCAAATAAATTCTGTTCTTTTGAACTTTCAATTTATCAAAGAATCCTGGTAAATTGCCAATGTTTCCACAAAACATTAAGCAGCACAAAAATGTGTGTGTGTGTGTGTGTGTGTGTGTGCGTGTGTGTGTGTGCGTGTGTGTGCGTGCGTGTGTGTGTGTGTGTTTATACATAATAATCAGAAATGTTTCTTGAGCAGCAAATCATAATATTAGAATGATTTCTGAAGGATCATGTGACACTGAAGACTGGAGTAGTGATGCTGAAGATACAGCTTTGATCACAAATAGAACAACAAATATTGGAAATTGTAATAATATTTTACAATATTACTCTTTTACTGTCCTGAAAAACATAAAATATCTTATTGACCCCAAACTTTTGAAAAGTATGGTATGAAAAAAGTATGAAAACAGAATGTGAATGTGAATATAATGTTGATATTTGTTCATACATTTTTGGTTAATGTCTGTACAGAACATCAGGATATTATCTGTGTTGAACGTCATATACAGTAGATGATATTCATGATCATATGATTTACAATCTTTAAATTGTTTTTATGCAATTATTATGAAAGGAAGTATCCATTTAATGATATGTAACTGTATAAAAACAATATAAAGTATTTGGACACTTAAAGCCACACTTCAAATAAATGCCATTGCAT
This sequence comes from Sinocyclocheilus anshuiensis, assembly GCF_001515605.1. Classification (NCBI taxonomy): domain Eukaryota; kingdom Metazoa; phylum Chordata; class Actinopteri; order Cypriniformes; family Cyprinidae; genus Sinocyclocheilus; species Sinocyclocheilus anshuiensis. The sequence goes on from NW_015546078.1 coordinate 122,140, forward strand.
TAGATAACAAAATAACAAACCATGTGCTACATTTTTTTCCAAACTACTGTAACTGTTTCGCATCTGTGGGAAGGCATTGAGAGCGAGGGCATCAGCGAGAGCTGTAGCGAGGTTCATCTGCTCAGATAAGGCTGTGAGGCTCTAATGTAGGATCCTCTCTCATCCCCTTCTGCCATACGAGTGTTATTACATTCTGCTTTTCACAGACACCATCAGGTGCCTTCCAGACCCCAGCAATCCATCCGCACCCTCCCTGAGATCCTGCACCCACATGCCACAGACACGTCCAAGACAAACACAAGAGACAGAGACATCTGAACTGAAAAAAATCAAACATAACATACCTAAAATATCTAAAGTAAACATACCTCTTTCCATTAATTTTTGCTTAGTTCTTAGCCAATTATTACCATCTAGAGTTTTCTAAAAAGAAAGAAAGAAAGTGTATGACACACATGTGTGTGTGTGTGTGTGTGTGTGTGTGTGTGTGTGTGTGTGTGTGTGTGTG
>NW_015546078.1:123772-129712 GCF_001515605.1 Sinocyclocheilus anshuiensis
TGTGTGTGAGTGTGTGAGTGTGTGTGTGTGTGTGTGTGAGTGTGTGAGTGTGTGTCTGAAGAGTTTATTTGCAAAAACAGATAACTGCAGTTTGATAGATATTAATTAGAATGCACAATGAAATAACATGATTTTGTTTTTGTATAATTGTTCAAACTGGAGCTAACTGTTTTTGCAAATGAACTAATATAATATATATATATATATATAGATATAGATATTAGTGCTATCAAACGATTAATCGCGATTAATTAGATTAGTCTGTCTTTATATATACATAATAAATATACAGAGTACACACATATATATATGTAAACAAAAACTTTTATTTTGGATGCGATTAATCGTTATTGTTAATAATTGAACAAATAGCATAAGAGAGATTTTCTTCATTGTTAGTTTTTTTTCTAAATTTTTGCTGTCACACCATAGGACACATTTACGGTATATTTGTCAACTACCCATATATATATATTCTACTCTTCAAAAGTTTGGGTTATATTTATATGTGTGTGTTATACATATTATTCCTGCATGTGAATTTTTAAGCATCATTACTCCAGTCTTCAGTGTCACATGATCCTTCAGAAATCATTCTAATATTCTGATTCGCTGCTCAAGAAAATATCTTATTATTATCAATGTAGAAAACAGTTGAAACCAGCTTAATATGTTTGTAAAAGCCATGGTACATTTTTGTGATTCTTTGATGAATAGAAAGAGCAGCATTTATTTGAAACCAAAATCTTTTGTAACATAAATGCCTTTCTAGGGACCTGATATGCAAATGAGCTTGTGATGTATGATTTGTTTACAATCAATGCATATTTTTGTCTTTCAGATTTTTAGGAAGATTATGTTTTTGTACTGTCCATGTACAAATAAACTCATAATAAATAAATAACTTTTAAAATATTTTGTAATAATTAATGTATATGAAGATGTTTAAAAGTAAACTTAAAATGTTAATAAATTTTTTCAATTTGACATTTGTAATTTTTTAATATTTGCATGGTTCATTTTATTGACTAACTAGTGACGGTCTATGCTGATCTCTTCAGCAGGGTCATCACTAAATAATGGAGCACTAACAGTAAATACATGCACAGGTGTTAAATGCAGAAAACTACAGTTAAATTATTTCCATTAGATGTGTGCAGTATTTACTGTAGTATTTTTTTTTTAATGATCAGTAATTTCAAGTTCATGCCTGACCAGTCTAAAAGAGAGGCTTGTTTGACTAAAAGCTTATCTAATTTAGTGATGAGCTGTAAACTGACCTACACGGCCTTGTGTGAGAGAGAGCCAAGGGATTTCTTTTCCTCCTCCACCGTCAAAATGGACAATGTTGGCCCCCCTGATCAGGCCCAGGGAGACCGCAGTGCTCCCTCACTGGCATTGTAGTGTATTGTGGGTAATCTGAGATGGCACCAATAATTCATGGTTACGTGGGGCATCGCATCTGACCGGCCCGAGCAGAAGATGTGCATCTAATGGCCCCCTCTACAGGGTCAGTGGCCTGCTGCCTGCCATTTACATTAATTGCGTCTTATCACTGACTGACAGAATAGAATACTAGCGTACTACTCACTGAACACAGCTTACTATACACTGTATACTAATGAGATACACAGTATGCTATTTAATTTCTGGTTAAAAACTATTAATATCTAAAAGAGTATCTATCTATCTAACTATCTATCTGCTCTCTCTGTCTGTCTGTCTGTCTATCTATCTATCGTCTGTCTGTCTCTCTGTCTCTCTGTCTGTCTCTCTCTCTCTCGCTCTCTCTCTCTCTCGCTCTCTCTCTCTCTCGCTCTCTCTCTCTCTCGCTCTCTCTCTCTCTCGCTCTCTCTCTCTCTCGCTCTCTCTCTCTCTCGCTCTCTCTCTCTCTCGCTCTCTCTCTCTCTCGCTCTCTCTCTCTCTCGCTCTCTCTCTCTCTCGCTCTCTCTCTCTCTCGCTCTCTCTCTCTCTCGCTCTCTCTCTCTCTCGCTCTCTCTCTCTCTCGCTCTCTCTCTCTCTCGCTCTCTCTCTCTCTCGCTCTCTCTCTCTCTCGCTCTCTCTCTCTCTCGCTCTCTCTCTCTCTCGCTCTCTCTCTCTCTCGCTCTCTCTCTCTCTCGCTCTCTCTCTCTCTCGCTCTCTCTCTCTCTCGCTCTCTCTCTCTCTCGCTCTCTCTCTCTCTCGCTCTCTCTCTCTCTCGCTCTCTCTCTCTCTCGCTCTCTCTCTCTCTCGCTCTCTCTCTCTCTCGCTCTCTCTCTCTCTCGCTCTCTCTCTCTCTCGCTCTCTCTCTCTCTCGCTCTCTCTCTCTCTCGCTCTCTCTCTCTCTCGCTCTCTCTCTCTCTCGCTCTCTCTCTCTCTCGCTCTCTCTCTCTCTCGCTCTCTCTCTCTCTCGCTCTCTCTCTCTCTCGCTCTCTCTCTCTCTCGCTCTCTCTCTCTCTCGCTCTCTCTCTCTCTCGCTCTCTCTCTCTCTCGCTCTCTCTCTCTCTCGCTCTCTCTCTCTCTCGCTCTCTCTCTCTCTCGCTCTCTCTCTCTCTCGCTCTCTCTCTCTCTCGCTCTCTCTCTCTCTCGCTCTCTCTCTCTCTCGCTCTCTCTCTCTCTCGCTCTCTCTCTCTCTCGCTCTCTCTCTCTCTCGCTCTCTCTCTCTCTCGCTCTCTCTCTCTCTCGCTCTCTCTCTCTCTCGCTCTCTCTCTCTCTCGCTCTCTCTCTCTCTCGCTCTCTCTCTCTCTCGCTCTCTCTCTCTCTCGCTCTCTCTCTCTCTCGCTCTCTCTCTCTCTCGCTCTCTCTCTCTCTCGCTCTCTCTCTCTCTCGCTCTCTCTCTCTCTCGCTCTCTCTCTCTCTCGCTCTCTCTCTCTCTCGCTCTCTCTCTCTCTCGCTCTCTCTCTCTCTCGCTCTCTCTCTCTCTCGCTCTCTCTCTCTCTCGCTCTCTCTCTCTCTCGCTCTCTCTCTCTCTCGCTCTCTCTCTCTCTCGCTCTCTCTCTCTCTCGCTCTCTCTCTCTCTCGCTCTCTCTCTCTCTCGCTCTCTCTCTCTCTCGCTCTCTCTCTCTCTCGCTCTCTCTCTCTCTCGCTCTCTCTCTCTCTCGCTCTCTCTCTCTCTCGCTCTCTCTCTCTCTCGCTCTCTCTCTCTCTCGCTCTCTCTCTCTCTCGCTCTCTCTCTCTCTCGCTCTCTCTCTCTCTCGCTCTCTCTCTCTCTCGCTCTCTCTCTCTCTCGCTCTCTCTCTCTCTCGCTCTCTCTCTCTCTCGCTCTCTCTCTCTCTCGCTCTCTCTCTCTCTCGCTCTCTCTCTCTCTCGCTCTCTCTCTCTCTCGCTCTCTCTCTCTCTCGCTCTCTCTCTCTCTCGCTCTCTCTCTCTCTCGCTCTCTCTCTCTCTCGCTCTCTCTCTCTCTCGCTCTCTCTCTCTCTCGCTCTCTCTCTCTCTCGCTCTCTCTCTCTCTCGCTCTCTCTCTCTCTCGCTCTCTCTCTCTCTCGCTCTCTCTCTCTCTCGCTCTCTCTCTCTCTCGCTCTCTCTCTCTCTCGCTCTCTCTCTCTCTCGCTCTCTCTCTCTCTCGCTCTCTCTCTCTCTCGCTCTCTCTCTCTCTCGCTCTCTCTCTCTCTCGCTCTCTCTCTCTCTCGCTCTCTCTCTCTCTCGCTCTCTCTCTCTCTCGCTCTCTCTCTCTCTCGCTCTCTCTCTCTCTCGCTCTCTCTCTCTCTCGCTCTCTCTCTCTCTCGCTCTCTCTCTCTCTCGCTCTCTCTCTCTCTCGCTCTCTCTCTCTCTCGCTCTCTCTCTCTCTCGCTCTCTCTCTCTCTCGCTCTCTCTCTCTCTCGCTCTCTCTCTCTCTCGCTCTCTCTCTCTCTCGCTCTCTCTCTCTCTCGCTCTCTCTCTCTCTCGCTCTCTCTCTCTCTCGCTCTCTCTCTCTCTCGCTCTCTCTCTCTCTCGCTCTCTCTCTCTCTCGCTCTCTCTCTCTCTCGCTCTCTCTCTCTCTCGCTCTCTCTCTCTCTCGCTCTCTCTCTCTCTCGCTCTCTCTCTCTCTCGCTCTCTCTCTCTCTCGCTCTCTCTCTCTCTCGCTCTCTCTCTCTCTCGCTCTCTCTCTCTCTCGCTCTCTCTCTCTCTCGCTCTCTCTCTCTCTCGCTCTCTCTCTCTCTCGCTCTCTCTCTCTCTCGCTCTCTCTCTCTCTCGCTCTCTCTCTCTCTCGCTCTCTCTCTCTCTCGCTCTCTCTCTCTCTCGCTCTCTCTCTCTCTCGCTCTCTCTCTCTCTCGCTCTCTCTCTCTCTCGCTCTCTCTCTCTCTCGCTCTCTCTCTCTCTCGCTCTCTCTCTCTCTCGCTCTCTCTCTCTCTCGCTCTCTCTCTCTCTCGCTCTCTCTCTCTCTCGCTCTCTCTCTCTCTCGCTCTCTCTCTCTCTCGCTCTCTCTCTCTCTCGCTCTCTCTCTCTCTCGCTCTCTCTCTCTCTCGCTCTCTCTCTCTCTCGCTCTCTCTCTCTCTCGCTCTCTCTCTCTCTCGCTCTCTCTCTCTCTCGCTCTCTCTCTCTCTCGCTCTCTCTCTCTCTCGCTCTCTCTCTCTCTCGCTCTCTCTCTCTCTCGCTCTCTCTCTCTCTCGCTCTCTCTCTCTCTCGCTCTCTCTCTCTCTCGCTCTCTCTCTCTCTCGCTCTCTCTCTCTCTCGCTCTCTCTCTCTCTCGCTCTCTCTCTCTCTCGCTCTCTCTCTCTCTCGCTCTCTCTCTCTCTCGCTCTCTCTCTCTCTCGCTCTCTCTCTCTCTCGCTCTCTCTCTCTCTCGCTCTCTCTCTCTCTCGCTCTCTCTCTCTCTCGCTCTCTCTCTCTCTCGCTCTCTCTCTCTCTCGCTCTCTCTCTCTCTCGCTCTCTCTCTCTCTCGCTCTCTCTCTCTCTCGCTCTCTCTCTCTCTCGCTCTCTCTCTCTCTCGCTCTCTCTCTCTCTCGCTCTCTCTCTCTCTCGCTCTCTCTCTCTCTCGCTCTCTCTCTCTCTCGCTCTCTCTCTCTCTCGCTCTCTCTCTCTCTCGCTCTCTCTCTCTCTCGCTCTCTCTCTCTCTCGCTCTCTCTCTCTCTCGCTCTCTCTCTCTCTCGCTCTCTCTCTCTCTCGCTCTCTCTCTCTCTCGCTCTCTCTCTCTCTCGCTCTCTCTCTCTCTCGCTCTCTCTCTCTCTCGCTCTCTCTCTCTCTCGCTCTCTCTCTCTCTCGCTCTCTCTCTCTCTCGCTCTCTCTCTCTCTCGCTCTCTCTCTCTCTCGCTCTCTCTCTCTCTCGCTCTCTCTCTCTCTCGCTCTCTCTCTCTCTCGCTCTCTCTCTCTCTCGCTCTCTCTCTCTCTCGCTCTCTCTCTCTCTCGCTCTCTCTCTCTCTCGCTCTCTCTCTCTCTCGCTCTCTCTCTCTCTCGCTCTCTCTCTCTCTCGCTCTCTCTCTCTCTCGCTCTCTCTCTCTCTCGCTCTCTCTCTCTCTCGCTCTCTCTCTCTCTCGCTCTCTCTCTCTCTCGCTCTCTCTCTCTCTCGCTCTCTCTCTCTCTCGCTCTCTCTCTCTCTCGCTCTCTCTCTCTCTCGCTCTCTCTCTCTCTCGCTCTCTCTCTCTCTCGCTCTCTCTCTCTCTCGCTCTCTCTCTCTCTCGCTCTCTCTCTCTCTCGCTCTCTCTGTCTCTCTATCTATCTATCTATCTATCTATCTGTCTCTCTGTCTATCCGTCCGTCCGTTTTTTGTTTGATCTAAATTTGACTGTGATAAAATCTTTAGTAACAATTAGAGCATTGTAAATACAGATCACAAGCAAAAATAAACTTTTCAAACAATAATATTCTATATCAGTCAATAAATATGGTTGTTTACCATTTTAGTATTTATTTGTGAATTTATTTTAGTTGTATGTGTTTTATAGTTTTTCTCAGTCGCTTTGGTGCATTTCTCGAATCATCCTTAATATTTGCAAAGAAGTATGTGCATTTCTCAAAACAATTCGTACAAACAGCACCACACAA
>NW_015546078.1:129841-130872 GCF_001515605.1 Sinocyclocheilus anshuiensis
CACAATTGACTAGATGATGTGGAGGTTGAACAAGTAGTTTTGAGAATTTAATTTCTGATCTGAGAAATGCACCAAAGTGACTGAGAAAAACTGTAATATATCTACAATTCTAACAATTTCTGCATAATTAATTTTTCAATACAATTGAATTTTCTTAATGCAGTTCATTTGTCAAACTGAAAAGTGGAGGTGCATTGCATTGTGATTTGATGACAGTATACATACTGCAGAAATAGAAAGAGGTTATTAGAAAGTTTGTTCCCACACTGTTCGAGACTCTCACCATGATGGCTTTTCCGAACTACCTTGAAAAAATGTATTAATGCTTTAAATGTCCTCATCTGTAGATGGTCTCACATTCCTTCAACATTCTGGGCAGCACCTGTGTCCTTGTGAATCTTATTGTTTCATTTAAGAGAGATGGAGTAACTCTCAGTTGAGCTAATCCAGGGCCTCTAAAGAGGTTTAAAGTGCTCTTGTTACATCTAATCTTTTTGCACAGACCCAGCTGAGCCTGAAACCTATTCTCCATGATCCAAACGTACAAATAAAGGTCTCTCTCTCTCTCACCCCGTGCAGGTATAAAAGGCCGCTATGTGCTCAGTGGATTAGACTGGACTTTCCCCCTCCCGTTTTCTCAATTAGAGAAAGGATGAAATGGAGGAGGGAAACAAAAAAGGACTGAGTCGCTGCTCTACCCAGCAAGGGGACTTTTCACGTTGTGCTTGACTCCTTCTTCCTGGGTTCCAGACATGGTATCATTTTTAGACAGTACCGTGGTACACTAATAGTATCAGATGTAGTGCATTTACATGCAAGCATAATAATACAAATATTAGATTCAACTAAATAATTCATCAGTACCAGTCATCACTCTCTTGAAAAACAACTATACAAATACATTACAAATTACAAAATATTTGAAGAGATTCCATATGAATTTATTGTGATCAATCAATAGCCACAATTTTCCTTGGATGATTCAGCTATAAAATAAAATAAAATAAAATAAAATAAAATAAAATAAAATA
>NW_015546078.1:131171-131864 GCF_001515605.1 Sinocyclocheilus anshuiensis
ACACAGGAAAAAAAAACGTTTCCGTTTTCATTTCATGGGGTCTTCAGAGTTCACAATAACAGCCGGACTAGTTTGAGCATAGTCTAAACACAGTTTTAAGACTGTTTCCATATAGACGTTGACGTAACAGTGCCGGTTATTTGCTTTGCTGCTGTGAAGGTCTGCAGACGGTGGGCATTTTCCGGGTCGGGAGCTCGAAGAAAAGAGTTCGACAGGTGAGAAGCAAATTTTTTATGTTTTAGAAACTATATATTTTCATTTACATTTTTTTTTACTAGATGACAAAGGAAACCAGAATACATAAAAAGCTAAATGTTTTTATAATTAAATTAAATTAAATTAAATTAAATAAAATTAAATAAAATTAAAAAGTAGTAGAAGAAGTAACAGAAAAAAAGTTAGTTCATCAATAGGAAATTGTTAACTTAGTATCAGGCACCACAAAATACATTCATAAAATATTAAAAAGTTATTGCAATGGGGGAAAAATCGAAAAACTCCTCTTAAAAAACACCCCATATTGATTTATGAATTTAATAAGCAATTGCTTACTCAGTATCAGCCACCACTGTAATGTAAATAATTATTTTATTTAAATAAATGTAAAATTGCTTTATTGTGTTTATAGTCAATAAACAATTGATAATGGGCTTTTTTTTTTTTTTTTTTTTTTTTAAACTATGTTTCCATTTT
>NW_015546078.1:133357-139434 GCF_001515605.1 Sinocyclocheilus anshuiensis
CTTTTTTTTTTTTTTTTTTTTTTAAACTATGGTTACCATTGTCAATTTTTAAAGAGTAATTAGTAATTGTTTACTCGATGTTATTTTTTCCGAATTTTTAAATGTATTTTTTAAGAAATAAAAAAGGAGTTTACATTCCTATAGCGAGCGGATTGCGCAATGTTTATTTTAGCTTTGCTGACGATTCCATTTAAAATAGTCGCGTATTGTTATATGCTGTTGTGTCGGGGCTAATGTGGGGTTCTTCGTGCTTTGTTTGCTCGTGTTTATGCGCTCGTGTGTGCAGTGAGAGCAGCATGTAACGAAGCTGTCAGCATGGCTTGTCTGGACTGGAGAGTTCATTCTGAATCTACACTAATACGGGATCATTATTGATGTCTGATTAGTGTCACGAGGTGGTCAAACTCTGTATTTGTGCATGCTGTGGATGTTAACTCTTGTTAATTACAAATGTTACACATAGCAGGTTCATAGAGGACAAAAATGTCTCCGTCCAAAAACTGTCATAAAAATCTGAAGCTTGGGAGTACAAACTTAAGTTTGGTCTCATTTTAAAGTAGACCCTTCGCAGATTATTGTAAAATGTTGTAAAAAATTTAAACCAAAAAAAGTTATAGAGGTCTAAGTTTATGAAAATGATTTATGAGCAATTTTTAATATAAAATATATATTTTACAAAACATGTTGAACCCAGAAATTGCTAGAAAATCGAAGCCATAAATCTAAACAAGTTGTGTTCCAAATTTGAGGTTGATTCTCAAAAAATGATTTTGTTTGTGTGCAGTACCAAACTTTTCCCATTAGATTCCAGCAAAGCTCTGCTGTTCTAGACAGATTTTTTTGACCATGAAACTCAACTAGATTAAAGAAAGAAAAAAATGCTTCACACTTTATTTTAAGGTCCAATTCTTACTATTAAGAAACCATTAACTATGACTTATGCCTCAATAAACTTCTAATTTGCTGCTTATTACTTTAATAGTTAGTAAGGTAGTTGTTCAATTTAGGTATTGGGTAGGATTAGGGATGCAGAATATGGTCATGCAGAATATGTGCTTTATAAGTACTAATAAACACTTAATACGTAATAATAGGCATGCTAATAAACAACTACTTAAAAGTGAGAATTGGTCCCTATACTAAAGTGTTACCCAAAAAACAAACAACAAAAAAAGTTTTTTTTTCTTTTCTTGGATGATTCAGAAGATGAGTCTTCAATTTCAAGAAAACTTTTTGAGTTTTTCATGTATTTTATATTTTAGTGTTTGACGAGCTACAATATATATATATATTTTTGTGCTGTTTTTCAGTGTTGACTTTTTGCTGCATTGCATGGAAGCCCATTTTTGTATGACAAATGTTGCAAAATTTGTACAGCATTTCCAAAACGCATCAGTGTGTCGAAACCTGGCATGCACGTTCATGACTCTGAATGAGAAATATTCACAAACTTTCCAGAAGAAGTAAATAGTTTAACCAGTGTGTCAAGCAGAAGCGTGTGCACATGAACCTGTCTGCATCTGCCCAGTAAAGCCGAATCCTTCAATACATCATTGCAAGGAAGCAGGTGATAACGTCCACAGATAAGCGTGTGTAACCTGCAGGCCTCTTTGGTAATCAGCTCTAAAGCCCCTTAAATCCGGGTGCAATGACAAAGTGGCCACCGTCACTTCCCTCACATACATACTGAGAGCAGCTACGCATTCAGCTCTTATCTCTGTCAGCCTCAGCGTGGCATTCACGCCATGGACAGGAACAATGCGGCCTGTCGTTCACCTCCGTCAGCCTGAGTGACAGTGGGTGTGGAAGCACTCGTGTCTCTCTATCTTCCACAGAGCTGTTTTTCCAGTCCAGATACACCCCCCTTCCCACCGTTTTCCTTCACCGACTCACGGCAGCACAATAAAGGACATGTGTGTACCCCGCACTTCCTCCTCTGTTTGTTTAACTGAGCTTCAGAATGGACCTGGAGGTCCGTTCGCCACGTTTGTTTCCTTCACGGGAGAATTTGCCTTTTTTGGCACAAGGGGGGTCATGTGTAAACTGGGGAGAGAAGCACTGACTAATGATTATGTGAGCGTTGGGCTCGGTGAGGTGGAAATGTCAGTGAAGTAACAAAGAGAGTGAGAGGAGGGAATCCGAGATAAGAATAAAGAAAAGAGTGAGGAATATCTGAGGTATTATATCAGTCAAACCGGGGAGTACCGGCCACTGCCTCAGCGTACAGCCTTTAAAGTCATTCTACTCCCTTTATGTTCTTTTAATTATGATTCATTGATGTTTTATCATGATAACATTTGAATCGCATTCAGACTAGGGGTCAACCGATTATCGGCGCCGATATTAAGCATTTTTATGGTTATCGGTATCGGTCATTTTAAAAACAGATTTGCCGATAAAATAATTTAAAAGCATTTAAAGAAAGTTTTTGTCAGAGCCCTTGTTATTTTTAATTTTGACATTAATTTTAATTTTTACACCAGACATATATTGGTTTAAAATATCGGTTACGTTGCTTTGTGGTTGCTGTTGTAATCTGAGAGGATGCTGTGTGTGGATTCACAAAAAATCTTCTTAAGATATATTTGTGTTTTTGCTAAAATCTCATTGTTACGTGATCATAATGTTAAGTAATATATGTTTTTAACTACAGTAAACGTAACATTTTAGTATATTATATTTAAAATAATGTGACTCTTTTCCTTTAATTCCTTTAAGATTTAGTTTCATGCTTAATTTTCTCACATCATCCATACACTGCGCTGCACCGGAGGTTGTGGCACCTACTGAGAGTAAATGCAGGAGCAGTTGTGCTTAGAGTCCACTATAAGTGAAAAAGCACTTGTATGTGTATGTATAGTTGTAGTAAGTGTTATAATTTTGTAATTCTTTATACTTGAAACAACCTAATTAATAAAACATCTCAACTTTACACTTATAAGGCTAGTGTAACACTTTTTTTTTCTTCTTAAGAATTTCTTATGAATATATGGCCCCTGGTTATTAGTGTTCTTATATGTGCTGAATGCTATTGAAAATTCGTAGTTGTCGTAAACGCATCCCTAGTAATAGTGATATTATGGATGCATGATATTGGATTTTTGCCAATATCTGATATACCGATATTTTTCAACTCTCTTTGGCCAATGCCGATACAGATATATTTCCTTTTATTTGGAAAAGACCAAGTCTCTCCTGTGTGGAAATTATAAGCAAATTATTTTTAATTTTGGTTAGTTTTTAACAAGAACTTATTTGTTAGAATTAAATAAACAATAATGAAGTTTTTTTATAATGACAGCACATTGAAGCTTTGAAAATAACTATAAATAAACTATCAATTGCTGCATGAATTTGCATTAATATGCTGCCACAAATAGAGTGTAAGTCTGTGGGAAACACTGAACATTACACAATAATGAATAAATCCGTATATATAAAATTATTTAATTTACAAGTGTCATGTTTGATTTTTTTTTATTAATGTAAGCTATAGCTTCTGACCTTTAAATCAAAATATACTCATGATTTTATTTAATCAATTACTGCTTTATTTAATCATAAACACAGTCTAAATGCTATTTGTGTATTTTACTTTCATTTCCAAATGAAATGATCCAAAACAGTGAATCTAATCATCATTCAGGCAAAACTTCAAGAATGAGCCACAATGCTGACGTGATCTAATCACTAGCACACCCTGAGCACATGTGAGTTAACGTATTCCTCTTATCAGCAAGACATATCGGCATCATTTTTCATATCGGGCCGATGCCGATATATGTACATTTAAAGCCATTATCGGCTGATTCCGATATCGGTCCGATAATATTGTGCCTCCCTAAGTGATATATTTTATATGCAACTAGTGTTATGATGCAATGCTTAATATTTAATAATAAAGACCAAGAAATTCATTAAAGATCTTACCTTTGGGGATTTAGGCCAAGGTGTAGATTATCTTAACTTTAACCCCGGGTTTCACAGACAATACTTCAAGTCAAGTCAAGTCAAGTCTGCTTTATTGTCAATTATTCCGCATGTACAGCACATACACACAGAGAATTGAAATTGCGTTACTCTCAGACCCTTGGTGCATACAGATAACACTAACAGTAATGACCCTTCCGGCCACACTTGTATCTGTTTACTTAAGCCTAGTCCCAGACTATAATGTAAGTCTGAGCTGTTTCAGCTGAAAGAAACTTGCACTTATTGATCTTAAAATATATCAATGCCTTTGTTTTGTCTCAAGAGGGACACCAGTAATGTTTTTTTTTCTAAGTCACGTTTATAAAAATTACTGAAATGTCCTAACTGATCTATGGCCTAATCCTGGTTTAGTCTAAGCCCTGTCTGTGAAACCAGGTCTAAGAGTTTTTACAAGGATCTTTATTTATTTTTAATTTTATTTTTTACATATTTGTCCTACGTTTTGTCTTTAGAACAGTCCCAATAAATGGTTTTGGGAATACAAAGTACTCTTAACTTAATTTCCTAAGTTAGAGACAAGTAGAAAATAGCAATCCAGAATTGTGACTCTGATCCATAGATTTGTCTCCCCTAGTAAAAAGAGAAAAAACAACCTATGCCATAATTGATTTAAAATACATTTATTTCAAACTAAGTATACTTCAAACCATTAACATATTTATTGACATATTAAGATTAATCATTTAAGACTTACTGATATTAAAAATGATAATTAAACTTTATTTGGAGTATTTCTTTATTGCACAATGCACATTTCTTAATATTATGCTAAAATGTGTTTTAGTATCACTATAAATAATGATTATATGATCACTGTATAATATCAGTCTTTAAATGCAAGATATTTAAAGTGCACCTGAAGTATACTTGCAATAGTTCCACTTTAGCACAATTAGATATACTTCAGTACATCTTTAGTTGGACTTGGAAGTGCATTAAGCACAAAACTAGTTGTTCCAGTTTAACAGACTTTAAGTATACCAGTTTAGTACAGTAGTCAACATTTGAAGTGGATCAAAACCTTTCATCAAAATTGTCCTAAAACCTAAAACCAAAATGCGTTCTTGTCTTAGGACAACTTTGATGAACTTTTTTGATCCACTTCAAATGTTGACTACTGTATACAAAAAAAAACAACTGCAGAGTATTTTATTAAGCACATAAATATGTAAATGTATTTGTGTACTTAGTCTGATTAGACGGGTAATAGGTCATCTTTTTTTGGCCTTTTTTCAATTTTATTTGTAGGGGAGTAAAACGTGGGCAAGAAATTATAACACTAGAATTTAACTTGCATCTACCGTTCACGCTCTGCAGCTCAGAGCACATGCATTAACCTTAATTCTTTATTTCTCAGACTCGTTTCAGTTTCCCATAATGCTTTGTCACAGCAGTGCTTTAAAGATGGCATCCACCTGCTCTGTGAGAGCCGCAGTAGTCACATTCCCCACAATCCCCAGGGGCCAGTTGTTCAAAAGTAATCTGATCGGAATTTGGCCATCATATTGGATCAAATATTGAAAATTGGTTGTTCAAAGAAAAAAAAGATTCTGTATTCAGATTAGATCACAAAATCCAATCTTGGTTTTGATCTGGATTAAATCCTCAGTTTGTGTTCAAAACATTTTAGTAAGCAACCCTCTACATTGCGAGTAAATCATTCACATATGCGACTAAATCTTCACTCTGGGCGACTAAATTATGTCTAATATTAGTCACTGGCTAATAAATTCTCAGATTTTACTCGCCAGCGTGTGAGTTGGAGGCTAAGTATAAGTTTAGCACAGATATACATTCACTCGCCGAACACTCTGACTTGGCGCTTCAGAGTTTCACTCTCCGTCAAACGAAGCGATCTGTGCTATTTTTCAGTTCATCTCAATGGATGAGCAGCGCACCTGTAGCTATTTGACGTACCGTAAACTCTAGTGTGAAGGTGCTCGCCGTCGCTTTGTCTCACACACACGCAGAGAGAGAGAATTGACGCGCTACATGTAAACGATATTCTTTGTTGTATTTTGCTGTCAAAATAACGGAGTTCCTTTGGAATTCTTCAGCTTTTAAAGGGGTCATATGATGCTGCT
>NW_015546078.1:139458-139851 GCF_001515605.1 Sinocyclocheilus anshuiensis
AGCTTTTAAGAACTGCCGGGTTTTCCGGTAGTGGGCGGAACTAATGCGCAAACGGCAATCTCATTGGCTGGCGCTCACTTATTATCGTCCCTGTTTTGATTTCAGCAAATCAGTTCGAGCAAACTCACACAACCTTATTAATATTAATGAATCCAGCAGCTCATTAATCCTTAGTGCGTTTTATATTGTTCTTATTAGTAGAATTCGTATTCATTATTATCCTATCAGTATTTTTGTTAGTTTTTTCCCAAATTTGTTTTTACAGAAACACTGAATGACCCAAAAAGCACCACCACCAGTCCTAAATTCAGTTAAAATGACTAATATGCATTCATACATGGTTATCAAGTTTTAATTCTAATTACTAAAGTTCTATCATTAAATAATACTTGA
>NW_015546078.1:139993-142942 GCF_001515605.1 Sinocyclocheilus anshuiensis
TCTGGCAAGTAAACTAAAATAATTTACTAGCCAATGTCGATTCAATTGCCAAGGTGTCCATAGAGGGTTGGTAAGATTGGGATATACTTTTGATCCAAAAAAAATGGATTATTCTGATCCTAGCAGAAGGGTGGATTTCAGGAACAAAAATGTAATAAAACTTTCAAACTGGTCCAAGAAATACAAAATTTGTAACATGTAATATTTCCCCAAATCCCCAAACAGCTGTCAATATAAAACAAAAATATATTGAATTTAAATTTTTTTATTTTTTTTTTAAATCACTGATTGTAAACTACATTGGCACAATCATCAGAGATGGACCAGTCAGAAGTAGTTATTTGTGTAAATGCAATGCAAGACTAGAATTCAAAACATTGTCTTTATTTTCCCCATCTCTTTTTTTTTTCCATCACCATGTCCCTTTAGGGGCTCCGTAAAGCGCTAGTAATCCAGATTTGGTAATCTGAAAAAGTATGTATCTGGATCATTGCGATCTAATCCAATTTTGCTTTGAAAAACCGGCACAAAAGTAAGATGCACTGTAAAAAATAACTAGTTGAGAAAACATTTAAAAAAATAAATAAGGCAAATGAATGCAGTAAAACTTTTGAGTTCTCTCAACAATAGTTTTTTAGTTCTGCTCAGTAAAGATACTTTGTTTAGCCAATGTAAATTTGTTTGTTCATGCAATGCTGATTGTCTTATTTTGCTAATAGAAAAATTATTGTCACAGAAACCGAAACAACAATTACTGTCGTTGAGGTAATTATTTTTTTCTGTTTCCTGGAAGAAAAAAAATAATGTGTGAAAAGTCACCACATTATAAATGTTATGTTTATTTACGAATAACAAACCTTAATGGATAACTTAGTCTAATATGTATTGTAAACAACATTGTAAAACAACTTAAGACTAAGATATCCAGATATAAGCTGTTAAACATACTTTAGGCCTCAAAACTAGACGCACAAACCTCAAGAACGATGCATTCAACAAATCTTAAAAAGATATGCTCTTTACATCACAGGACAACAAATAACTAACAATAATGACAAAACAACCACAAAAAAGTTTAAATGAAGTCAGCAAAACAATAAACCTATAACAGTAACTGCATAATTTATTCATGCTGCAATGCATGCTGGGAACTCACAAACAATATGAAACACTTTGTTCAGACAACTGTGTTTGACTAGTTGGGACAACATTTGGGGTAATTTTGTTGGTCTGACAAGGGTTTTTAATGTAGTAAAAAAAAAAAATAGCATTCTTTAGTATTTGAGACTCGTAAACTGGAAAATGTGCAGTTGCATTTTTTACATTGTGGGTTACCTTATCCTGGATAGCAAAACGTGGGATTTCCAAATCCAGATCATTCTGATCCAGATTAAACTTTTTGAACAGCTGGCCCCAGGATCTTAGTTGGGCTTATTTATGAATGACAGTGGTTTGGGCAGAGGTGTGTGGCCGCCCATCTCTGGATCCACCGATTCTACAACGCAGGGGGGAGAGGAATGCAGACCGGCCCTCCTCGATCTTTGAAGCCCACGCTAAAATGACTGGCGCTCCCCCCTCCTCCGGTGTAAGTCCCAGCGCAGGGGGCCACAGATAGAGCCTGTGTTTGATCTGAAGGTCGCCAGCCCTTCGCCCGTGTTGAGCGATACCTGGCTGACGTGGCTGCTGCTTATTTAATAACATGAAGGGGAAGCGAACTCTGTCTCATAAATAGGCCTAATTACCAAGCAGGTGTTGACAGACGGTCCACGAAGAGACAAACTGCCTTTATCCACAGTCTTAGAGTCAGATTACTGGAGCTGTCTTATCTGTTGCACCAAGAGAGCTGAAAAACTTCTCTTCATCCTCCCATCAGGAACAGGCGTTCTCATTTCAGACCTGCCTTTGACTGTACATTTAATTAGAGATCCACAATGGTTTTTTGCAAAAGGGTCTGGCTGCAGCTGGCGCTTGCACTCTCAGACGTGCATTCTCAGGCTTGCACTCTCAGACACTTGCACTTCCGCTAGTGACGTCACTTGCAGTCTTTATTATTTCTTATTTTGTTCTATTTATTGATTACTTTTTGTTTGAATCTCTCAACATTTTACAACAGTAGCCAGGTGGTGAAGACAAGAAAAAATAAACTAAATTACGAAGTCACTTGCAATCGCCACTTGCACTCTCCGCTGAGTTCACGTCTGAGAGTGCAAGCGCCAGCTGCAGCCAGACCCTTCTCGTTTTTTGGAGCATTTCGGCCCATAATCATGGCGTTTTCAAGGCTGCATTTGTTTGATCAAAAATACAGTATTGTCAAATATTATTACAAATTAAAAAAAAATGTTTTCTATTTATTTCAGTTTAATATACTGTAAAGTGTCATT
The DNA here is from genome assembly GCF_001515605.1 of Sinocyclocheilus anshuiensis. Lineage (NCBI taxonomy): Eukaryota > Metazoa > Chordata > Actinopteri > Cypriniformes > Cyprinidae > Sinocyclocheilus > Sinocyclocheilus anshuiensis. Next base: position 142,375 of record NW_015546078.1, read on the forward strand.
TTATTACTGTGATGCAAAGCTGAATTTTCAGCATCATTACTCCAGTCTTCAGTGATCCTTCAGAAATCATTCTGATATGCTAGGGGCGATATGGCAAAAATATATCACAAATTTTTTTAGGAAAATCACGATTCTTTGTCATGTTGGTTTTACTATTTTGCAAGTTGTCTGAGCAGTACAGCCAAACTAATTTCCCCTATTTTAAAAACAAAGCCTTACAAGGTAACAAAATACAAAGTAAAAAAATAATGGCAGACATTTAAGCCAAAGTGGGCAAAGATGAAAATCTTTGTCATTTTATCTTTGTTATTAAAGGGGTCATATGATGTTGCTAAAAAGAACATTATTTTGTGTATTTGGTGTAATGAAATGTCTTTATGCGGTTTAAGGTTCAAAAAACACATTATTTTCCACATACTGTAAATTATTGTTTCTCCTCTATGCCCCACCTTTCTGAAACACGTCGATTTTTACAAAGCGAGGTGTGCGCTCTGATAGGCCAGCTATCCAGTGCGTTGTGATTGGCTGAATACCTCAAGCGTGTGACGGAAATGTTACGCCCCTTACC
>NW_015546078.1:143228-144681 GCF_001515605.1 Sinocyclocheilus anshuiensis
TGTTGTGTCTTCCTTACCAGACGAGCTCAATACATTCTATGCTCGCTTTGAGACAGGCAACACATTCCCTACATTCCCTGTACCTGCTGACCTTGACACCTGCCCTTTGGTTCTAAACACACTCGAAGTGAGTAAGGCCTTCAAGAGAGTCAACGGCCGGAAAGCTCCAGGTCCAGATGGCATTCACGGACATGTTCTGAGGGCCTGCGCTGTCCAGTTAGCAGATGTCTTCACCAACATCTTCAACCTCTCCTTGAGACTAACAGTGATCCCCACATGCTTCAAGCAAACCACCATCATCCCTGTTCCCAAAAAAACAACTGTCTCCTGCCTGAATGACTACCGCCCTGTAGCACTGACATCAGTCATCATGAAGTGCTTCGAACGTCTAGTCAAATCCCACATCTGCTCCTCTCTACCTGACACCCTGGACCCATTCCAATTTGCTTACCGCTCAAACAGATCCACTGATGACGCCATTGCAATGGCCATACACTCTGCCCTGGAACACTTGGAGGGAAGAGACACCTATGTGCGGATGCTGTTTGTTGATTACAGCTCTGCATTTAACACCATCATCCCTACCAAACTTATAGCCAAACTGAAAGATCTGGGTCTTAACAGTCATTTATGTAACTGGGTCCTGGACTTCCTGACTGGCAGACCCCAGGTGGTTAGAATTGGCAACCACACATCCTCCTCACTCACACTCAGCACTGGTGCCCCACAGGGATGTGTACTCAGTCCTCTCTTGTACTCCCTGTTCACTTACGACTGCTCTGCTAAGCATAGCTCCAACATCATCCTCAAATTTGCTGAAGATACTACTATCCTAGGATTCATCACTTACGGCGATGAGACATCCTACAGAGATGAGGTTAACGCACTCACAGCATGGTGTGCTGATAACAATCTCTCTCTAAACGTCAGCAAGACCAAGGAGATGATCGTGGACTACAGGAAGTCACAGAGAGAGGGTCACGTTCCCATTCACATCAATGGAGAGAAAGAGAGACAGTTAAGAGCTACAAGTTCCTTGGCATTCACATCTCTGAGGATTTTTCCTGGAGCCTACACTCAGAGACCATAGTGAGAACAGCCCGTCAGCGTCTCTACTTCCTGCGGAGGCTGAAGAGGTTTGGCATCTCCTCTAACATCATGTCAAATTTCTACCGTTGCACTATAGAGAGCATTCTGACCGACTGCATCACCGTATGGTACGGCAACTGCTCTTCTTTCGACCGCAAAGCTCTTCAGAGAGTGGTGAGAACAGCAGAGCTCATCATTGGACATAAACTCCCAGCACTACAGGACATCTATCAAACTCGCTGCTTGAGAAAGGCCCGCAGCATCATCAAGGACTGCACTCACCCTGCTCATCACCTGTTTGCCACACTGCCATCTGGCAGACGCTTACGATCCATCCGATCACGGACAACCAGACTGAAGAACA
>NW_015546078.1:148563-148816 GCF_001515605.1 Sinocyclocheilus anshuiensis
GGCTAGAGTGAGCAGAGGCGGCGGGCTTGAGAACGGCGTGGCCGGCGGATTCGACGAAGGAGCGTCCGGAAGGCTTGCAGCAACCACATGTGACGACCCCGGGCTGGACTCCGCTTCGTCCACGGTGAAAGCTAATCCGGCGATTGACAGCGCAAAGTTGATGTATTTCCTCAGTGACCAGCACACATCAGCTCCAGGCATGACGAAGCGGATATCGTCCTCTTTTGGAAGACCAAACAAAGTAGTTTCGCTT
>NW_015546078.1:148960-149208 GCF_001515605.1 Sinocyclocheilus anshuiensis
GACTTTAGTCTTTGCAACTTTACAGATCTTCTTTATGCACCAAGAGCTTGTAACACTCCAAAGAGAAAGGAAAAATTGAAATCGCATCATATTCATCATACCCTTTAAAAAATAAGAACATAATAAAAAAAAAAAGTGATGTGACATGTGGCCAAGTATGGTGACCCATACTCGGAATTAGTGCTCTGCATTTATACCATCCAAAGTGCACACACACACAGCAGTGAACACACACACACTGTGAACAC
>NW_015546078.1:149218-149559 GCF_001515605.1 Sinocyclocheilus anshuiensis
GCGCTGTACATTCACTCCCCCCACCTACAATCCCTGCCGGTACGAGACTCGAACCCACAACCTTTGGGTTACGAGTCCAACTCTCTAACCTTTAGGCCACAACTTCCCCATATAAAAAACACTGTATACAGTTTACTGTATAAATTGATTCTTAATAAAGCGACTGTATTAAAGGGGTCATATGATGCTATTTACATTTTTCCTTTCTCTTTGGAGTCTTACAAGCTCTTGGTGCATAAAGAAGATCTGTAAAGTTGCAAAGACTAAAGTCTCAAATCCAAAGAGATATTCTTTATAAAAGCTAAGAGTCAACCACGCCTACCTAAAACGGCTCGTTCTAA
>NW_015546078.1:150656-155753 GCF_001515605.1 Sinocyclocheilus anshuiensis
CGGCTTGTTTGCAATATTCAAACAATAAATGCCGTTTTGGTGCTGTTCAATGTGGAGTGACAGATCGCTGTAGCGCAGCGCGAGACGCATGTGAACTGATCATCTCCTCCACAGTTTCAGCACAAAATAATCATGACTAAACATCCGAAGGTAAGTTAAAAGAAAGAGTACGACTTTACAATCTGTATCCTGTCTCATGTAATCACTCAATCAGTGTTTCAGCCGCGCAAAGATTGGTGCTGTTCAATGTGGAGTGACAGATCGCTGTAGCGCAGCGCGAGACGCATGTGAACTGATCATCTCCTCCACAGTTTCAGCACAAAATAATCATGACTAAACATCCGAAGGTAAGTTAAAAGAAAGAGTACGACTTTACAATCTGTATCCTTGTCTCATGTAATCTCGCAATCAGAGTTTCCTCCACGCAAAGACGTCAATATAACAGCTTGTAAACAATGTCACATAACGTCACATTTACCTCAGAAAAACATATTCGGTGACCATAAACTCATTAGTAAGCTAGAAAAATAAACTGTAGAGAGGAGCATTTTGCTAAATATATGCACCATATAACATATTCATTATACATTTGACTGTTCTTCAATGTTTAATTTATGTTTGAATAAATCCATCAAGTTTTTATGACAGCCACCATTATGTTTATATTTTTTTAAAAACGAATTGAAGTAGAAATATTATTATGTAATTGTAACTTTATTATTTTAAAACCCTCATTAAGTGTCATTTGAACAAATCAGTCAATTTTAACCTTCAATATTATAGTAATGTAGTACCAACTGACTCTCGTGTATATTTTACAGCATTAGTTGAGAGATTTTATTTTCCTTGAGAAAATTTGGCATGTACTGTACCTGATATATATCAAAAAGAATCGATATTGAATTGAATTGGTAATCGAATCGCAAGCTTGTGAATGAGAATAGAATTGAATCATGAAATTTGTGTCAAAACCCAGCCCTGATGATTTGACTGTATTCTGTCAGAGCTTATGACTTCAGCGATTGGTCTATACAAATGTCTTGAGCGTTCAAGTTCAAGAGAAGCCCCTGTGGCCAGTGTGGGGTTTTTAACGGCTAAAACTGATATCTGTAGAGCGTGTTAGCTGATGGATGATGTAATGTCTCTTAATATAACAGATACAGTCTGAAGTTTCACAACAGCACTACAACTTTTCTCTGTTTGCACAGTGACTCTTCTTGTTTATTTGCTACGTAGAATTCCAATTCTGTTTTTCATTCAACATTTTAGTCAGAGTATTTTGTTAAATAAACAAAATATTGTTTCCAAAAATGTCAGTTAGTTGATGTTAAAATGAAATGTTGTAGAAAAGCTGAATCACACTTTCACTCTTGTATATGTCGTTTTTACTTTAAGGGATATTTCACCCAAAGATGACATTTGTGACCCTGGACCACAAAACCAGTCTTAAGTGTCAATTTTTCGAAATTGAGATTTATACATCAGCTTTCCATTGATGTATGGTTTATTAGGATCGGACGATATTTGGCTGAGATACAACTATTTGAAATCTGAATCTTGAGGGTTCAAAAAAAATCAAAATATTGAGAAAATCGCCTTTAAAGTTGTCCAAATGAAGTCCTTAGCAATGCATATTACTAATCAAAAATTAAGTTTTGATATATTTACGGTAGGAAATTTACAAAATATCTTCATGGAACATGATCTTTACTTAAAATTCTAATGATTTTTGGCATAAAAGAAAAATCGATAATTTTGATGCATACAATGTATCTTTGGCTGTTGCTACAAACATACCCGTGCAACTTAAGACTGGTTTTGTGCTCCAGGCTCACATTTCTGTCATAATTTATTCACCTTCCAAATCTGTATGACTTTCTTTCTCCAGAACGCAAAGAAGGTCTACTACAATTAAAGTCAATAGGTCAAATGTTGTTAGCATCTGATGTAGTTTCAAAAGTCTATCATATACAGCTTTGGAATGACATAAGGGTTAGTAAATGATGACAATCTTCATTTTTGCGAGACATATCACCTCAAATATACATTATACATTTAATAAGATCATCAAATGAACTGCACTGTGACCCTATTCAGCTTTTTTGTTTTCCATAACACATTATGTGTTTCTCCTGTTGTCTCTGTCAATAAAGAAAAAAAACAAAACAAAAGAGTTGCCATACCAATGCAGTCTTTGGCCTAGTTCCTCAGCCTGTTTTTCAACTCCATCCCTATCTTTATTTCTTTCCACCTCATGACTGACAGACCCGTGTGGTGCAGTGAACTTCACAATACGGGCTTGTTAATCCTCTTTAAAGCTATGAAAACCTCGCTGTCACACAGACGACGATTGTCTGATTTTTGCCATTTTTGTTTTCTTGAGAATGTAGTTTAAAGAAAAGCAAAATAACAACTAGGCCATTAATCTTAGTGCACTATAGCATCAGTTTAAGATATAGCCTATACATAACTAACTTACTGAAAGCGGTAATCTAACTATACAGATACTATAAATAGTTGACTATACATATGCTTAACCTAAGACAGATTATACAAGTACTAGGTTAAGGTTAAGAAGCAAATAGTGCAATGTGATTTGTGGTGCATTCACAAGTAAACATTTGTTAAGTCCTTATTAAGTTCTCGTAACATGGAGTGTTTTTAAGAAAGTGTCTGGTGCATTTAGATGGTGGAGAAAATAGTGTGTTTCTACAGGTGGTTTGTTCAGCCCACTCACCTGTGTGTAGTGGCAAGAGCTGGAAGATATAATGGGAGGGATGGGTGGGGTCTTTCATGATACTGGTAGCTTTACTGGAGCAACGTGCAAGGACAAGGAGAGAGAGGCACCGATGATCTTTGCAGCTGTGTTCACTGTCCGCTGTTGCCCTGTGGGGCACCTGTGCTCAGTGTAGTAGTGCTGGAGGTGTTGCGGCCGACACGGACTGACTGAGGTCTTCCAGTTAGAAAGTCCAGGATCCAATTACAGAGGGAGGTGTTTAGGCCCAGCAGGTTTAGTTGAGGTGTTGTGGGATTATTGTGTTGAATGCTGAGCTGAAGTCGATGAACAGCATTCTAACATAAGAGTCTTTGTTTTCTAGGTGGGTAAGAGCCAGGTGGAGGGTGGGGGAAATGGCATATAGGGTCTTCCTTAGGTTGGCTGGAGACAGACAGAGCGCCTGGTCGTTGGGAGGTGTGGGCAGTTTTTGTGCAGGTGTGTCATTCTGCATTTCAAACCGTGAATAAAAGTGGATAAGAGTGCATCTGGGAGGGATGTGTCATCATCACAGGCCTGTGGCGGGGGCTTGTAGTCAGTGATGGTCTAAATGGCTTGCCACAGGCTCCGTGTATCTCTGCTGTCTGTGAAATGATTATTGATTTTTTTGTGTATATAACCGTTTCGCATTCTTGATGACACAGGACAGATTGGCTCTTGCTGTTTTGAGGACTGCTTTATCTCCTGATCTGAATGCGTCATCTCGGGTCTTTAGCAGCCCACAAACCTCTGCAGTTTTCGATTTTCAGATTTTTTTGAATTTTTGCAAAAAGTTTCGCAGTTTTCGAAATTTTTTGATTTTTAATCACGAGTCACTATTCTTCATCAATTTGTTTTGCACACTGGACATCAAACACAACAGTATTTTGATACAAAAAAACGCACCAGTCTATAGTATGGATATTCCTGACTCAAGAAATCAGTTTCCTATTAACTATTAACTTCCTAATAAATCTAAAATATTTTACACTTCCCATAATAACAAAAGATCAATAATTAATATAATAATTTTACAAACGCTTGCCCTCACTGAAAATGGGGCAGGATGTATTTGTTTTTCCTCCTCCATTGCTGTTGCTGTTTTGTTCCGACAACATCATGTTATTGTTATCATTATTATTATTACTATTATAATATTAACTAGAAAACTGTTTTTTGAGATTTGTGAATCGATGCAAATTGCTAAAAGACTGAATCGCGATTCATATGTGAATCGATTTTTCCCCAACCCCTAATCGTAAGCATTTCTAAAGAGAGTCAAAACTGTCTTTTACGACGTCTTACAGGTTTAAAACCACATCAATGTGTCAAATTATAATGTTTTCCTTTATTAAGACATCAACCGATTTAGCTTTGCGTGGCAGTTTTAAAAGGATTCATCGCTAATCTAATCGTCTGCATTTTTGTGGTCTGTTGCATCTCCACTATGGCCCTCAGAGCCATTTGCGCTCGCTCGTTTGAACGCTTTTTTTTTGTTAGCTGTTGATGAAATTAAAAAATAAAAACGACTGTCTGTTTACAGTAATTAAGTTGTCTAGCTCGTGATTTATAACATATTGAGAAAGAGGTTTTACAAAGGAGGAGGAAGACAAGGAAAATAAATCTCCACTGTGGCCCTCAGAGCCATTTGCGCTCGCGTGTGCTTTGAACGCTTTTTTTTTGTTAGCTGTTGATGAAATTAAAAAATAAAAACGACTGTCTGTTTACAGTAATTAAGTTGTCTAGCTCGTGATTTATAACATATTGAGAAAGAGGTTTTACAAAGGAGGAGGAAGACAAGGAAAATAGCATGATCACATCTTCCTTTTGCCCAAAGGCTTTTAGTGTTTACTGTGTTAACTAAGAGATATCAGTGTTTACATATGGGTTGATGCTAATAATTATGTGAAAGTTGTGTAAACAAATTCCTCCAGTGCTGGTGGTTGATTAAATTATTCCATTCCATTGTTTTTGAATGTCAGAATTTTCATTTTCAATTTCACATGATCCTTCAGAAATTATGCTGATTTGGAATGTTGAAAGCTTTATATGTTTGTAGAAACCGTGAAACATTATTCAGGATATTTTCAGGATATCTGCATAAATCCTAAATTAAAAATATATTATAAATGTCTAAATTATTTTTTTATTAGTTTTTAAAGCAGTACATAAGACAACTTACCATCAATACAAAACAGTTAGAACACAAAGTAGGATGTACATGTAGGCCTAGTAATGTGAAGTGTGTGTGTAACAATTGTTGTGTGTGTATATCTATATTATGCAAAAAATAATAATAATAATTGTATATATATATATATATATACACACACACACACACACAC
>NW_015546078.1:155763-161796 GCF_001515605.1 Sinocyclocheilus anshuiensis
CCAGAAAAATCCTAAGGCGAGGGCAGCCCTAGTAATATGTCTGTCACCCTTAGTCTGTCAAGCTGTGCATCGTTAATGTCATGTACCATGTAACGTCTTAAAGGAGTAGTGAAAATTTCCTGATCATTTACTCACCTCCATTTCATCCGAAATGTGTGTCTTTTTTTTTGTCGCAGAGAAATTAAGTTCCCTTTCATGGGAACTTCGAACTGCGTCCTCTAGGGGTCGCTATGGGGGAACGGGAACCATGGTTACACAAGTAACCTGAGACGTTTTTTGAGGAAAACATTCCAGGATTTTTCTCCATATAGTGGACTTCAATGGGGATCAATGGGTTGAAGGTCCAAATTGCAGTTTCAATGGGCTCTATACGATCCCAGACGAGGAATAAGGGTCTAATCTAGTTAAAATGATTGGACATTTTCTAAAAAAATTATAAAATAAAAAATTATATACTTCTTAACCACAAATGCTTATCTTGCACTAGCTCTGCGATGCTCATGTGTGATTTCACGCATTGCGTAATCACGTTGGAAAAGTCACGCGCTTATTCGTCTGTGTACTTTGGTTTAAAAAGGTAGGGTAGGGCGAAAAATCTCTTGGCGAAATTTTCTCCAACTTCAAAATCATCTTTTTTGTAAAGAGCATTTGGCTTTCTTTGCACGTTCGCTTTGTAAACACTGGGTCGATTCGTCACGCGTGACCTTTCCAACGTGATTACATAATGTGTGAAGATGCAGAGCTAGTGTAAGACGAGCATTTATGATTAAAAAGTATTAAAAAAATATATTTGTTTTAGAAAATGTCTGATCGTTTCGCTAGATAAGACGCTTATTCCTCATCTGGGATTGTGTAGAGTCCTTTGAAGCTGCATTGAAACGACACATTGATCCCCATTGAAGTCTACTATATGGAGAAAAATCCAGGAATGTTTTCCTCAAAAACCTTAGTTTCTTTTTGACTGAAGAAAGAAAGACATGAACATCTTGGATGGCATGGAGGTGAGTAAATTATCAGGACATTTTCATTCTGGAAGTGAACTACTCCTTTAACATGCATGGATTGAGTGTTAAGCTGTCATGCTCCATAGGGCCCTACAACTGTTTACAGTAAAAAAAAAATAAAATGTGATTGTAATTTTCTGCCAGGACATTATCCAGAAATTTCTGTTAACCCTAAAACACAATGCAAAATTCAAAATACAGGTAAAACAACTGTAAAAAAACAAATACGGAAAATTTATATTAATACAGTGCTTTGCACCCTTTTTTGTAAGAAATCTCTTTTATTTTTTCCCTAAGTTTTTTCAAAGACGACAAAATTTTTAGTTTAGTTTTAATTTTTTCCCAATTTTTTGTTTTGTTTTCTGTTTTACTTTTTCTGGACTCCATTTTAATAATCAAAAAGCATGTCTAATCCATTGAATTCATAAATTGTTAACAATTTAATAATGTATAGTTTTTTACAATAATAGGGCTATGAAATTTTAATTTTTTCAATCTTTTTTATTTTTCTGAATTTATGATTCATACTGTCATGCTCCATAGGGCCCTACAACTGTTTACAGTAAAAAAAAAATAAAATGTGATTGTAATTTTCTGCCAGGACATTATCCAGAAATTTCTGTTAACCCTAAAACACAATGCAAAATTCAAAATACAGGTAAAACAACTGTAAAAAAACAAATACGGAAAATTTATATTAATACAGTGCTTTGCACCCTTTTTTGTAAGAAATCTTTTATTTTTTCCCTAAGTTTTTTATTTCCCTGTAGTGACGTCACAATATAATCATTTGTATCTGACTCCGAGCATTGTCAGTTGTGGTTAAATAAAGCTTGCAACATGTCAGCGGTAAACTTACAGCTCATATATGTGACCCTGGAGCACAAAACCAGTCATAAGGGTCAAGATGCATACATAAAAAAACAAATACGGAAAATTTATATTAATACAGTGCTTTGCACCCTTTTTTGTAAGAAATCTTTTATTTTTTCCCTAAGTTTTTTCCCTATTAATTGTTCAGGATTCTGTTTTAATGGTTAAATCAAAAAGCATTTCTTATCAACTGAAATCACGAAACATGACAAAAAAAAAAAAAAGACGACGACATTTTTAGTTTAGTTTTAATTTTTTCCCAATTTTTTGTTTTGTTTTCTGTTTTACTTTTTCTGGACTCCATTTTAATAATCAAAAAGCATGTCTAATCCATTGAATTCATAAATTGTTAACAATTTAATAATGTATAGTTTTTTACAATAATAGGGCTATGAAATTTTAATTTTTTCAATCTTTTTTATTTTTCTGAATTTATGATTCATAATCAAAACATATATACACTGTACATAAGTGTACATCCCTACTTTTGATTTATTCATCAAAAAACTGCTAAATTCTGTGACATTCCACATTACACTGTAATTTCCATTTTTAGGAGTGGATTCCACCATCTGCGTTTTCTGCATCGTGCAAAACATAGGGCCCTATCTTTACTTCTTCCTACTGTTTCCACTGCCCTGTCTGTCTTGGTCTAAAAAGCTGCTGTGGTGGGCTTGTGTTTTTGTTCTGCTTTGCATGTGTTAATGTGTTTGGGCTGTCAGTCAGGGTCGGGACATGCGGCTGTGTGTGTGGGATCTGTCTGAAGACCGCAGCGCAGTGACAGACTCTCTCCTGACGGCTAGTGTGGGGTTCTGTCAGTGCTCTCTGCTGGAGACCCGACCCGGAGATGCTCTGCTGGCCCACCCCACAGAACACATGGAGGAGGTGAGGGACTGCTTCATCACACACAGTTCACAATCACAACAACACTGCACTTGCCTTCCTGAGGATTAGGTTGTTTAAAGGGTTAGTTCACCCAAAAATGAAAATTCTGTCATTGAGCACGTTTTACATGCACACCAGTAAGCTGATGACTCACAAATATCAGCTTATAAAAATAACCAGTTTTCCCCGTTTACATGCACATCAGTAACCTGCGTAAACTGCGTTTACATGACTTCATTAATAAAGCAGGTTATTTCCCTGTAGTGACGTCAAAATATAATCATTTGTATCTGACTCCGAGCATTGTCAGTTGTGATGTTAAATAAAGCTTGCAACATGTCAGCGGGAAACTTACAGCTCATATATGTGACCCTGGAGCACAAAACCAGTCATAAGGGTCAAGATGGAACCACTTCTACTTCTGCTGCACGAGATGAGAACATATTTTTATTATTTTCTATGTCATGAAAGAGTCTGCATTTGTGACATATTCCTCCTTTCTTTACTGCAAAACGTTTGCTTTGTCTAAATGCACTTAAATCTGCAAAAACGATGCGTTCCTGTCACGTATCACATGCGCACTTCAATAAGCCGACAGAAAGCATGTTATTGCGTTTACATGCTGCGTGCATATTAAGCATAATCGGCTTAAGAACATGCATGTACAATTGTTGAATAAATTGTTATTTTAGTTTTCTTTGTGCACAAAAAGTATTCTTGTAGCTTCGCAAAATTAAAGTTGAGCCACTGATGTCACATGGACTGTTTTAGCGATGCTCTTACTACGTTTCTGGGAACATTTCAGTTGTGTTGCTGTCTATGGAGGGTCAGAGAGCTCTAGGATTTCATCAAAAATATCTTAATTTGTGTTCCGAAGAAGAACGAAGGTCTTACGGGATTGGAAAGACATGAGGTTGAGTAATTAATGACAGAATTTTCATTTCTGGGTGAACTATCCCTTTAAGATGCTGATGTCAATATTCAGAATTTAGGATGATAAATGAAATGATGCTGGAAATAAATGTTTGTGGTCTATTGTTTAAAAAAATAGACTCTTGGGTTTTCAAACAGGCAGAATAATTCTTTACATGTCTGTTATTTTGCATGTTTGTTTTGCTTTGTAATTAATAAATGTCTCTTGAGCACCAAATCAGCATATTAGAATAATAATAATTAGAATAATTAACAATAATTAGAATAATCATGTGACACTGAAGACTGGAGTAATAGCTATGGAAAATTTGCTTTACAATCACAGACATAGATTACATTGCAAAATGTATTAAAATATAAAACAATTTGTGTAAATTCTAATAATATTCCACACAGTATTACTGTTTGTACTGTATTTTTGATATATGTGCAAATAAATGCAGCTTTGGTGAGAGACTTCTTTCAAAAACATGAAACTAGCGTATGTTTAACTAAGCAGTCTTCCGAATTTCCAAAAATAGCTAAATATTGACAGATTAATCAGTTTATGGAACCAGCACTAGTTGGAACATGCTGCAGTGTGCAGTTTTGGCAAGTGACATGACTATTTCAGTCATTGTTTGAATCATGTTGGTAGAGGTCATTTTTGGTAAGATTCATTCAGACTGTCTGCGTGATTTGTGCGGTTGAGCAGGCAACAGAAAGCAGAGAGAGTGTGAGTTCTGCTCTGTCCTGGCTTTTATTGCATCCAGATTCATGTTGTTTCACCATCCAATCTGCCAGCTCCTCACTTGAGAGAGCCTGAGCTGTCACTCGATCTACATTTACCATGCTTCAGCTACCAGCAGCCCTGCAGCCAGACCAAACACAGAGCCTCAATATTACTCATATCCTCGTCCTTTTGCATCTCGCTTCCTCTTAATTTCATCACTCCTTGCCACTGGTATTGATGCAAAACTGGACTTGATGTTACAATCAACAAAGCTGACACGATTGGAAGTGGTAAAGGTTGCAAGCCGCATTCAGTTGATGTCAAACCATTCCCATATTTGTTAACCCCCCTCATCCATCAGAGAAATATAGATATTTTATATTGCATATCATATATATTTAAAGAAATAAATATATTTTATGATTTTAAGATTATGTAATACATAAATAAATTAGAATATGATATATATATATATATATATAGTTATTTTTAGTTTTAATAAAAAATAAACAAAATTATACTTTGAATATAAATATGTAATCAATAAAAGTGTGTGTGTATGTGTGTGTGTATATATATATATATATATATATATATATATATATATAATACATTAAATATTACTTTATACATTTTTTTTAATATTTATATGATTTTTAAAATAACTATTTAGGGCTGTCAGTCGATTAAAAATTTTAATTTAATTAATTACATGATGCGTCGACGATTAATTAATCTAATTAATCGCAAATTACATTTAGCTGTGAAAATACCCGCAAAAGATTATTTAAAGCTATTTTTTGTGTTAAATGAGAAAGTATTAAGTAGACATTACAAATAGTAGCTTTAGAAAGAAATATTTTATTTGATTCAACATAAAATTTATTACACAAACGTTTAGGCTACAACGGCCTGACATAAATGGAACATAAAACAAGATAATTTGAGAAACAGCTCAGTTTTTTTTTTTCGTTCATGCAGTGGAAGTCACTTGTAACCAAAACAGCTTTGTTACCAATCGTCTTCAAAATACCTTTTTTTTATGTTCCACAAAAGAAAGTAAGTCGATCAGGTTTGAGTAAATTACATAATTTATATTTTTTTGTGTGAACTATCCCTTTAATGTTTTTTTCCCCTTGTATTTATTTATTTAAAGTAATACAATAACACTCAGAATAAGAAACTAAAACTGCCAGCAGGTGGCGGTAAATGTCTTTGAGTCATTCATTCATTCGATTCGTGCAAACGGCTGATTCATTGAAGAATGAAGTAAACGGCTCTCTTTATGAATGGCTTTTTGAATCATTGGTTCACATGATTTTTTTCAAAACGGGGATTCATTCAGAAACCAAACACTGCTGTGTTGCTCGGAGATGCCCAACAATTCTGCTGTGGCTTTAGGTAATATTTTTGTTGGCAAAATTTATCAAAAACAGACAATATTGTGTTTAAAATATAACACAATATTAACTGCTTATTTACTGAACTGTCGTATAAAATAACATTTGCACTCCTGCTACTCGGGGCAAACAGAACTCGTGTGATATTACTCTCCCTGCTCGTGTGATATCGCTTATCATATGATATAAATATGAGACAAAAACTCATACAGAAGCATTTTGTGCC
>NW_015546078.1:162027-166083 GCF_001515605.1 Sinocyclocheilus anshuiensis
ATAGTTGTATCTCAGCCAAATATTGTCCTATCCTAACAAACCATACATCAATGGAAAGATTATTTATTCAGCTTTTGTGCTCCAGGGTAACATTTGTCAACAGTCAACTGTATGAAATGTAAGATGACGTACAGGTCTGGGGGCAGGGCCAGTGCATTAACTGCGTTAAAATATTTTAATCGCGTTATTAAGTTAACGCTTTAAACTGACAGCCCTAATATAGTTATAAAAAAATTATAAAACCATAAAATAGAAAATAGATTGAATAAAATGCATTTTATAAATAATAAAATATAAAAAAATAATGAAATACATAATGAATTATATAAATTGAGTATTTAATATTTTAAGTATAAATGTAACACATTGTAACACTAAGACACATCTGTGCTTCTACGCATTTTTATGCTTTTAACTATAAATGTTAGAGAAAGGCAGCTCTCAGGTTAATATATCAAATAGATTTATGAACTTTTTTAAATTTTCTTTAATAAAATTCATAACATAATAAAAATATTAAATAAAATCGTAAATAGATTTTTTTTAAATGTAATAACTACAGTAGTCAACATTTGAAGTGGATCAAACCCTTTCATCAAAGTTGTCCTAAAACCTAAATGCGTTCTTGTCTTAAGACAACTTTGATGAACTTTTTTGATCCACTTCTATTGTTGACTACTGTATACATTAGAAGGGGGCATTTGTCACTTAGTATTCAATACAGTGTGCACTTCCCAGTGTACTCATTTCCCTGTATAGTGTTCAAGCATATGGAAACGTTATGTCTTGCTTGTACAGCTCCCTCCCACCTTGTGCTCACTAATGAAAGCCTTGTCAAAAGGCCATCAAGGTAATAATAACCGTCACAAGATAACTGCAGGCAAACAGCACCACTATATGTCTCTTAAAACAAAAAGCAATGCTGCAAGGCATGCTGGGAGTCCGGATCTCAGACCTCGACCTCATCTATGTCTTCTGGTTTTCTCGGAGGCGTTCATGTTCAGCGTTCCAGTGAGGCTGACAGTGCAGGGCTTTAATTAATACACTCGCTGTTATTTATCGACTGTTTAACTCACGTCAAGATTTCTCTCTCTCTCTAACCTGGGGGGATGAGAGCTGCCCTTCTCTGCTGTTTATAGTTACAGGCGTAAACACGTGTAGAACGCGCAGATGTGTCTTAGTGTTAAAATATGAAGTGGTCTGAAGTCAGAGATGTTAAATTGAACTTAATTAGGAGGATTCTTAATCATGGCTGCCTGTGCAATCAAGCCAGACATACTGGCCTCAACCAGTTCCTCAGGAGTTATTATAGTGTTATTTACAGTGACCCAAAAAGTATTTGGACATTTATTAAAAAAACAAGGCACTGCATCAGCTAAAATATTAAACCAAGTTGCATTTATATATATATAAAAAAAAATATTTGAGCAAAAGATTCCTGGACTATGAAGCGAATGTTGAGTGTTTGGAAACATTCTGCTTGTCAAACATAAGTGAATCATGTTCAAGGATAGTGTGATGAACTGCATCTTCTGTGCACTTGAGGAGAACTGACTTCATGCATCCACTAAAAATCATTGGTTTGCAAATGTGTCTTGTTTTGAGATTTTGTTGTGCAATGTAGTGTCCAGATACTGTTGTAGTTGCATGCTCACACCATTTTGGATATTGTTAGTCAGAAACATTAGTGTGCCAGTTAGTTGTTATTATTAATGGTCATGGCCCTTCTGTGTTGGAAACTGTTGTGTTTTTTGACTCTTTTTGGACCTTTTTACCAGCTGTGAACATGCATCATGGCAAACCAACAGGACAGTTGTCTAATGCAGTTGTCTCTGCAGAGCTTTTCTGTGAATATAGATTTCTTACACTCATTTTAGCGTTGATGTGAGGATAGCATCTGCTAAAAATTGAAGAGAAGTAATAACTGACTATGAATCATTGACAAAGCGGCTGTAACATCAAGGTGTGCGTTCAACTTGTAGTACTTTAGCATTAATGGTGGTGACTCCCTTAAACATATAATCATCTTCTCTGAAACTGCTCATAGGAACGATTCAGCAGTGCAAACTAATTGAAGTTGTGCATGATGTTTTTCAGGTGTGTGTGGTGGAGATGAGGAGCTGGACTCCAGTTTGCACTCTCAAACCAGATTCAACGCTGGAGATGCTCATGTGTATGAAGATGTGGCAGGTAAGAGTCACAGCAGTGCACTACATTTGTTTGTAAGTATGCTTAAAATAATAATACATTAAGTATATATGAAGAGTTCAGATGCAAAAGCCTCTAAGTACGTATGACGTTTTTCTTTAAAATTAGCATTTCTTTCTGGCTACTATGTATAGGTTTCTATGTAAGTACTGGTACTTCTGAATGGGTTGAGGCTGGGATTTAGTGCATATAGATATATATATATAGATAGATAGATCATTCCAGCATTGCATAAAACTATCACTTCTATTTATTTTTTTATTTATTTATATTACAACACATTTTTGTTGCAAGTAAATTAGGAGATTTTTTATTTTATTTTATTTTGCACTGCTGTTTTTTGCTTGATTGCTCTTGGTTGCACTGGTGGAAAGTCTCATTTTTTTCAGCCCTGTCTGATTTTCCAAGGTTTGTTATAATGTTGTTGTTCTTGCAAGTTTGACATTATCAAGCATTGCCTTTTGAAGTACTGACAAGCTAGAGCTCTCTGAGAAACCGAGCAGTTGGCAAGTGTCTAAAGCGACAGAACTGATCTGATTTATGTATGCGACCTGTCCAAGCTGTTCTTCCCCCTTTACCCTCGCTGCTCTGTAATCATAGTGTTTGGAACAACTTCTCTTCAGTGCCGTATATCAGCTGTCCACATGTGTTGTGTAAACACAGCTGAAAATTTTATTTTGGCCCCATTAAAGAAACCTATAATTATTTTCACAGATAATATCTCTTTTTGCAGTATTTACGGCTTTTCCATCTGTAGTAAATAAATGAATCTCAGGTCAGTTGAAAGCGGGGCAGAGTTTGCTCGCAGTTAATTGGCAGAGCTAATCAAAGCGGTTGATGAACGCACTAGGTTCCGGTGGTTGTATCAGTGACAGCCAATGAAAAGACTGCTGTTGTAATTCGGTTTGTTTTTCACCAGCATTCCCACCAACATCCTTTACCCCGTCTTGTGTAGACAGTGGGGCTCTACCTGAATTAGAACTGATCATTATGAATTATTAATGGGGCGCCCCACAGGTAACATTTACCTTACATTGAGACATTTAGCAGAAGCTTTTATCCAAAGCGACTTACAAATGAGGACAATAGAAGCAATAATAAGCAAGTGCTGTGACAAGTCTCGGTTAGGCTAATGCAGTACACGTAGCAAGGGTTTTATATATACACTACCATTCAGTAAGACTTGTAATGTTTTTTAAAGGAATCAAGGAGAAGATCAACAGAGTCTGCAGAAATGCTTGGTGTTAAGGATATAGCCTCCATAAATAGCACACTAGTGTTTTCGTTAATGCATCTCTTTCTGACAGAAACAGATTTAGATTCAGTAGTAACAGAGATCAATATATCAAAAAAAAAAAAAAAACGAACTATAGGTAGGTGCTGACGTCTAACAGCAGGACTTTTGGTTGCAGTGAATCACTCTGAGCTGTCGTCTTTCATTTGCTCAGACGAGGAGATCTGTTGATGTCTCGCTCGAGTTCAGAGCGACCCGTCTGCACAGCCCAGCGTGAACGTGTTGAGCAGTCTTCGCTCGGTGTGGCACACTTCCCCAGCGGCTGTAACACATTGCTCCTGGTGTCAATCAATCATGAGGCGGTCGTCTTGTTATCCTCACCATCCCTGCTGGTGCAGACTGCTGTTTCCTCAACCACACACTCTCACACACACTCACACACACTCTCACACACTCGCACTCTCACACACACACACTCACACACTCTCACACACACACTCGCACTCACGCTCGCACTCACACACACACACTCACACACACTCTCAGACTCACACACACACGCACACACACACGCTCACTCACTCACACACTCACTCACACTCACTCACTCACAC
>NW_015546078.1:166120-169209 GCF_001515605.1 Sinocyclocheilus anshuiensis
CACACACACACACACACACACACACTCTCTCTCGCACACGCGCTCTTCACTTCTCTTTGAACGCGTCTCTTCCATCAAGTAGAACTGACAACCGATTTATTTTCTTTCTTTAAGCGCTTTGTGTTGGACTGTTGGAGCAGATTCAATGCCATATTAAGTAATGAGTTTGGCTTGAGCCTCATTTGGCACTTTTTGACTTTTTCCCCGTCTCGGTTGTAATAAAGCCCCGTGGCTTATGATTGGTTGGAAAATTATAAAGAGCGTTTCAGTCTGTACTTTTAGATTATTAGAGGTGCATGAAATATTGGTAACATTATTATCTGATATTGATATTGGCTGATTTGTGTGTGTGTGTGTGTGTGTGTGTGTTATTGGCCTATTCAGTGTTGGTGTTTTTGTTAGTTAAAACTATTAAAAATAATTTTTGTTTATTGCAAAAAAGCATAAATATTAGCTGAATAAATGAAATATACTAAAAAATATATTTTAATAAATAAAATCAAATATAAATTGTGGTTGAAATATAACTTGTATGAAAAACTTAAGATAAAATAGAAACCTTGCCATGACAAATAACTGAGATCAAATATTTTAAAGTATGTTAAAGTACTGTAATACAGAAATAAAAATAAAGCTAAATAGAAACATTTAAAAAGCTAACAAATATGACAGAAACACACAGAATTGCTAAATGTAAACTGAAATGACAATGAATACTGAATATATAGATGGTAATTGAATATGTTAATAAATACTTTAATTAATACTAAAATAATACTGCAGTCGATTTTGGATATTGAATTATTTACATTATTTTGCTCTGTTTTTTTAAATTGTAGTACACTCACATTTAATATTTAATACATGAAGAATTTATTGACACTGTTTAATAACTTACTTTTTTTTTATCTCAAACTTAACTTTAATTTTTACTGATTGATTGATTGTTCACAGAATAGTTTAGAATTAATCATTCATCAACCCTAACATAGAAAATAGTTAGGAACTTATCTCTATTGGTCATTTTTAGAATAAGTTCTTATTTAACATGCACTTTAAATATTCAAATTGCCACATTAAAGCAATAATTTGTTGTTGATTTTGTGTACTTAAAAAAAATAAAATAAAAGTGTAATTTAAATGCTTTAATCGTACTGAAATTGCATTGCAAATTTAAAAACAAATTGATAATGGGGTCAGCTTCATCCAGCTTGTCTACAAACAAGTCTGTCTGTCACGTTCTCAGCTGACAAAAAAAAAACTGCTTTAGCCTGATTATTGTATAACGTACTGAGTGAGATTGAACGAGGCCTGGTGTTGGTGAGAAGGAAATGTTCCTGTACAGATATCCATCAAACTCCGCTCATCTCCACCAGCTCTCCGTAAGCTTTTCAGAGCGTCATTACAGCCCTGTAAACCGTTTTCGCTTTCATCAGCGTGTTGCATGTTCTAGTAACACTGTCGCACATCCGTCGGCTCTTCACACAACTCGACCTAAAGGAGGTCCTCTCTCCTGATCTTCCTTTGAAGGCCTCTGGAGATGCTGTGCCGGGATCAGTTCTGCGGTTTCTCTGGTGCATGACGACTTGTTGCCATCCAGTGGAACGCTGCTGTTCTGTTGTGGCTTCAGTCTGGAGCATCCATCTGATGATGAATCTTTCCCTGAAGCCCGAGTCCTAATCCGGCTAAAGCGCCCTCTTGTAGACCAGCCATGGAGGATATAATGAATTAGGTGTCTACCCAGGGTTCCGTGACCCTTGACCTGTGACATCATCAATCAGGGAGCACCTACACTTAACTGAAGTGCAGGGGTCAGAGGGCAACAGAAGGTAATGCTTAACAACTGTCTATGAGGCTTGGGGATTGATTTCCAGTTGTTTTATTTTTTATTTCACTGTAATACGCTCCAAGGTGATGTGTTTACGTGGCATTCGTGATTCGAGGGAAATTTTAAGCATACCAGGACAAAGAAATATACCATGCGAAGAGAGGATGACCTTTAAAAAAAGTGATTACCAACTTTTTGGGCCTTACACATATGGAAAGATTGGTTCTTGTTTGTCATTGAACATACACTACCATTAAAAAATTGGGGTCAGTAAGATTTTTTAATGATTTTTGACATTATGCACACCAAGGATGCATTTGTTTGATCAAATATACAGGCAAAACAGTGTTTTTTTTTTATTTTTTAAATGTATTTTTATATTATAAAATTAAATGATAAAATTAAAACCATAAAAAAATTAATTACTTGAAATAAAATATTAAAAAAAGTGCGAAGGCAACATATCTCATTTTAATTTTGTATAACTTGATGTATCATCTAAAAAAATATCTAAAATTAAAATAACTAAAACTATAATAAAAAAATTATAAGAACTTTAATATTGTCTCAGGGATATTAAAATATCAAAGCTGTATTTTCAGCATCATTACTCCAGTCTTCAGTGTCACATGGTCCTTCAGAAATAATGTAATATGCTGATTTGCTGCTCAAGAAACATTTCTGATTATTATCTATGTTGTGCTGCTCAATATTATTGTGGAAACTGTGGCAATTTATTTTTTCAGGATTCTTTGAAAGTTCAAAGGAACAGCATTCATAAAGCATAACATTATAAAGGTCTTTACTTTCAGTTTTCAGTCAATTTAATGCATCCTCGCTGTCTAAAAGTATCATGTTTGTTTTTTTGTTTTTTTTTTAGGAGTAAACCTACTGACCCTAAACACTTGAATGGTTGTGTGTCAATGCTACTCGTTTGTAATAAGTAATAAAAAAAACAAAACAATAAATGTGCGCTATATAAAAAGCATTTTTTTATTGTAGTTGATATTTGCATGCAAAAAAGTCAACACTGTGTTGTCACTTGCACAAGGAGACAAATGATCTTCTGTGTGTGTGTGTGTCTGTGTCTGTGTTTGTGTGTGTGTGTGTGTGTCTGTCTGTGTGTGTGAGAGTGTGTGTGTCTGTCTGTGTGTCTGTCTGTGTGTGTCTCTATCTGTCTATGTATCTGTCTGTATCTATCTATCTATCTATCTATCATCTATCTATCTATCTATCTATCTATCTATCTATCTATCTATCT
>NW_015546078.1:169368-195772 GCF_001515605.1 Sinocyclocheilus anshuiensis
GAGAGTGAGTGCGAGAGTGAGTGCGAGAGTGAGTGTGAGTGTGAGTGTGAGTGCGAGAGTGAGTGCGAGAGTGAGTGCGAGTGTGAGTGCGAGAGTGAGTGTGAGTGCGAGAGTGAGTGTGAGTGTGAGTGTGAGTGTGAGTGTGAGTGCGAGAGTGAGAGTGAGTGCGTGTGCGCGCGCGTCTGTCTGTCTGTCTGTCTGTCTGTGTGTGTGTGTGTGTTTTTGTGCGTCTGTGTGAGTGTGTGTGTGTCTGTGTGTCTGTGTCTGTGTCTGTGTGTGTGTGTGTGTTGTGTATCTGAGAAGGAGAGGGCTGAGAAAGGAGGGGATGACACCTCTGTTGTAAATCTTGTTGTGTAGACAGCACGCCTGCAGCTCTGTTCTGAGTTATGAGACTTTAGGCTTTTATCAGCTCTCTCGTTCTGCTTTTATCCGCTAAACTGATTTATGAGACAACCTACTGCGTGTAGCTCAAGCGCTTCTCCTTGCAGATAATGAGCGGGGAACCTCGGAGGTGCTGTAAATCTGAGTAAACAAACAAGCACACACACCTGAGCTGTCGCTTTTTTCTGAGGTTAAGTGAGAAAAGGTCACAGAAGGTAAACCGAGAGTCAGAGGTCACACTGATTGTGGCAGTATAAAATGACCGCAGGCTCTGGATTAAGGATTATAGTGACGTGGTAAAGCAGTTATGAGTGTTATATGCAAATATGGGACTATTCTGTTTTGTGGTTTGCAGATGTTTGTCTACTTATCTATTCAATCTCTTCTATTCTATTCATATGTATCCATTCACTCTGCAGCTGTAGTGAAGGGCTGAGTGATATATCCAAAAAATAAAATTAAAATATTTGATGTGTCTCTTTATCTGTATGCATATGTATGTGTATATATATATATATATATGTGTGTGTGTGTGTGTGTGTGTGTGTGTGTGTGTGTGTGTGTGTGTGTGTGTGTGTGTAATCGTTATGCATTTGTTCTAAAATGAAGAAAATTATTATTTATTTTTTTACTATTTCATGTATATAATATGTGAATATATATAAATGCCTCATTCATTCATATATATATTTAATATTTTAAAAAACAATAGTATCAGTATATCTGCCAGCGCTGCTGTTGTGAAGTCTACAGTGACGTGTGCTGTGATTGACTGAAGGCAGCATCAGATGATTAATGCTGCGGTTCATCAGATAACCTCTGATAAACACTGCTGCCATATGCTTCTGTTCTTTTCCTCTCTCTTCATAACCCTTCACTATTTCTACATTCCTGTTTTCCTTGGTCTTTCATCTGTTTGTTTGTCTCTGTATGCGGATTCTGGTCCGGTTCTATGTTCCTGGTTATGAGGTTGGCTCTCTGCTGTTATGGGATGTTTCCCATCGCCGTGCATACAGCTGTCTGAAGGCACATCCTGAGCCTGTTATGTGTCTAGACATTGATGTATGCAAGCAGAAAGGCATCTCAGGGTCTTCAGAGAAGGTCCTCCAATCCTGGACACTTGACAACCAGCAAAACCTTCAGGTGAGATCTCATGTGAAAGTAACGACCGCATTGTTCTACCCTATTTACTATCGTAATGCATTTTCATTACTGAAAGCTCTTTTAAATGTTTCTTTTAATGTATTATCTAGCTTTTATTATTATCTAGCGAGTATTAATATTAACCAATACCCAAATATCAATTTATGCATTGTTTACGATGCAGTTACGATACAGCCTTTCTACAATCTTGCCGGTAGTAAATTAAAGGGCTGCATGATGAAATTGAAGTAAAACTGAAATTGCAATATTGCTTACTGCAATTATCAAATTACGCAAGCTGTGATTTTATTAAATAAAAGTATAAAACGGAGAGTTCTGGTGCTTGATTCTGATTGGCTGAGCCGCGTTCGAAGCTGTTGTAAATGACTCTACAAAGTAACACACACCTTTGTTTACGTTTGTCTGTTGCTCGGCAACCACTTTGTAGCAACCACAACTGTTTCTGAGGAGCTACATTGTTTGGTGGAAGAATACTGTTTTTATTAATATCATTACACTTTATTTGCTCCGTTTTAGTTTGTGAAACCTTACTACGTATATGGAATAACCGTTTTATAAACGCAATAAGCCCCGTGAAGACGTGGTTTACAGGGAATTTATAACAGCTAAGGAGGTATAAGCCCCGTGAAGCCGTGGTTTACAGGGAATTTATAACAGCTAAGGAGGTTTTAGGCACTCGTACCTAACAACGCCCCTTAGCTGTTATAAATTCCCGGTAAACCACGGCTTCTTGGGGCTTATTGCTTTAACACACACTGCAATTTTTATCAGATAAATCACAGTTTGATTTTTTTTTTCTCCCCAAATCATGCAGCACTAAATGCATTGGTTTAGAACAGCAATAATTGCAAATTGCATTAAATTTGATTAAAAAAAAGAAGCTTTACCTTTGGGATACATTGAGATGCTCTCAAAGGTGAACTTGAGCTTTTAAGTCCATTCAGAAAGCCTCCTGTTACGGGGCTGACAAGACGTGAGACGTGCGGATCCATGTGCAAGCTTTAATTCAAGCAGAGAGGTCAGAAACACAGGCAGGGTCGAACAAGGGCAAACAGGTATAATGAGGGCAAGACAGAAGAGTAATCCAAAACGGGCGTGGTCGATAAGCGGCTAACAATATCCAGAGGGCTTGACACGAGGGGTTATCCAATAACAATGCAAAGGTCCAGGCAGGGGCAAACAGTATCCGAACAGGGCAAGACGAGAGAGGTAATCCGAAGTACACCGGCAATAATCAGAAGACGAGGAAACAGACAAGGCAAGACTAGGCTAAGGCTAATGAAAGGAAACAGGCTCCATAGAGTAGCTATCGCTAAGAGAGTGATAAACGCATACAATACTCTGCCGAGGGAAGGGATCAGAGTGAGTGTTAAATAGTGAGTGAGTGATATGAAACAGCTGTGTGCAATCAGTGCTGTGTGCAATCAGTGCAACGAATGATGGGATATGTAGTCCGGGGTGATATGCAACAGTGTGTAGTGCGAGAGTCAATGAAAATGGAAAGGGTGACCTCTGATGGCTAGCAGATGGAAGTTCATGGACTGGATAAGTAACACCTCCTCAAACTTTGCTGCCTTCGATATTTTTGCCATTTATTATTTCAGTTCCATGTTTTTTTTTTTTTTTTGTATGCAAGAAACAAGGGTGCCAGATGTTTGGGGTTAGCTATTTTTGACCCTAGTAATATTAGTCCTTAGAGATGTTTTTATTATTGTTCGTCGGTTATTGGTACGCTGCTATTACATGCTCATTCTCTGTCGAATTAATAACTGGTTGCTCAGTTCAGTTCTCTAAAAACAATTGGAAAATGTAAAAAAGAAAATTGGCATTTCGTAACAGTGTTGAGGACTGTTTCGCAGCGGTGTGTACGTGGCCATGTAGACACACCACCTGATACACTTGGAAAGTATTTGGCTAGACTATAAAGTTTCCTCAGGTCTGTTGGATAATAAATCAGTCTCTTTTACTTTAGATTGGCAACTCTCAGCTACACTGTGATGTCATACTGTAGTTCGAGGCCAGATTTTGCCTAAAACAATAAAATAAAATGCTTTTATTTTTATACAGCATTCTTAAAAAAATGAACACACACCACAGCCATGCTTTATCTTGCATAACACTCTACTCCTCTGAAAGGTAATGCCTCATTAGCATTAGCATTTCAGGTCTTACAGATTCAATATTTCATAAGCGGCGAGAAATCTGTGTGAAAAGGCTCTGATATACAACACTCCAGTCCTGTGCACGGATTGTTATTCTTTCCAGCGCCTTTTCCACATGAATGGATGAATTAGAAATATTCCCAAACCTTCCTCCCTATTTGTCTAGCATGCAAAATGTATCTGCAGTAATAAGCGTTTATTCACTCGTTTATTCACAAAATAGGAGCTGTATCGACGGTTCGGTTTATTTTGCAAGTCAAAAAAATAAGAAATTGATTTAAAATGTAATTCTTGGCGGAAACCGCCTACAAAAAAAAGAGTCAGCGGGGGCTTTTAAATGACCCTGAAGTGCATATCTGCCGCTTGACGAACGACCCGCGAGAGGTAATAAAAACATCAAAACCTCGCAGGCTGCTAACCAAACAAAAAACACATCTGTAATAAAAGGAACAGTAGTTCACACAGCGGGAGGCTCTACGAAAGGCTGAGGAGAGATGAAGCAACATGGCCCAGGTCTCCACCATCTGATCTTCACCTGCTGCTGTGGAGAACGCTAACAGTACTCTCTCAGCACCGCTATCTTTTATTTATTTATTATTATGTTTTTGTTTGATTGTTTTAAGTTGTTTTAGTCATGCACTACCAGCCAAGTTTTTGAACAGTAAGATTTTTCATGTTTTTTAAAGAGAAGTCTCTTCTGCTCACCAAGCCTGCATTTATTTGATCCAAAGTACAGCAAAAACATCAAAATTCTGAAATATTTGTACTATTTAAAATAACTGTGTTCTATTTGAATATATTTTAAAATGTAATTTATTTCTGTTATTTCAAAGCTGAATTTTTAGCGTCATTACTCCAGTCACATGATCCTTCAGAAATCATTCTAATATTCAAAAAAATGTTATTATTATTATTATTATTATGTTGAAAACAGCTGAGTGGAATTTTTTTCAGGTTTCTTTGATGAATAGAAAATTCAGAAGAACAGCATTTATCTGAAATATGTATTTATTTATCTGAATTTAAAGCATCCTTGCTAAATAAAAGTATTAATTTATATCATTTCTTTCCCCAAAAATAAATAAATAAATAAATTATACTGACTCCAAGCTTTTGAATGGTGTAGTGTATAATGTTACAAAAGCTTTTTATTTCAATTAAATTCTAATGGAATCTTTCTATTCATCAAAGAATCCTGAAAAAAAAAAAATGACTCAACTGTTTTAAATATTGATAATAATAATAATAATAATAATAATAATAAATGTTTCTTAAAAAGCAAATCAGCATATTAGAATGATTTCTGAAGATCATGTGACACTGAAGACTGGAGTAATGATGCTGAAAATTCAGTTTTGATCACAGAAATAAATTAAATTTTAACAGATATCCAAATAGAAAGCAGCTATTTTCAATAGTAAAAATATTTCACAATATTACTGCTTTTGCTGTATTTTGGATCAAATAAATGCAGTCTTGGTGAGCAGAAGAGACATCTTTAAAAAAATAAAACATTAAAAATCTCACTGTTCAAGAACTTTTGACTGCTTGTGTACTTTGTATTTTTAGGAAAATATTTTTTTAGATGTATGAATTTTTTTATTTAAAATAATGATTTAGTCCATTTTGTCATGTTAAATTGTAGATTTACTTCGACTTAAAATGGTATCTAATTTTAGTTGATGACAGAAAATTTAACTAAACCAGATATTCACAAATTTTTGTAAGGATATATTAATTCTTAAAGGCGATTGTTCACCAAAAAAATAACTTACAACTCATCAATTACTCACCGTCATGTCGTTCCAAACAGGTATGTAAACTATTGGGTGAACTATCCCTTTAACAAAAACATATAACAAACTGTATTTATTTTTTTATTCTGTAGATTCGCATTAAATATCGCTAAAGTAACAGCAAATACGTTTAGAATGTTACAAAATATGTCTATTTGAAATGTATGCTGTTCTTTTGAACTTTCTATTTGTAAAAGAATCCTGAAAAAAATATATAATTCTTTTCACAAAAATATTAAGCAGCACAACAATTTTGAATTTTTATAATTAGAAGAAATATTCTTGTGCAGCATATTAGAATGATTTCTGATGGATCACGTGACACTGAAGACTGGAGTAATAATGCTGAAAAATGCTCCAGTTTTGCCATAACAGGAATAAATTGCATTTAAAAATATATTAAAATAGAAAAGAGTTTGAAATATTATTACAATTTTTACACATTTTTCATCAAATAATTGCTGCCTTGGTGAGCATAAGAGACTCATTTCAAAAACATTGTGCATATCATTTAAACAATAACCTTCCTTTTATGTTTTATTTCTTCAAAAACATTTTTAGTACATTATTGATGTCTTGTATTGTGTTATTTGTCACACGTTATTTCTTGCAACAGTAAAAATGTAAATTATTGCCTTGATGTTTATTGTTTGTCTCAGTCTCGTTGTCATTATGAAATGGAAAAATTCTTTAACTATTTTTGATTAACACTTATCTTTTGACATTTTGCTGAAAAACCGTCAGAAGTCTGTAAGCTTGTGAAAAGCAAGCGGCTCTTATCAAGCACAGATTTTGACAGATGTGGACGGACAAGATTTTAGAGGGCGAGGCAGAGATGGTTGTCGTATGTGTGTAAAGATTAGTCTAAATCAAGCATGGCTGTCTTTGCATGCTGCTGGAGACGTGCTGACAGCTCTCACAGATGCATCTCCACATATCTTCACTTTTAGTCCCTACATTCCTACCGCCCTTCTCAATTAAACAGCCCTCCCTCCTACTATCCACCAGACTCTGTGCTTCAGGTATCCAGCATCTGTCAGCACCCGACTGGAGGGATCAGGCTGCTCTGTCACGCTTTGTACATTCCTTCGCTGTCATCAATAATATTAGGCATTGATTTCAATTTTTCAATGCTGTTGTGCATGCAAAGCGATAGCAAAAATCTTTTTTTTAACTTGGTGCAATGCTCAAAATCCAGAATTGCAGGGTTGAAAAAATGCGTAATTCGAAAATTTCCGAAAACGCAGATGCCGGAAAATGCAAGCACACCCCTCAACTGTACTGGACTGTCAGGCTCAAGTGGACAAGTGATGATAACTGTTTTCAGTGATCAGTGTGAGGTCAGAAGAGCCTGCCAAGTCTATGCCGGAGAGAGCAACATATCGCGTTTTGAACATTCCGTTAGTTGCTGCCAAAAATCCATGGCACTTAGCTTTTTAATTGGCAACCAACTTGTCTCAATGCATCGCTTTCAAAAAAATGATCTGTGACTTTAATAGACGTTAGCATCACCGTGGTTCCGTGGTTGGATTTTTCCATTGACCTGAATAGTAAAAAAAGATAACAGGCTCTGTGACCAACAGAAGTTTATAGTTCTGTTTTGTTCCTCAAGATAATCTTTACAATTGAACACAACATTTTGAAGCCTAAATGCAATCACTAGAAGTAAAAAGCTAAACATCAACGCAACTGCCATTGAGCTTCCGACCACTTTCAATCTTTTTCAATCTTTTTGTTAAATCTACAAGTTTGAAAGTTTCGGTCGGAATGGAGCGCGATTATAAACACCATGAGACTGAAAGCGGACTAGAGAGTTAATGAGTTTTCCTGCTCAGTGTGATGACGTTTATTGACGTTTATTCAGGCACCTGTTAGCAACAGCCTTTTCAAGACACGTGAAAGCTTAAAACATCACAATTTGGGTGATGCTTTTTGGTCACACTTTATTTTAAGGTCCAATTCTCGCTATTAAGAAACCATTAACTATTACTTTTGCCTCGATAAACTCCTAATTTGCTGCTTATATAGTTAGTAAAGTACATTACCAGTCAAAAGTTTTTGAACCGTAAGATTTTTCATGTTTTTTTTTTAAAGTCTCTTCTGCTCACCAAGCCTGCATTTATTTGATCCAAAGTACAGCAAAAACAGTACAATTTTGAAATATTTTTTACTATTTAAAATAACTGTTTTCTATTTGAATGTTTTAAAATGTAATTTTTTCCTGTGGTTTTTAAAGCTGAATTTTTAGCATCATTACTCCAGTCACATGATCCTTCAGAAATAATTCTGATATTTTGATTTGCTGCTCAAAAAACATTTTTTATTATTATTATGTTTAAAACAGCGGAGTATAATTATTTCAGGTTTCTTTGATGAATAGAAAGTGCAGAAGAACAGCATTTATCTGAAATATAAATCTTTTGTAGCACACATCAAAGAATCCTGAAAAAAATGTACTCAACGGTTTTAAATATTGACAGTAATCATAAAATATTTTTCTTGAACAGCAAATCAGCATATTAGAATGATTTCTGAAGGATCATGTGACACTGAAGACTGGAGTAATGATGAATATCTCAAGTTTAAGAATATCTTGAGCTTTTAATAACCAGATGGAACCACAAGTGCAAAAATGACAACTTATTTCCAATTTCAGGACTCTTCCAGTTGGCACTCCGTTAGCCTTTGTGTAGTATAACCAAGTAAACGTATTATCTTCCAGTCCACCGTTGGGCCTAAGGCGAGTTTTGAGGTTTGTTTTCGTTTAATCGCCGACAGGACAAGCATATGTGTGTACGTTGCATGCACAGATGACCGTTTGCTATGTATCCCCCATCAGGAATCAATAGTCCAATGGAGAAATGAAGGATAGTTCATAAAGACTGACCTCTTTGATGTCTGTGAGTTCATTGCAGAGCATGTGGACTCATGGAGGATGGATTCCATAAATGAAAGCTAATAACCATTCTCAAACTCTAAAGGCTGTGTTTGAAATTAATGCTTCCATATTGCATTTAAACTATATCGAATATGGGATAGACACCATTTAAATGACGCATTTGTGTGGAAAAGCAATAGCCAGATGTGCTAATTTAGCAAGACTTTTGGATTAAACACAGCCTGTAATGTTTAATCTCTAAACTTCTGTGTTAAAACACCCTGAAAGAGTGAAAGCTGTTGGAAAATTCAGTTCATATGATTATTTTTCCAAAAAAACGAAAGTGTGGCAATCTGTAAATCAAGCTTTTCTAATGGTTCTTTCTCGATACAGGCCTCGCGGCTCGCTTTATAAACACCCATTTACCTTTTTTATCGCTTTGCTGTGACCTCTTAATTAAATTAATGTATTTTCCTGACACAAACTATGGGAAGCATAACAAACACAGATAGACACATTAACCCATCATTATCAGCTCTGTAATATGGACCAGATGGGCGTTTAGTTCAGGCATACCAACCATTCATCTTTTCACTGTCTCTCTTGGCCGCAGCATGCAAACCAGTCTCTCCCCTTGCCTTTGTGGGAAAGTTTCTGCTCACAGGTGACATTATTACCATGCACCAGAATTTCGATGTGGACTATGATGCAAACTGATTTTCAGATACGAGCAAAAGCAATGCTTGTTTTTCCTCCTCTGTTAAAGAATAATGTTAGGGACGGTGTTCCCGGTGCATTCTTCTATCCGCTTGGGTCAGGAATACCTGACTGGCTTATATCTTCCACATGCAGGAGTGACTGGCTCTGATTTTCCAGGCAGAAACAGGAGCACACCGACAAATTCTTCACTGTCTTCTCCCGCATGAGAGCCATTAGTCTCGCCGGACACGGCTTATGAAGTCAATTTTACACTGTCCAATTCGATTCCATCTTTGGGACCAGATGCCTCCCGTGGAGAGACGACACACACACACACACACACACACACACACAAGTGTGCGCTTTTCTCCAGGAAATACCTCGAGAACGTCCTCAAAGGAGAGATAATGAGCTCTGGGTAATACGTTATAATACGTCACATTGTTGCCTATTACCGAGCTTTATCTGGTCTCCTGGCCACCGTAGATCACAGAGAGCAAGGGAAGGTAATCTTTAGCCAGCGTTTGCTTCCCTCGCGCTGTTGACCAGACCTTTCAATGCAAATGTAATTCACCAGAGACTGTTAAAACAACAAGGCCTTCACAAACAAAGCAGCCCTTGCTCCGTGACAAAGGTAACCCTAACGTCTAATGCTCCAATCCAAATAGCGTTATGCTCATGATTGAATGTTTTACGGCTGACGATTGAGGCTCACGGATTTTCTCTGCCAGGTTCAACAGCTATTTAGCCGTTCATTTGCGGCTCAATCATCAGAAGAAGGTGGCTGGTGGGCAGTGTTGGGGAGTAACTAGTTACATGTAACGGCGTTACGTAATTTAATTGCAAAATAAATGTAACTGTAATCAGTTACAGTTACTAAGAAAAAATGTGTAATTAAATTACAGTTACTTATGAAAATGTTAACGATTACAAAGGGGATTACATTTGAATATTTACACACATCCATATACAGATTTAATTGATTTCTTTCCCAAATTGCACTGATTACACTGAGACATACGGCCCTATAATTTCCGATTACACAGACTGGTTCGTAGAATCCAGTCATAAAAACAGAATTCCTACAGCCTAACGCGGGCGGAATATGCCACATTTTGGACGAATAAATCAAAAGTAGGTCAGTACACTTGGCGCTTTTCTCCAGGAAATACCTCGAGAACGTCCTCTAAGGAGAGATAATGAGCTCTGGGTAATACGTTATAATACGTCACATTGTTGCCTATTAACGAGCTTTATCTGGTCTCCTGGCCACCGTAGATCACAGAGAGCAAGGGAAGGTAATCTTTAGCCAGCGTTTGCTTCCCTCGCGCTGTTGACCAGACCTTTCAATGCAAATGTAATTCACCAGAGACTGTTAAAACAACAAGGCCTTCACAAACAAAGCAGCCCTTGCTCCGTGACAAAGGTAACCCTAACGTCTAATGCTCCAATCCAAATAGCGTTATGCTCATGATTGAATGTTTTACGGCTGACGATTGAGGCTCACGGATTTTCTCTGCCAGGTTCAACAGCTATTTAGCCGTTCATTTGCGGCTCAATCATCAGAAGAAGGTGGCTGGTGGGCAGTGTTGGGGAGTAACTAGTTACATGTAACGGCGTTACGTAATTTAATTGCAAAATAAATGTAACTGTAATCAGTTACAGTTACTAAGAAAAAATGTGTAATTAAATTACAGTTACTTATGAAAATGTTAACGATTACAAAGGGGATTACATTTGAATATTTACACACATCCATATACAGATTTAATTGATTTCTTTCCCAAATTGCACTGATTACACTGAGACATACGGCCCTATAATTTCCGATTACACAGACTGGTTCGTAGAATCCAGTCATAAAAACGGAAGTCCTATAGCCTAACGCCGACGGAATATGCCATATTTTGGATGAATAAATCAAAAATAGGTCAGTACACTTGAATCAAAACGCGATATGGACTAGTGTCTGTGAATATTAAGCCGCAAAAAGACAATATATGAATCCTGCACATTCTGCGTGTCTGTGGAAATCAGGCGCGGACTGGCCATCGGGAGAACCGGGACAATTCCCGGTGGCCTGGCAGCCGATTTGCCCAACTATTTTAATATTATTGTTGAATAGTTGCCTGCCGAATGTACTAAAGCGATTATTTCCATTCCAATTCGCCATTCGATAATTAGATCTCTAATAAATCATGAATCGGTTAGTCGTGACTGGCTTCGGCTCGCACGCTCTCTGCGCCTCCGCCAAACGGTTGGATCAGATCAGAGTAATCAATGCGGGAGAGAGAATGGAGTGGACTGTGGAAGCGCACAGGTGGAGCAGAGAAGCAAAACTACTGTTCAGGGTTTCAAGTGCAGGTCAGTTTCATCTGTAAATATGCTATTGTAGTTTTGTCTTTGTTTACTTAGTTTAAATCTGCATTGAACTTCAGATCAATCTCAAAGTAAAAGGCGGTACTAAAGTCTGATTTTGTGGTGGATGTGTTCAAATTTGTTCATCAATGTCAAGTGATGAAGGATTTTGAAAGTCTGACAATATTGAGCACTACTGTAAGGTTAACCCTGCATGGTGTAAATGTTTGAAAATGATTAACATTTGCAAATAAACATTCATTAGAAAGTTAGAAAAGTAATCAAAAAGTAATAAAAAGTAATCAGTTACATTACTTTAATAAAGTAATTGAAAAAAGTTACACTACTATTACATTTTAAATAGGGTAACTTGTAATCTGTAACCTATTACATTTCCAAAGTAACCTTCCCAACACTGCTGGTGGGGAATCGCTCTCGCTCTATGGCCTGGTCTTTTTATGGATTTAAATTTGCTCTTGCTCAGGTCATTGAAACAACAAGCTCATTTGCTTCTGGTAAATAGTTTACGCGTCATGCATTTAAACGCGAATCCTTTTTTAGCCGCCTGAGACGAGTAAGTGCGTATGGTGACAATTGCCATGATTCGTTTCAATTCAAAAGTTTATTTGTATTGCGCTTTTCACGATACAAATCGCTGCAAACCAGCTTTACAGAAAATGTAAGTTTCTATTTTTTAAGTTTCTACATTATATTTAATAGTAATTGTTTAATAGTAATTGTTGATGTTTGTATGGCAGAAATGTACAGTAAAATTCATGCAGTAAGTTAATGATTTAATCAAACAGATGGTGAACACTAGTAATT
This sequence comes from Sinocyclocheilus anshuiensis, assembly GCF_001515605.1. Lineage (NCBI taxonomy): Eukaryota > Metazoa > Chordata > Actinopteri > Cypriniformes > Cyprinidae > Sinocyclocheilus > Sinocyclocheilus anshuiensis. Next base: position 181,632 of record NW_015546078.1, read on the forward strand.
GCAATGATCATATGTGATCTTGGACCACAAAACCATTCTTAAGTGTCAATTTTTCGAAATTGAGATTTATGCATCATCTGAAAGCTGAATAAATAATCTTTCCATTGATGTATGGTTTGTTAGGATAGGACAATATTTGGCCGACATACAACTATTTGAAAATCTGGAATCTGAGGGTGCAAAAAAAATCGAAATATTGAGAAAATCATCTTTAAAGTTGTCCAAATTAAGTCCTTAGCAATGCATATTACTAATCAAAAATTAAGTTTTGATATATTTACAGTAGGACATTTACAAAATATCTTCATGGAACATGGTCTTTGCTTAATATCCTAATGATTTTTGCCATAAAAGAAAAATCGATAATTTTGACCCATACAATGTATTTTTGCTACAAACATACCCTTGCAACTTAAGACTGGTTTTGTGCTCCAGGGTCACATATGTTGCGATTAATCTCATAGCAAAATTAAACTTATAGCAAAACTTATAGTTTCGCATCTGATATTCAATTTACGGCCTTGCATAGGGATTCCGACGGCACCGTTTGTTAATTAAAGTCCTGCATTTGTCTATTGCGGCTCATTTGGGTTGATGTCTGACTTATGTTTCCTTCCAGATGCACGACTCTGTTCAGATGAACAATCCTGGGGTCTCCCAGCTGTGTATTCGTGCCGATGGAAAGATCCTCGCTACGGCGGGATGGGACGACAACATCAGAGTGTTCGGCTGGAAGAAACTGAAGCCGCTGGCTGTTCTGCAACATCATACTGACATGGTGAATAGTGTGGCCTTCTCAGACCATCAGGAACCCCACAGAGACTTTTGGCCGCGGGGTCCAAGGACCAGCGGATCAGTGTGTGGTCTATATATAGCGAAAGTTGAGTTCGAAAGACAGGGGCCCACTTTACCATTTCCTTCAAACTGATTGTCACAAATTACTCTAACTTTATTTTACACACTTCAACATGGTGCTTATATATTTTCTTTGAATGAAAGCACCTAAATTAGTGGCTGGCTGCCATTCGGAGGTGGAGCTACAACTCAGTCTCATTTAGAAAGACGTTGCCGTTACTTATGTGTCCAAACAAATTAGTTTGTATTGGTGAAATGCTTCAAAATCAACCAAAAAACAGCTAATATAAACACACTCCATCACAGAGTTTGGGTGCAGTTTGCCACAATGACAATGGCGTGTTTTATTGTTAAAGGCAGAGCTTAAACCGTCCGCTCCAATCTGATGTGCTTCAGTAGGTGTGTGTTTGCTCTTGAAGTCGCACCTGAGTGGCAAAGTAATCCAGCGCTGTTTTTCCAAATCTGCCTCCGAGTTTAAGATTGCCCTCTGGACTGACCTGCATACATCACGCAGGGTTAATCACAAGGGCTCGGCTCCGCAGACAGGCCTGTTTGTGAGAAAGATTCATTGAGCAGGATTCGTTTCGTTCTTCCCTTCAAGCACACGAGCTGATGAAGGCGGCTCTATTTTCAGCCTAAAGACAAGGCTGACCTCTGTGTTCGGATGTGGCTAAAAGACAAACTCGGCATTTATTGCTCGGTGAATACAACATGGCTCACTCACCAGAGTAGTTTCGTTCTACTTTTTTTCGCATTAGGAAAACTGATATCTAATATTGTTTACACTATTTCTAGATAAGATTCGTTAGTAGGAATGGGAACCAATCCTTATTCAGAACCAGTTCCATGATTTTAGAGATGTTTTGGTTTTAATGATTTTAGAATGAATGACTCTTATGAACTACTTCCTTTTGGTTAATTAAACGATACACAGTGATCAGTTTAGTTTAATTCTCTAATGACTGACATTTATGAACTTATGATTCTTTTGGTGAATCATACAATACACCATGACCAGTGTAGTTGTATTCCCTATGAATGACTCTTTAATGGTTTGCTGTTGAAAATCATCCAAAGTGTAAAAAAAAAAATTAGAAGCTTTGGCTACTTCCAAATGTTTCTTCCTCAAAAGTATTAAAAGACTTGTTAATGGAACCGTTGAGAATCGTGAATCGTAACCAGTCCTTTTGATTCAAATCCCTGTTCTTAAACTTCAATAAAGATTCAAACCAAACCTGTTGGTTTTCAAATTCAGGCAACAAATATAATGTTCTGTTTTTTAATAACTCAACCTGATAATCGAAAACAGACATGCATGTTAGTCAACTAATATTCAAAGAGTTTGAAAGTGGATATTTGTGTCAGCGTACGCGGTAATAATAGCCATCCTTGGTACTAAGCTAAATGGGATTTCATGCGACTTCAAATGGCCCACAGCCGTTCTGCCCCATAAAGCACGTGTCTCTGGGGACGAACCCAGACTGGAATATCTCATCAGACGGTACAGGAAGCTCGGGGAACTTGGAGGCCGTCCTTTTAAAGGAAAAACATCAGCGGGCGAGTCGCCAGCCGGAGAGGAAGACAAAACAGTTAATTTCACAGTCCGCATTCTCCTTGTCATCTGGGTACCCTCGTGTACCTTTGTCCATGACCTCTGTAGAGCTCATCCAATTGGTCACTTCCTACTTTTATAGACTTGGTGGGGGGGGCAAAACAAAGCCATTCCAGGGGTTCCTTCCGTCCGTTCGGTGAATATGCATGTATTGCTGGAGATTTCAGCTTATACCTCCCAAGTCAATAATAGATCACTTAAGCAGTCAGTATAAGCAGAACCTCGACACGGGCCACTGACAAAAACCTGCGGCTCCCTGAACAACAGACACACGCCTGTCTATTGCACCAGGGGTCAGAGTTCACCTGACCAGCTCAAACAAACCCCCTAGTCACCCACAATAGTCTCTACATGGCATGTGTTGCTGGGTAAGACTGATGAATAGCTGTTAGTTTTTGGAAACTAACAATAATGCCAGGTAACCACAGTCTGAGGAAATGGCCCTTTGAATGAGAGAAACCCAACACTGGCTGTGTTACAGTAAATTATTTATATATTGGCAAGCTCAGTCGGAATTAAACGATTTCTGTTGTCTGAGATAAGCACGCTGGTGATTTGTTTTCAAATGTAACACATTGGCTGAAAAACGCGGGAAAATTTGAAACACGTGCATGGCTGTAGGTAAACATATTTGCAGGGTTGGTCCACCTTAAGTTTATTTTCTTTTTCTTTTTCTTTTTTTTTTGAAGAGCTGTCTTTGGACGTGCAAGCCAGGGAAAGGTACACAGAAGATAGGCTTGTCACAACAGATGTTCCAGATGCGACCCTGTGTCAGATGATTACCAGTTCTTTTTTTTCCCTTAACCATAGTGTGTTTTACTGAGCCTTTACATACACTGTAAAAAATTACCGTGAATTTAACGGTAAAAGACTGTAAAAATGCTACAGTAAAAACCTGTTAAATGGTTAACGGTAAATTCCCCTACTATATACGGTGAAAAACTGTATTGGACATTACATGTATTGGACATAAATTTTACGTTTTTGGAAGTGAAAAATACCGTATAATTTACAGTGAATAACCGTAAATTGATGTTCCCAGAATTCCCTGCGTTACATTTCAAATTTGATGTTTTTTTGTTGAAATAACTATGTTTCTTCTTAGTTTTTTCTTATCAGTTTTGTATATTAGGGTTGTGTGTTACACCTAATGTTGTTAAATTAATGTTTATTGCATTATTATTATTTCAGTTTCATGTGGCTTACCATGATAGTGTTTAGTGTTTGTGTGAATGACACTGTGCACCTTCTATATATGTTATTATTTAAAAGCTGCTTGTGATGGGCTTTGGTTCTTTGAAAATCTGGAATCTGAGGGTGCAAAAAAAATCGAAATATTGAGAAAATCATCTTTAAAGTTGTCCAAATTAAGTCCTTAGCAATGCATATTACTAATCAAAAATTAAGTTTTGATATATTTACAGTAGGACATTTACAAAATATCTTCATGGAACATGGTCTTTGCTTAATATCCTAATGATTTTTGCCATAAAAGAAAAATCGATAATTTTGACCCATACAATGTATTTTTGCTACAAACATACCCTTGCAACTTAAGACTGGTTTTGTGCTCCAGGGTCACATATGTTGCGATTAATCTCATAGCAAAATTAAACTTATAGCAAAACTTATAGTTTCGCATCTGATATTCAATTTACGGCCTTGCATAGGGATTCCGACGGCACCGTTTGTTAATTAAAGTCCTGCATTTGTCTATTGCGGCTCATTTGGGTTGATGTCTGACTTATGTTTCCTTCCAGATGCACGACTCTGTTCAGATGAACAATCCTGGGGTCTCCCAGCTGTGTATTCGTGCCGATGGAAAGATCCTCGCTACGGCGGGATGGGACGACAACATCAGAGTGTTCGGCTGGAAGAAACTGAAGCCGCTGGCTGTTCTGCAACATCATACTGACATGGTGAATAGTGTGGCCTTCTCAGACCATCAGGACCCCCCACAGAGACTTTTGGCCACGGGGTCCAAGGACCAGCGGATCAGTGTGTGGTCTATATATAGCGAAAGTTGAGTTCGAAAGACAGGGGCCCACTTTACCATTTCCTTCAAACTGATTGTCACAAATTACTCTAACTTTATTTTACACACTTCAACATGGTGCTTATATATTTTCTTTGAATGAAAGCACCTAAATTAGTGGCTGGCTGCCATTCGGAGGTGGAGCTACAACTCAGTCTCATTTAGAAAGACGTTGCCGTTACTTATGTGTCCAAACAAATTAGTTTGTATTGGTGAAATGCTTCAAAATCAACCAAAAAACAGCTAATATAAACACACTCCATCACAGAGTTTGGGTGCAGTTTGCCACAATGACAATGGCGTGTTTTATTGTTAAAGGCAGAGCTTAAACCGTCCGCTCCAATCTGATGTGCTTCAGTAGGTGTGTGTTTGCTCTTGAAGTCGCACCTGAGTGGCAAAGTAATCCAGCGCTGTTTTTCCAAATCTGCCTCCGAGTTTAAGATTGCCCTCTGGACTGACCTGCATACATCACGCAGGGTTAATCACAAGGGCTCGGCTCCGCAGACAGGCCTGTTTGTGAGAAAGATTCATTGAGCAGGATTCGTTTCGTTCTTCCCTTCAAGCACACGAGCTGATGAAGGCGGCTCTATTTTATACTGACATGGTGAATAGTGTGGCCTTCTCAGACCATCAGGAACCCCACAGAGACTTTTGGCCGCGGGGTCCAAGGACCAGCGGATCAGTGTGTGGTCTATATATAGCGAAAGTTGAGTTCGAAAGACAGGGGCCCACTTTACCATTTCCTTCAAACTGATTGTCACAAATTACTCTAACTTTATTTTACACACTTCAACATGGTGCTTATATATTTTCTTTGAATGAAAGCACCTAAATTAGTGGCTGGCTGCCATTCGGAGGTGGAGCTACAACTCAGTCTCATTTAGAAAGACGTTGCCGTTACTTATGTGTCCAAACAAATTAGTTTGTATTGGTGAAATGCTTCAAAATCAACCAAAAAACAGCTAATATAAACACACTCCATCACAGAGTTTGGGTGCAGTTTGCCACAATGACAATGGCGTGTTTTATTGTTAAAGGCAGAGCTTAAACCGTCCGCTCCAATCTGATGTGCTTCAGTAGGTGTGTGTTTGCTCTTGAAGTCGCACCTGAGTGGCAAAGTAATCCAGCGCTGTTTTTCCAAATCTGCCTCCGAGTTTAAGATTGCCCTCTGGACTGACCTGCATACATCACGCAGGGTTAATCACAAGGGCTCGGCTCCGCAGACAGGCCTGTTTGTGAGAAAGATTCATTGAGCAGGATTCGTTTCGTTCTTCCCTTCAAGCACACGAGCTGATGAAGGCGGCTCTATTTTCAGCCTAAAGACAAGGCTGACCTCTGTGTTCGGATGTGGCTAAAAGACAAACTCGGCATTTATTGCTCGGTGAATACAACATGGCTCACTCACCAGAGTAGTTTCGTTCTACTTTTTTTCGCATTAGGAAAACTGATATCTAATATTGTTTACACTATTTCTAGATAAGATTCGTTAGTAGGAATGGGAACCAATCCTTATTCAGAACCAGTTCCATGATTTTAGAGATGTTTTGGTTTTAATGATTTTAGAATGAATGACTCTTATGAACTACTTCCTTTTGGTTAATTAAACGATACACAGTGATCAGTTTAGTTTAATTCTCTAATGACTGACATTTATGAACTTATGATTCTTTTGGTGAATCATACAATACACCATGACCAGTGTAGTTGTATTCCCTATGAATGACTCTTTAATGGTTTGCTGTTGAAAATCATCCAAAGTGTAAAAAAAAAAATTAGAAGCTTTGGCTACTTCCAAATGTTTCTTCCTCAAAAGTATTAAAAGACTTGTTAATGGAACCGTTGAGAATCGTGAATCGTAACCAGTCCTTTTGATTCAAATCCCTGTTCTTAAACTTCAATAAAGATTCAAACCAAACCTGTTGGTTTTCAAATTCAGGCAACAAATATAATGTTCTGTTTTTTAATAACTCAACCTGATAATCGAAAACAGACATGCATGTTAGTCAACTAATATTCAAAGAGTTTGAAAGTGGATATTTGTGTCAGCGTACGCGGTAATAATAGCCATCCTTGGTACTAAGCTAAATGGGATTTCATGCGACTTCAAATGGCCCACAGCCGTTCTGCCCCATAAAGCACGTGTCTCTGGGGACGAACCCAGACTGGAATATCTCATCAGACGGTACAGGAAGCTCGGGGAACTTGGAGGCCGTCCTTTTAAAGGAAAAACATCAGCGGGCGAGTCGCCAGCCGGAGAGGAAGACAAAACAGTTAATTTCACAGTCCGCATTCTCCTTGTCATCTGGGTACCCTCGTGTACCTTTGTCCATGACCTCTGTAGAGCTCATCCAATTGGTCACTTCCTACTTTTATAGACTTGGTGGGGGGGGCAAAACAAAGCCATTCCAGGGGTTCCTTCCGTCCGTTCGGTGAATATGCATGTATTGCTGGAGATTTCAGCTTATACCTCCCAAGTCAATAATAGATCACTTAAGCAGTCAGTATAAGCAGAACCTCGACACGGGCCACTGACAAAAACCTGCGGCTCCCTGAACAACAGACACACGCCTGTCTATTGCACCAGGGGTCAGAGTTCACCTGACCAGCTCAAACAAACCCCCTAGTCACCCACAATAGTCTCTACATGGCATGTGTTGCTGGGTAAGACTGATGAATAGCTGTTAGTTTTTGGAAACTAACAATAATGCCAGGTAACCACAGTCTGAGGAAATGGCCCTTTGAATGAGAGAAACCCAACACTGGCTGTGTTACAGTAAATTATTTATATATTGGCAAGCTCAGTCGGAATTAAACGATTTCTGTTGTCTGAGATAAGCACGCTGGTGATTTGTTTTCAAATGTAACACATTGGCTGAAAAACGCGGGAAAATTTGAAACACGTGCATGGCTGTAGGTAAACATATTTGCAGGGTTGGTCCACCTTAAGTTTATTTTCTTTTTCTTTTTCTTTTTTTTTTGAAGAGCTGTCTTTGGACGTGCAAGCCAGGGAAAGGTACACAGAAGATAGGCTTGTCACAACAGATGTTCCAGATGCGACCCTGTGTCAGATGATTACCAGTTCTTTTTTTTCCCTTAACCATAGTGTGTTTTACTGAGCCTTTACATACACTGTAAAAAATTACCGTGAATTTAACGGTAAAAGACTGTAAAAATGCTACAGTAAAAACCTGTTAAATGGTTAACGGTAAATTCCCCTACTATATACGGTGAAAAACTGTATTGGACATTACATGTATTGGACATAAATTTTACGTTTTTGGAAGTGAAAAATACCGTATAATTTACAGTGAATAACCGTAAATTGATGTTCCCAGAATTCCCTGCGTTACATTTCAAATTTGATGTTTTTTTGTTGAAATAACTATGTTTCTTCTTAGTTTTTTCTTATCAGTTTTGTATATTAGGGTTGTGTGTTACACCTAATGTTGTTAAATTAATGTTTATTGCATTATTATTATTTCAGTTTCATGTGGCTTACCATGATAGTGTTTAGTGTTTGTGTGAATGACACTGTGCACCTTCTATATATGTTATTATTTAAAAGCTGCTTGTGATGGGCTTTGGTTCATCATGTGACTTTCTCATCACCACCTGCATTTGGTGGTTATCAGTGTATTACAAAGGTACAAAACAGATTTCAGTACTTCAATAGGTTGGTATATTAAGATTATATCAATTAATGAAATTACGGTATTTAACTGTAAATTGAAGTTAAAACCGTAAAATCTAAAACATTGCTACCGTATTTTTTACGGTAAAATTCTGGCAACCACAGCTGCCGTAAATTGTACGGATTTTTTTTTTACAGTGTAGCTGTCTGATAAGAAATGTCCATGTGTGGTGAGTTGCAGGCTTTCAACTTGGACTGATATCTAAAGCAATATTTATACAATATTTTTTTTAAATGTGGTTGTTATTTTTTTACTGATTTAAAAATACTAATGAAAAATTTATAATAAAATGGACTCATATTTATCCAGTTATGTAAGATATTAGATTTAAGTTGTACATTTTTTAAACTAGGCCTATTTTTGCCTTTTTTTATTCTTTTTTTTTTTTTTATTGTACACGTTAACGCAAAGCTGTTTAATTATTTACTGCGTACAAAACATTAACACGTTTCTTTTTTAAATGAATTATATTAGGATCTAATTTATCTTGAACGATACATTTTTTATTGTTTATTTATTATATTTTTTTATAATTTTTTAATAGCAAGCGTTGACTTTGTGACATTGTAATGCCAAACAAATGTTTTATAATTACTCGTGTGTGTGTGTGTGTGTGTGTGTGTGTTTGTGTGTGGGGACTTAAACCCGACTACACACAGACTCATGGGGACTCGTGTCATGGTGGGGACCTAAATTGTGGTACCCACGGGTACTTCCTCTGGGATCAAACTGTGTTTTCATGCTGAACTTCTCATGCATCATGTTCGACTTCAAAGACGGATACAATTTTCGGTGCATTCGGCCCATAAATAATGCGCATTTTTAGAAGCGCTGATTGTTGGAAACAGCCGTCAGTCATCATTCATGGATGCAGGTACACAGGCGGCCCCTCTCATCAAGGCGAAGCACTACCAGAGAAAACACAGATGGGTAGACCCCTGACGGAAGAGCCATGGGTCCGGGTGTCCCGGCCTTCCTGATGGGCCAAACTCATTACCTCTAGCCGGCAGCAGGCTCACGCGAAGGGAGGCCCGATCCTCCAAACGCGCTCTTCCGGACCCAAAATGTACTAAAGCAGGGACATAACATGTGCGCTTCACTTGACAATGGACGGATTGTTAAAAGATTTAATTACAAACTAGGATGAATATAAACAGGCTATATATGAAAAACTAGCTACTATCTTTTTGATTACGCAAGTTTTTTAAGCAAGTGTTTTGATAGTAGGCGACCATATGTGACCCGGGACCACAGTCATACTTTAAATTGAGATGTATGCATCATCTGAAAGCTGAATAAATACGTTTTGCATTGATGTATGGTTTGTTAGGATAGGATAATATTTGGCCACAAACAAAAAATTATACGAGCAATTAGTCGTCGCTCAAATAGCTGGAGACATTGTTTAACCTTTGATTCTTCAGAAAGTCGATAGCTGTCAGAGGTCAAATGTGTGCAAGCGTTTCTTTCCTCTACCATGGGATTAAATCACGCTGTAGAGAAACAGTAGACGCTGCCAACGCGGCTAATCTAGTTCTATAACGGCTCACTTTCATTTACAGTGGAATTACATCAATTCTGAGCAGTAACATCTATAACCTACTTATTCTGTGCATACCTTTCGTTTTGTAACTGCACAGTAAGTATTAAGCCTTGTTATTCATCCTGTTTAATATAGACACTGAAGATTTTCTCTCCAGTTCTTTTATTATTAGGCTATTATTATTCGTTTTGTAGCCTGAGTCTGTGTATAATTTGCATAGTTTGATTTAGGCCAAAATAAATAAATAATAAAAAAGTAAACCTATATTAAGTATTTATAATTTAGTAGTATTCAACCATTTCTTTTCCATTAATCAGTTAGTTTTCTTTTTTTTTTGTAGGTTGAAATAGACCTAAACTGATCATATCACAATTTGAAAATGCATCAATAATTTCTTTCCAAATCAAACATATTTCGAGTTCTGGAGAGAATGAAAGCAGGGAGTTGCATTTCCTCCAAGTAAGGAAAGAATGAGATCAAGCTTCTGGCAAATCTGGAGAGGAATTGCAAATGCTAATGAACATGCTTAAAGGTCAAATATTTAATGTTTATTTTACAAGTTCAGCACAGTCATTCTGTTCATGTATTTATTTGAATTGCTGTATGTCAGTGCCACGTTACAAGCTTCAAGCTTCTAGTTGCTAAAGGTGGTCTAGCATTTAAAAAAAAAAAAAACATTCATTCTCAACCAGAAAAAAAAAAAACATTTCAGGGCTTTTCAGCATCTTGAAAACAGCGCAACATGCAAATATTCCATTTATCTAGAAGCTCAATGGCTCAAGGGTGATATATAATTTATGGCTTTTTAAAAGCAAAAGCAAAAAGTGCATCCAACACAAAAGTTCAATTCCAGTCCGTGATAATGCATTATTTGTCTAAAGAAGTCTTTGTCCTCCTCCTTGCTCCAAACACTAGTTATACTGCAGTTTCCAGGTGCCCTGCCATCCAGAGCTAATGCTGGGTCCACAGGGCTCATCCTAATGCTCCACAAGGACATTTGTGACATTTCTCCCGTCAATAAATACGAACGCTTCTCTTTCCAACGCTTAGAAGCCATTGCAAAAGATGTGCCCGACCCAAAACTCAACAAGTTTCGTGAGTCTGGGACTCAAGGTTTGTGTGTATCTTCTCAGTACGGCTCTCGATCTGAATCCGATTTGGGGTCATTATCTGGGAGCATAGTCGTAATTAGTCGGCACGCTCGTTGCAGAATACATGTTGGCCGTGGCTGGGTTCATGTGAGGATGGTAACCGTGGCTTCTGATGCTCGGTGAGGGATACGGGGACGGCCTGGTTTTGGCTCCCAGATAGTGTTCGTAGGTGGTTGGGTATTTGTATGGATGATGGTGCAGGGTGTCTGGGGGTTGTGGGTGTCCTTCCAGGCGTAGCTCGTGGGGTGGGCTGCGAGGGCCGGCTGTGAGGGGCATGGTGTGCAGGCCGCTAAGGACTGGAAGGGCCGGGCTGAGGACTCGGGACATCAGCTGGTGAGCGGGGTCCGAATGGAGGGGAGTGCCGCTGGGGTCACGCTCGTATTCTCTCCTGCTGTCCTCTGTGTTTGGGACAAAAGAAAGAGTGCAAGATTTTAAAGCATTTTTTTCATGCAGCGGTCATTTTTAAGGCTGTTTGGCTTTTCGTGACGTTGTTTCAGACTAGTGGAAAGAAAACATCCAAAATTCACTTGCACTCTTAATGCACTCTTATCTATTTGTGTCAATAGATTTCAATTTCAGTATGTATCTTTAAAGAGTTTTTCAGTAGCACCAAAACAGTTTTATTCCTATCTCCTATCTACACTATACAAAAAGTTGTAAATAAAACAAAGATTACGAGTAAATGCAATTTCAGTTTTTCTACTTCAAAAAGCAGTTTCTTTGTAATTGTAAAATGTGACCCTGGACCACAAAAAAGGGTCAATTTTTTGAAATTGAGATTTATGCATCATCTGGAAGCTGAATAAATAAGCTTTCATTGATGTGTCTGTATTGCACATAACAATCTGTATTGTTAAAAAAAAGCGCTATATAAATAAAGGTGATGTATGGTTTGCTAGGATAGGACAATATTTGGCAGAGATACAACTATTTGAAAATCTGGAATCTGAGGGTGCAAAAAAAATAACTCTTAATGCACTCTTATCTATTTGTGTCAATAGATTTCAATTTCAGTATGTATCTTTAAAGGGTTTTTCAGTAGCACCAAAACAGTTTTATTCCTATCTCCTATCTACACTGTACAAAAAGTTGTAAGATTACAAGTAAATACCATTTTAGTTTTTCTAATTCAAAAAGCAGTTTCTTTGTAATTATAATATGTGACCCTGGACCACAAAAAAGGTCAATTTTTTTTAAAAATTGAGATTTCTGCATCATCTGAAAGCTGAATAAATAAGCTTTGCATTTTTTCATGGCTGTTGACAGATTTGTGGTGTGACAAACGAGATATATCCAAAATCCCTTTTGTAAAAACATTTAACTCTATTGTGTGAACAAAATTAGACCATTAAACCATATCTTTCCACTATTCAGATTTCTGTTTTGGGTGTGTATCAAATTATCACATATTTTATGAGATGCAAAAAAAAAAAAAAACTGCATATCTAAGCAATTTAATAAAACTTGTAATAAAAACAATGTTTGCAATTCTTAATGTAATCAGTCAACTGGAAACCTATGGTGATTTCCATTAGTTCATTTTTTACTCTATTCACCTGCGGTATCTTGCCTTAAAATATGGTATGGTGCAAGATATAAGCAGGTGTGAGTCATAGTGGACGTGTTATTTTTAGGATTATTTTGCACAATCGAACCGTTGATTAGAGGCCTGTCTGTGTATAGATAGATGCACCATTCTGAAAGGCTCTTTACAAATGCCCTGACAATGAGCTCCTAGAGCTGAACTGTAATGAAAAAGCGGTGTAATTTAGTTCGCTTGTGAAGTGAGATGTGCTGTGGTTGATTGGCAGGATAAGTCATAAGTGTCCTTCAGCCAAAGAGGCGAATTCGCACAGGAAATCATTTTACACAGAGCGCAGGACTGGAAAACCTCAATGTCCTCTGGGCATGCAGCTGTTCAAACCTTTGTGTACTGAAATTTGCAGCGCTCAACTAGACAAATGCAACTGTTTTGCTGAGAAACCAAATAGACTGGAGCCATTGCTCGACTGAAAATCCTAACTGCCTTTATTTGAGCCTGTTGCTCATTTCTAGTAAATTGGCTTTTACACGGTAATCAGAGCTGAATACGGTTCAGTGTTTATTATGTGAATGTACATTCCTGCATGCACTGTTTGATCAGTAATAGGCACACAAAATGTTCATTTGTAAACTAAGAATATTGTTTTAAAACACTTTTTTCATGCTAAATGAGAGTTTGTTAGCTGTGTTTTATATACAGACCTTTCTCTGTGCCGTTCTGCAGTTGGGGAGAGGACATGGGGTTCCTGGTTCGAGCAAATGCACTCATGATTTGCAGAGAGCCCGGCCTGTGATTCCTGGGCCTGAAAAACAGGCAAGATAAAATCAGTGACATGCACTGGAATGCATTGTTTTAGTCTGTATGAATGAGTGCTATGTCTGACAGAATTCTAGCAAAAATAGAATTGTCATTTAGAGCAATAAATCATATTTCTGCTTACTTTAGTCATATATATATATATATATATATATATGTGTGTGTGTGTGTGTGTGTGTGTGAGAGCGTGAGCGAGTGTGAGTGTGGGTGCGAGTGTGTGTGTGCGTGTGAGCGTGTGCGCGTTTTTGTGACAAATGAGGACATAAATTTGTATAATGACAAAGGTATGACATAGGTATTACAAGGAGAAGGTGACTTTTCTGTGTGTGTGTGTGTGTGTGTGTGTGGATGACAGCATTTTTTTCATATTGTCAGTAAAGTAAAATGAACGCATATTTACTGTATAAAACCTGTACTATATTTAAAAATATAATAAATATAGTTGCATCTCTATTTTTAAGGTTAAGTTGGAAATATAAAAAGATGCAATCAATATCAATATACTTGCTAAATATTGACATTTATTGTCACAAGCACAAGCAACGTTTCGGTCCACTGTTGCTTGTACTTGTGTTTGTGACAATACATTTCGATATTTAGCAAGTATTGATAGTGTGCGGGATTGCATCATTTTATATTTTTGATTGGACAGTGTTGTTGGACTATTTTTCCTACGCACCTATCGTCTCTTCAAGTTGGAAAAAACGTACAAATAAACGTAGGCTACTTAAAATGCATTTATGCTACAAATTCTAAATCAGTACCTAATTTGTATATTTGTTCTGTCGGCATCCGTGTGCATTTTATTTATAAATGTGCATTATAATGGTCTTATTTCCAAAACTTTTTTTTTTTTTTTTTTTAAATTTTACTTAAAAACAAAAAGGAAAAAAC
>NW_015546078.1:197027-217832 GCF_001515605.1 Sinocyclocheilus anshuiensis
ACATGATCTTCAGAAATCATTCTAATATGCTGATTTGCTGCTCAAGAAACATTTCTCATTATTATCAATGTTGAAAATGGTGACATGCCCAATATTTTTGTGGAAACCGTGATACATGTTTGTTTTTACTGTGAATAGAAAGTTCAAAGAAGAGCATTTATTTATATTTTGATAAGTTTAATATATCCTTGCTGAATAAAAGTGATTTCTGTTTTTTTTTTTTTTTTTTAAATCTTACTTAAAAGCAAAAAGGAAAAACTCACCAGTCCTCCGGATCACAGTCTCTGAAGCCCTTGGCAAACGGATTGCTGGCGATTTTCAGTTGCGTTATCTGAGAAGAGAGTGAAAACGTGAAAAATGTGCGGGTGCCAAATGAACAAATTCGGGTATTGACCTCCAATATCGTTCATTTATTTTTATTCTGACAATGAAATTGTTTATACAGGTAATCATTTCTCAAAGTCCATTCCAGAGCTTGTGTTATTATAAGGCGTTTTTTAAATTGTAAACTCATTTTTCTGCAATGTTACGCTCCAATTAATCGCGTATACAACAATGTTAACGAATGTGCGGTGTTCCTGAAAGGGCGTAGACACTCGACGATTGTATTTATGTTAACAATAACACTTTTCAACATTTATTTGGACGCAGATTGGAAACTATTTATGTGAAATATGAACGCGCGAGCTAAAGCCTCACGGCTGTGGAAAAGCGCTCGATGAAGATGTGTGCGTGGTTTTCCGGAATGAGTTGAAAAACAAATGTAAAGCCCGCGGTGAGAGGAAGAGATCAAGAGGTCAAACTGATAGAAGACAGAGCAGGAAAGACAGATGAAAAGAAGAAGAAGAAGAAAAACACTGGACAGCTGCGTGAGAGCATCAGTGACACAACAGTCTCTATTCAGCATTCAGCTATCGTCAAGTGTATAGCGTTTAAAAGTTGTATTTTTGTAAAAATTATTTGTGTCCAATGTGTGTTAATTATAAACAATAAATAGTTCTTTAAGGTAAATTGAGATCATATGAAAATAATTTTAATAGGCCTATTAAAAAGTGCATTTTAAAGTCAATTCTAAAATATTCTCATGATAGGCTACTCGAATTTATTTCTATTAGGATCGTGTTTTTCGAGTTTTTAGTGTTTAATTTTATTTCGGACTTAACGTGCATGGTTCAAAACAATAAATAGATAACTATAGCATATACTGTAAGTAGGCTATATTTCCCCGTAAAATAGACTACTGGTGGCGGGTCTTTAATTGTGTGATTGCGGTAATATTATAAGCAGTGGGCATATGTGACAACAGGAAGGTGTTTCTAAAAAGCAGTAATAATTAGTGTGAGATGAGCACTTACTCTGTGGTTTTGATACGCTGTGACGGCGGTAAATCTGGTCTCCTCGAAAACAAATGTCTTGTAATTTTCCTCTGCGTATTTCTCACTGTCTTTCCTAGGATCCACGTAGACCACGTGGAATCTGGGCTGGTATCTGTGCATTGAGTTCAGTATGATCTGCAAAAGCAATGCATAATTGAACATGACTTAAAAAAATATTACAAAGGCACTCGAGCAGCGAGAATCGGCGCTCTGTTTGGGATGAATTACGTGCCGCGCTTCACGCACAGACATAAACTTCTTATTTGGCATATTTAAATGACTTCAAATTAATACATGAAAAAAAGTGAAATAAAAAATATTAAACGTGCGTTATTAAATGTGGAAAAAAAACTAAGAAGCAATCCATAAATAAACATCGATTAATGAGAACATAGCTATTACGCGTTTCCCCTGCTCATTTGTGTTGTTAACTTTATAATTATAGCTATAATTAACGTCCAAAATATGTATACGCCGGAGTGATAACCTACACTAATTATTCAACCCGATCTCATGAAAATGCGTATAAATAGTACTCGAAATAAAAAACGAAAACTCGTGGTATTGATACGCAAAAATGGACTTTGGCGTGTATATGCTACGCGATGGGTAGGTTTAGGGTTGTGGGGTAGATGCGTATCATATGTACGCGAAAACTGCGTAGCATATGCACGCCAACACATTTCGTATCATATGCACGCGAAAACTGCGTATTATATGCACGCCAAACACATAGTTATTTCCACTGCAGCAAAAATAGCGGTATTAAATAGGCCTACTGCCTTTAAATATGCAGATCTGCCACAGGCGTAATTTAGGAATGCTTACTAATTCTTCCACTGGTCTGTGCTGTTTTCAAATAAATATGAAAGATGACAATAGACTAATATCTCATAACTCTTTTTTTATGCAATAGTATTTTTAAGTAGGTCTCCATTAAAACAAAACAACAAGATAAAAAGTAACACTTGCATGTCCGTTGTCGTCCAGTAGATTGTTGGTTAGTTTTAGTTTGTCGAAGGACACGATCTGTTTCATCCACTGCGCTCCTTTGGCAGGTGAGTCGGGGTGATAGTGCACTCTTCCTGGAGTCACTGGATCAGCTTTCCCAGCCACCAGCCACGATGAGCTGTGGAAGGCATACCTTCAGTATAGAGAAGAAAGAGAATGAGTGCTCCGTTTGGGACAATTGTGCTCTTTGGATAACACTAATACTATGCACTATACATATGATTGACATTACGCAATGCAACGTTGATATAACTTCGAAATGTGTTTATTCGTTTTGATGCACAATTATATATGCATGCATGATGTACAGCAGGCTCCTTGGCCCTCAGGTTCATGGTATACCTGTATCGTTTATCATCCACTGGTAGGAAATCCATCAGGAGCATGTAATCTGCCATTGGGTCCATTCCAAATATTTTGACTTGAAATGTAGGAAACATTCGTCTGAAGAGGAGAATGCAGAAGTAATGCGTTAGCTATATACTGTATTCATGACTGCTACGTTTTCTATGTATGCAATCATTTTATATAAATCCTTCTGTAATTGGACTCTTTTAATTGTGGTGTCGAACTATTTTTGTGCAAAATGTTGCTGACAAATTGCAATGTAGCCTACAAATACAGTATTAGGCCTACCTACGTTTATTTCCAGCGCACCTCGCAGCGTATCTCTCTCTCTCTCTCTCTCTCTCTCTCTCTCTCTCACACACACACACACACACACACACACACATACACACACACAAGCCTGCGCACAAGGATGCAGTGCTCGATTGTGCAGAATAAACGCATGTTGTGTTCACAAATACATTATTCTGAAACCGTGTAAGCCCCTTCTGAAGGCACACCACATGCTGCATACCAGTGAAAGTGATCCTGGAATCATTGTTCAGTGGACGTGAGAGTCTTTTCACGGCGCTAGTTGTGGATAGATGAAGCTAAAGTAGCTTTAAAAGTGGCTTTCCTTTAGATCCAGTGTAGTGGGTACCTTTGGAATGACAGATGACCTTGCACACACACATAAGAGGACAACCAGTTCAAATATTAGCTGTTAAATGTTTACTTTTTTTAATTACAATTTTCCCTTAATCTTCTTTTGTCCGCATCTGTCGCCGTTTAGTATCTTGTATAAGCAGATCATTATGAATCAAGGCCGTGACTTTATAGGGGGTCATTAATCTCGTTAAATAGAAGTCACGATTATATCCACAAGTAAATATGTAAAATGATGCAAATGTACCCTATCTATATGCCACCTTGCAAATAAATGTATAATGTTTAGCCTGCATTTATTAAAACGCGTCTTTAGGCCATAAAGAAAAACGCACTGTTGTTGCTGATTGAACCGGTATTTGTAGTCTTATTATTTGCTTTTTAAATAAGTACTGTTTTTGAAGTGTATAGAAACCTAAAATGGTGACAATTATATTTGACGCATTTGCATATTTACGTTTTAAATTTGTTTTTCCTCATACTTGACCCACATTTTCTTTTCTTTTCGTTTCTTTTGTTTCCTTTCTTTTCTTCCTAAGCAGGCAAATAACTAACAGCTTTACTTGTCTGCTTTGCTTACATTGAAATATGCACAGTAAAAAAATCTAAATGAAATTGAACACTTAAAGTAGATTTTTTTTAAGTGACTTATTTTATTGAAATCAAACTGATGCTAAATTTACAGTGCTTTGCATTTTCGACCATTTTTAATTTAATCCGGCATACCTATGGAAAAAATAATAATTGAAACCTCATAAAGTCATATAAGATCGGGTAAAATATTTCAGAAATTGTGAAAAACTAAACCAGTGTAATACAAATGTTATTGTCGTTAAACATGGCGTTTAGCATGTTTAAATATGTAGGCTTCTAATTGGAAAGGATAGTGACGCCAGCTGATACATCATGAAAGAAGCAAGATATGGTTCTGTGCAAATGTTTGAGACACAAAGCAAATCTGACTAAAATATTATTAGAACACTCCGGGCTTTAGGCGAAAAAACTCCACTTTTATGTGCAAAAGATGTCTAGGGTCTGTATTGCCAATAATAAAAGCTGACGCACACAATATTAAAAGGCGATGTTCCGCTGCCTTTAATCAGACTAAAAGTCTAATTTGCTTGCGCAATCTAAGTATTGAATACGATGCATGCAATATTATTCCCCATTGAACTGCTCCGACTTTTAGTAGGCCACAGCAGCTGCAAGAACTTAACACTAAACTAGATGAACGGTGCTTCTATTGGTTTAGTGACCTCATTGTCATTATTATGCAGTTGCAGTGCTCCCTTTTGCTTTCCCCACATGTCGTTTTTATTTAAAAGATAATTTGCTGATAGAAACGTATACCTTGGAGCATCAAAGTATAATACTCCCTGGCTGAGGCCTGGCCATATCCAAATACATGTGTGAATTTGTATCTCTCTCTCTCTCTCTCTCTCGGTGTGTGTGTGTGTGTGTGTGTGTGTCTCTCTCTCTCTGTGTGTGACGCTCGTGCGCATTTATCTTAGTCTTACAGTGTGTATATATATTCATTTATTTTGCATTCATTTAAACACGGTCTGTTTTTCACGAAGTAAATGCAAACTAAAGCTCGAGGTTCACCTGAATAAACAGACCGGCCTGTAAAAATAAGACACTATAGCTATGCATATGCTAGTGAATTAATGGTGAAAGGCAGTCAGTGGCCCTTTAGCACACAGGTGAACTAAAAATGTACTGTATCTCATGCTATCTGTCTTATCGCTGTGTAAATACACACTGTTTACACCGTTGTAAACGGCCATGATTGTGCTAAGCTAATGCACTGTTCATGGTATTTATTCAGTATCGGACCTATTGAACTTTCTGACAATAAGATGACAAATATATCTTTCCCGTGCAAGAAGTAGATTTGAAGATGTCTTGAGTTGCTCCAACAGCGTATTAATTCTCTAACAAACGATATATAATGCTTAGCACATCAGTAGTTCAAGCACATTGATGATTAAGCTTAATTAACATTTCAAACTACTGAAATGTGCATTTAATTCTATACATCGTTTGTCAATGTTAAAAAAATGCTAAAGTAGATTCCAATGCATTAATGTCGAGAATTTTTTAACTTGATGTCTGGTTGTCTCAAAATATAATAACACATCAGTAGTTCAAGTACATTGATTGTGAAGTTTAAACTAGAAATACTGAAATGTGCATTTAACTGAATGTTAAGCATTATACAACGTTTGCCAGTGTTAAATTAAAAAAAAAATACTGAAGTTTCCTATGCATACATGTCGAGAAATTGTATTTAAAAAAATAAATGACAGATTATCTTAAAATATAGCTAATGCTTAGCACAGCAGTAGTTCAGTGACATTGATAAAGTTTAATTTACATTTCAAACTACTGAAATGTACATTTATTTGTATGTTAAACATTATACGGCGTTTCGATGTTAATTTAAAAAATGACTTTAGTCTCTTGTATTTTTCTGTGCATAAATGTCGAGATTGTATTAAAAACAACAACTAGATGACAGATTATCTCAAAATATAATGCTTAGCACATCAGTAGTTCAAGTACATTGATAATAATATTTAATCTGCATTTCAAACTACTGAAATGTACATTTAATTGCATGTTAAACATTATATGTTTCGATGTTAATTTAAAAGTGACTTTAGTCTCTTGTATTTTTCTGTGCATACACTCTTAAAAATAAAGGTGCTTCACGATGCAATAGAAGAACTGAATTTTAATGCAATAGAAGAACTTTGACTGAATGATTCTTTGTGGAGCCAAAAATGGTTCTTCTATGGCATCGCTGTGAAGAACCTTTTAAGCACCTTTATTTTTAATAACAGATTTTCTCGAAGTTCACTACAGAAATCTGTCAACTCACCTCCCAGCTTTTGTGACAATCATTTCAGTCCCAAGGTGATTAAATTCATCCCAGAGCGCCTTCATTTCCAAATGTACATTAATATTGGCTACTTTAGGGTTCTTTTTCACCAGCGTTTTGTTCGGCGTTGAGCTTGACGACGACGACGATGAGCAGTTGGACGCTCCGGTGTCCGCCTGCGCCGGGGCCTGCGCTGGGTTGGATCCGGAATAGCTGTAGCCGTGCTGGGCAGCAGGGCACGGCTCAAACTGGCTTTCATGGTGGCTGTATGGATCCCCAGGGGAAGGAGAGAGATGGTAACTCCCAGGCGTATTGAGACTGCTCAGGCTGCTGGTCGTGAAGGCTGCAACATCGCAAAAATGGGACAGCTGCGTCAGCCACGGGCTTGAAATCGCTGAAATCATTCCAAAAACTGGATTTACAATTTGCGCGGGACTCGAGTTCAACAGCAACAATATGCAAGTGAATGCACGGGTTCGCCTATATGATTATCAAAGAGAAAGTAACTTCACGACGTCCCAAGTGATGAATCCAAGAACTCGGTCTCCTTCTAGGCTAACGCATATTGCCTAGGTGAAGCAGTAGAGATGAAAAGCCGCGTTAGAAATGTCTTAAAATTGTAAAAACGCCTTCCTAATTGGCTTTGTAGACGGTCTAAACTTGTGCGTATTGGCGCTCCGTTGTTTTCAAAGGCGTGCGCGCTGTAAACTGTTCCAAGCGGCCTCTGTCCTGCCCCTCTGCTAAACTGAAATCCAGACTTCTCTCTTATCTCTCGCATAGGGCCTCCCCTTTGCGATAAAACCGGTTCTTGTTTCTATTTAGATAAGGAACTGCAGGTAATGTGCCTTTCATCGCCTTGGTACGAGACTGATTAACAGAGAAGTGCGCCCCTTATAATGGGCTTTCCGGCACCCATTTACTTTTGGATAAGTGTATCGCCCACACCGCCCTTCTCTAACGATAGACTGGTTAGCTGGCACCACGGAGAGTATACTTTTTTTCGCAAAGCAAACAAACACCCGCGCAACACGGACAAACAACTAATGTTGCGAAGGAACAACTATCCGGTCCATTTCTAGAATGCTATTTCATTTTGTTCATATTTTTTTGCCATTGGTTTCACCCGCGCCACGCTCGACTGTCAGGCTCATCCTTCTGGAATCTGAGTTTCCTAGATTTCTGACACTTTGAATGCTTCGGTTTGCACCGCACTCGCTTACTGTATGGTTTATGTTATTTGAGGAGCACGCAATGACTAGCCTGTTTTACTCGTTGTAGCTGAAGTGTAACTCGGGGGAAATTATAGTTGCATTTCTGGGTACTGTACAAATTAGCGCGCGGCGTTTTATGTATTCAGTGCGTCGGGCGTAATTAGACGGAACTTGCTGTGCTGAATATGTTTGCAATACGTGTCTTGGCGTCAACTGAAAGTTTCTCAACAAACTAAGCGAGCCCGACAAATCACAAGGTTATCGTCAAGATCGTGTCCGTACCTTCCATCTCCCGCGTGACTGTGCTGTAATGCATTTTAATGGATCTGGGGCAGTTTTGCACCACTTGCGTGTCCAGGCTAGTGGCGTGGTTATCAAACGCTGTGTTTCCCGCTTGATCCTTCGCTGAAATCAGACAGGCAATACTGAAAGCGTTTGCCTTCGGAGAAAGGGGGCTACAGTCGTCCATAAGCGAGAAACCGAGTCAAGGAACAGCGCTTCCGAGCTACTCCATGTCGAGAACACAGACAGTAGGCTACAAACAATAACTCGAAGTAGGCTACACAAAGTTGCGTTCTTTGGGAAAGGGCCTTTTGGCAGCGTCGGTGCTCTCCAGTGTTTGCAAAACAAACTATTCCCACGGAATTCGCTCTGCGTTATATGCTCCAATTAAAAGATCTGCTCAAACAAGTCCGGCGGTATTAAAACATCGCGCTTCCACGCACGCACACACACACACACACACTCAAAAACAGTTTTCTTCATCCGCGGTGTCTGGGTGATGTCATTAGGGCTCGCTGGAGAAGAGCTACTGCGCGAGAGAATGTCAGAAGCGCGAGCTCCACGCCTCCAGTGCGCGGTTAAAAAAAAGTGTGCATGCTCTCCGCGGGATGTTTTATTTGAATAGGACCTTGTCAATCACTCTAGCAAATTTGAATTCACTGGCAAGAAAAAAGGAAAAGAAAAAGAAAACGTCACGCGGATGTCCTGCTGTACTTTTACTGCAAATTATATGGTGTGCCTTTTCCCGCTGGTGCGCGCAGACGCTCTGTACTGTACACCAATGAACTGCGCGCAGACGCTCTGAACTGCGCGCTAAATGAATCCAGTTTAAAGTGGTTGACCTATCAGTGCATTCAACAAAGGCTCCTCAGTGGTTCTTTGCAACATCTTGGGCTCACTGTACATTGTTCTTGAGCTGCTGACTCTTAATGTTGATGTATCAGATCATCAAGTTGGTTTATGGGATTTAAAAAGTTGTTTTATAATTTTTTATGTAAGAAAGTCCCAATGTGGCGCCAGGCTGCAAGCCTTTTTTGGTTCTAATATTTATTTATTTTCTAAATGCATATGGCTTTTTAAAATCATTTAATCAAGATTTTCTTCTTCTTTGTTTTAGGACAATGCCCTTGTACACTGATGATACTTTTATTTGTTTTTATTTAGTCAAAATGTCAGTTTGTGTCAGGTCATTTTGCTTTTATTTAAAAGGATTTTTGAGAAATAGTCCAAAATGAAAATAAAATATTTGATTTAAAATTGCTGGAGTACTATTAGGCCGTTCTCAATGGGCAGTAACTGTAAGCAAGGCATATATGCTTGCTGAAATGTCTGCTTTTTTTTCTTCCTTCAAATCATTCAGTCGCCTTTCAGGTCTGTGCATCTAGATAATGACGCAAGTGCGCGTGAAACGTAAGGAGTGTATCGCGTGGCTTAGGCACTTGACCCTTCTCTCTGGTGTACAATATCTAACTGGTTATTGGCTTACCAAGGTTCATAATTAATGAATAGAAACAAAAGTTATGTTTTGCTGACCTGCAGCGATAGCAACCGGATTGAATCTAATTTACACTCGGGCGATTGAATAACAGGCGAAAGCAGTATATAAAAAAACGGCCATACTGACTGTGCAGATTTTAAAGATTGGAGGCTTCTTTGTTATTGTTATTATTCTTGTGTCTGGACAAGCTCCTCTTTATCAATATGCTTTAAATTAATATCTTGTGCTTTTCTGAAACTTCTTTGTTAGTTACTAAGTAATGTCTTGTTGGACATTCACAGTTTGATAACAGTGATACAAGTATAACATAAGTTATGTTTTAGTAGAATTAGTATGCATCATCAATTTGTGGTTTGGATGCTGTTTTCAAGGGAGACACTTTTCCTGTTTTGTCTCTCAGCGGCGCCTTTCAGAATCTACCAGGTGTGTGTGTGTGTGTGTGTGTGTGTGTGTGTGTGTGTGTGTGAGAGTGTACAGGTTTATATATCCTGGTGGGGACTTAAACCTGACTACACACAGACTCATGGGGACTCGTGTCACGGTGGGGACCTAAATCGTGGTCCCCACGGGTACAAAAGCTTATAAATCATACAGAATTAAGTTTTTTGAAAATCTAAAAATGCAGAAAGTTTCCTGTAAGGGGTAGGTTTAGGGGTAGGGTTGGTGTAAGGCAATAGAAAATACGGTCTGTACAGTAGAAAAACAACATATGTGTGTGTGTGTGTGTCTGTGTAATTTCTTTCTGCATATACCGTACTACATGTAAAGTAGAAGCCATTTTTGCTCAAGACAGAATCAAATAAGATAAAAAGCCATGTCTTTAAATGCACCTATGTGTAACGTTTTATAAATTGTATTGCAAATTGTATGAGGCTTCACAGGCCAACAGTCAATGTTTGCGTAACGTAGTATTTGAATGTACGTGAGTAATCATTTGTAAAGCGCTAAATAATGTGAAATAATGTTAAATGTCAGCGATTTGTTTGTTTAAATCTGCGTTTGAGCAAAACTCTTTTTGCCAAGTTCACGTTCAGTCCACAAGCGCAGACAATGTCAAAATGTGTGGTCCTTGGACATTCACGCAGCTTGATAAATTCTTATATATTTTCCTTTTGTCATTATTAAGCTCCAATAACAATGTGGAAATTTAGAAAAAATAGTTATTTGTGTTATATTAAATTCTCTCTTTTAGCGTTTGGAGATGCTTAAACATTCAATAATCTGAGTAAGATTTTCTTAACATGAAAATCACAGTAAATAATTTAGGTTAAAATGACTAAACATTATTTTAATATGAAAATCACTTCTCACGATTGATTAGTAGCTCGGATGATCAAACGATTATTTTTTTTTTGTTGTTGTTGCATATAGTGGTATCATTTATTCAGAGATTATTATAAGGCATTTATTACGGATCTTTTGTTAGAAAATGTACTTTCTTCTGGACTAAGTGCTTCTATAGTAAAGTACACACGACTGGAATGTACAATGTATGCAAATGTACAGAAGATATTAGCATACATTGACTCCACGATAATATTAATGTGATATTGTTCTTTAAATGCTGGATGCACCTTTCGGATCATAAGAAAATTGATGTATTAGCCCAATGTAAATGCTGATTATTTCCCGACAAGCCGTAAATTGCACTACTTTATTTGCATCTAGCATTTAAAAACATCATCATATTAACATTACAATCGATTAAATGAACAAGAATCTCGCCTGTCGGTGTATTAATAAAGATGCAATATTAAACTACTGCGTTCATGTTTTAGTGTTTTTTTTTTTTTTTCACATTTGGTTATCGAATTATTTTTATGTCATTATTCTCAGAAAAGTACTGAAATAACTTCTCGGAAACTTTGTTTTTTTTGTATCGGGACTTCATATACCTATAGGTACACGGGGAATACGTTTAGTAATTTTACATTTTTACGTTTCATATCGGTCTTCATTTAGTAGTTTGGATTTGGGAAACGACTGTCCTTATTGTTTTTTGATGTGGCATATTAGATTGCAGTTGGTGGTGCTTTTTGTTATTAGGCTACTGGCAATGCTATAGAAGCAAATGTACTAATCATAATAAAGAAAGCTGGATCTTCTGGTATTTTTATATGCTAACTTGCATATGCAGTTTTTCTTGCTTTAAAGAGAGTGTGAGCTGTGTGGTCCTGCACGCGGGGTTTGGGTCCTGCTGTGGTAACACGAGACTCGATGCCTCATTAGAAACTTTCATATGTTAAGACATGTTCTGTATGCTTTCAAAGGTGCGAGGATGATGAGCCTGAAGGGAAAGTGATTGCAAACGCCTAAACAAAAAATAGCGTCCTAATTTCATTTTTTACGCTGCGTTCTGTTCGTGATATTTGCGTCTATATCAGCATCCAGTATTTATGCATGTACTGCATGTATCTCGCAGTGCCTCCAGGCGTTTTTAGGTATCTCTCCAATTTTTACAAAACCCTGGAGAGAGCGAAAACGGTCAGATGTTAATTAGAACCCGATATCAATTAGCAGATAATAAATCACGGCGTGTCAGAGGACTGATTTCCCAGCGTTCATGTATGGGGACGGTATATCAGATCCTATCCTATCTAAATATTAGCTCAAACCCCCGAATAAGGCCCGCAGGAAGGGAGCAGTTGACCGCTGACAGTTGGGTTGCTGAGTAGATGTCCTCTGATTCCCAGACCGGTTTCACAGAGCAGTCGTGTGCAAACACAACATGCTCAAAAATACACTGAAAATTATCTTTACAAATATTGCATTTGTAAAGTTGGTGTAAAGTTGATCTGAATGCTGGTGCATGATGAATGAAGACATATGCAATTAGTATTATTTCAGACGATATGTAGTTTTTGTAATGTTCATTTTGATCGGCATCACACGCGGCTATTAGATTGTTTATTTAAAGGATATTCGCAGAATTAGTTTTATATGTGTAAAATATATTCTATTTGTGTTGATAGGCTTTTATTTTTTAATAATAATAGCTAATAATAATGTTTATAGCTATTGCTGCTGTTGTTATACTATTAGTGTTGGTGTATTAGATTGTTATTGGTGGTGTTTTGTTGTTGATGTCGTTACTAGCAGTATAGGCTAAAGTTAACGTCCTTTCAAAAATATTGTTTTTTTTAATATGATTATTTATGAAGGTGCTTTTCGTGCATTACAGTGACAGAACAATTTCGCATATTTACAGTATTTGTGGTGATAGGCGTTTATTTTAAAGTTAAATAAGAACATGTTCTGTTGCCAATAATAAATTATGATTCATAATAATAACATTATATTGTTAATTTATTAAAACATGCATCAGAATGTCGAAAATAATAATAATAATAATAATAATAATAATAATTAAAAAAAATGTCTGTTGTGGTTTACGTGGGTTTTAAAACGAAATAATCGAGTTTGAACACAATATGAACAGATTTTAATGTTTGTCGTATCGTTTTGTTCCGCATCCCTGGATCTGTCTGTCTGAACGGGAAATGTGACAATAACTGGGGATATGAACTGGGGCATGGTTAAAGAACATGTACTGTAAACACGCTTCCTTTTTGGCTAAAAAAAATTCATGTTTCCTGTTAAACTGTTCGTTTTTTATTTTTGTCATTTGAGCATGGGGACGTAAAAACACAATGCTCATGGATACAATGAAACCGTTCTCCTCACGTGTCCAAACAAACACTAACCTTGGAGAACCTGCTTGTCACGCACGTTTTCCCCATAATTAAAATATCAATTTGACCCTTGCATTTTTACCCGTTAGTAGATGTATAAACGTCCTTGTTTAGCATTTATTATTTGTAACATATTTAATTTAACTTAATTAGTTGTCAGGTTTCAGGTAATGCATTTATTATTATAATTATAATAATTATTATTATTAATTTCTCCACCCCACATAGAGTTTTGCATAATGTTAAGAAATTTCATAGACCACTGAACTGACTAGTACTCACTAAACTACTTAACTTAAACTAAACTACTTAATTTATAGCGGACATTTAAATTGATTAAAAAAACATTTTTTTAGACATATATGCCTAAGTGCATCACATTATTATCATTATTTTCATCATTCAGAGCTCCACGTTTCGGTTCTACTGACTTGCGATTAACCCTGGTATTAATTTTCCCTTTGTAAAATCCAAAAACAAGATATGCATGTAATTTTTGTGACATCCTTCCAGCTGTACTTTGCCGTCAGTGTATAGGAATGTTTGGGAACATGGTAATGATTTTATAGGTGCCTGTTTTTGATGTGAAATGTTCAGACAATTTATGACAGATTTGCTCTTCTTTATTTTTTTATTTTATCCTTGGCGTGTATTTTTTCCACTGTGTATCTTATGATAAATGTGGCCATAGTGGTCTTCCACAGGTTCACGCTGCATATAAATCCAGGCAGTCTCGAAAACATATTTTGTCGAGCAGATTTCTCACAGAACACAGAGAGACGCTGGAATGAAAAATCAAACCCCCCTCCTTTGTTTTAAAATGGGAAAGCTTTTAGCTTTTGAAAAGTATCCTTTTCCTATCCATCATCACCTAACCTCTCTCCAGCTCTCCCATTGGCCAGCTGCTAAATAGCTGGCATTCCTGTTACAAAACCCATGATATGGACTCAGGGCCGCAGTGATCTTCCAAATTAATTAAGACCTTTTTCTCCATCTGAGAGGGATCTGGTGCATTCGTGTCTCTCAGAATGAAATATGGAAAATCTCAGATTATTATCACTAGTTCCTCTTCTAATGTCGAGTCCGTACCTCCCTGTTTTCCTCCAGCTGACCTCTTCACCGACACAAGCCAGAGTTTATTTTAATGTGTTGTTATTCTGGAGAGATCGCGAGCTCATCTCTCTCCCGTTCTTTCTCTCTTTCAGCCTCCTGCTGCTACTGCTGACCTCTCTCTATTACCTTCACTCCGTTTCTGAGAACTGAAGCCTGCAGTGAATGAGTGTGTGTTCTTGGCGTACAGTAAAGAGCAGCCGTGATTGACAGCAGTAGAGGACTCCATGACTTACTGCTCTTCATGTCTACTCTCAAACTCCCACTTTCCGTCGGTTTTCTGTTCTGTTCATTGTGGGACTGTAATTCGACGACACTGCTCCCTTATGCATTGGTTTTGAGTTTTCGCCATTTTAACAATGGTACATACTGATGATCTTCACACATGGTCACAGGAAATTAGTCAAATTCGGCATGAGATGCTTTAAAATCTCAGAATGCTGAATTGATGTATATCAATCACCACCGGTCACATTGACCAAACCAAGTGACTGGAAAACCATCTAAACTAAAGTTTGGTTCACAAAGGGCAAAACGTACAGGAAATCTGCCTTTGCCCTTTCCTGTGCTCCTCATCTCTGCCATCCAGATGAAGAGCAGGAAGTCACATGAGCGTTTGAACAATATGGGGTGTGAGTGAAATGCTAAATTTGGAAGAATTCTGGTCGGTCACCAAATGTAAGTTGACAGAACATTCCACATATGCACTGTAAAATGAATATTTTTTTTAAGTTGTAATGAAATTCAAG
The DNA here is from genome assembly GCF_001515605.1 of Sinocyclocheilus anshuiensis. Lineage (NCBI taxonomy): Eukaryota > Metazoa > Chordata > Actinopteri > Cypriniformes > Cyprinidae > Sinocyclocheilus > Sinocyclocheilus anshuiensis. The sequence continues at coordinate 211,834 of NW_015546078.1, forward strand.
TGAGTTTTACAAGCGAATAGTATTTCAGTCTTTCTACTTGATTTAAACTTTCATGTTTAAATCAAGGTGTTGCCATTTTTGCAGTTATTTCTGAAATGTAGGTATTTTTGAATGAAAATTGTTTCAAAGTAAATCCTCCAATTTTTTTATTAATTTTTTGCTCCACTCTAAAAAAATATTTTTCAAAGTTCACATGGGCTGAAATACTACATTTGGAAGAATTCTTGAAATAACATTTCCCAGATATATATTGCAAAAATAAAAAAAAACTGATTTTTTTTTGACACTATGTAATGCATATGCCTTTTATGCAATGCATGTTGTATTTGAATTGCATTTTATGCATTTGGCAGATGCTTTTATCCACAGCATCTTGCAGTGCATTTATAGTACACATTTTATCATGCATTCCCTGGGAATTGAACTCATGACCTTGGCATTGCTCTACTGTTTGAGCTACAGGAATATGACATGATAATCTCAATTAATAAATCTCAATCAATGCCGTAACAGCCCATTAAAGTGTTCAAAGTTGCGATCAAGTCGTGTTTTTATTAATTTATTTTTTTTCAGTGGACGTCATCATTACATGGCACGGCCTTGTGAGAAAAAAAAAAACAGCCAATCAGATCGCAGGGCAGGTCAGACGATAAAGATTAGAGTGATCCATCATCTTACCGCTGGCTGCCTCCACACATTTGTTTTGATCTCTTTGTGAAGTGCGTTCTGACACTGAAAGATGAGGTAGCATGTGGTCCTGTCAGATAGCTGTGATACTGTGCACTAAATGTGTAAGGAATGTAGAAGTGCACATCTGCTTGTGTTCGTCTCTATAGGTGTCATTTACAGCACTGCATGCATATGCAGGTGGATGTGTCTGGGAATGTTTGCATGTGTGCATTTGTGTGTGAAGGCCATGGCATGTTGGTGTTTGCTCTCTAGGACCAACACCCCCTACCGTGAACGAGCAGTTATGGAAATGTGAGTGCTAAGGCTGTTTACGGTGGCCTGAGTGTCATGAGAGAGGTGGAGGCTGACCGCTGTGTTTCGCGAAGCACGTTCAAGTCATATACAGTATTATGTGTGTCACGCACTTCCGCCATTTGCATCCATTAAGGCATGTTTAGTAGATGGCACGAACATTTGAGACTGAGAAAAATAATACGGCAGATTACATTTCCTGTTTATAATATAAGGGTTCATTCTGCATTTTTTGAATTCCAAAGTTCTTCGTCAAAACATAGGCTATTGGTTCCTAATAAGGCTAAAGAAGGCTATGAAATGAGAAAGAAAGGAAATATATAGTAGTAGAAATTCAAAATCTTTTCAAAATTGGCAGTTAGTATTATAGTTTGTCTAGAAATGAGTGAATAGTTTACTAATTATTATCCCCACAAAATGCAGTAAGCAATAAATCCTAAATATAAATGATTTCTTCTTTTTCAATTATAATTTAAGAATTTTGTTGTAATGTTGATTGTTAATGTATAGAGTGCTGAATTTAATGCAGAATTCATCTTAGAAGATATTGATGTATTTTAATTAGTATTAATTATATTTAATATTTTTTTATAAACAGACAAATTAATTATTTTAGGCTGCTGAAATAGATTAAATATATAATTTATATTTGTGTACTAGATGCATTTTTAAGGTGATTTTGCATAGTGCTTGACTTCTTTGTCTTATTTTCATCTGGTGGGGAATATAAATATAGACAAAGATCTTAAATTGTTTGATCATTAGTATGCTCCTTCCTCTATTTATTTATTTTATTTTATTTTAATTCACAACACAAATACATAGTATTTTTAAAATAATAGATCATAGATATGTGATAGCTTTGGTGGTAGCTGTCCTCCTTTATTACATATTTTAATAATATATATTTTAATAATTGTTCCATAAAATAAGGTTTCTGTTGTTTGCAGTTGATAAAGACAGCAGTTTCTTTACTTGGTTACTACTTGGTTTCATCATTATAAAAATAAAACTAAACTAAATAATAATAATAATAATAATTTTGTACTTTAATAACAATAAAGCATACTGCATTATTGAGCAGTATGCATCTACGTAAACATGTTGTGAATGTCTAATTTTTTTTCTTTTTTCCAAACATGGATACAATTTATTTCAGGTTTTGTTAGATGTTATAAGCATGTGATTTTCAGTCTGTTTTCAGCGTTGATTCTGATTTTGATTGAGAAAATGCTATCGCACACCACCCTAAATCCATTCACTTTAATTCATCCCTAAAATCCTTCCTCCCGTATCCAGTACATCAGCACAAAAATGTTGGGATTTTCTCAGGATTTCTTCTATTTTCACTAGTCAAAAGAATAGTGATTTGTGTGAGCATAGTATTAGTTTTTTTGAGGTCTCCTTTTCTACTCTCAGTCACACAAAATTCACAACACAGAGCTCTTTTCACACCCTCACCCGGATTGAAATATGGAGCGAATCTTGGGCGAGCGGAGAGAAGAAAAACAGACAACAGAGTGAAGCCTCTTGCTGGGGTGTGTTGTAGTAACCTCCCATGTGGATAAAACGAGAGGAGCGAAAACACCGTAAAGACAGAGCGTGTTTGGGAACAATTTCTCCCTCCATTCATCTTCACAGTCCCGGTTTTGTGTGGGACTCGGAATGATGGGATTTTTGGCCCAGTCCATGTGTGATGATATTTACCGAAGCATGTTCACGCCCTTCAAGTCAAGTCAAGTCAAGTCTGCTTTATTGTCAATTCTTCCACATGTACAGCACATACACACAGAGAATTGAAATTGCGTTACTCTCAGACCTTTGGTGCATACAGATAACACTAACAGTAGAACATAAATACAGATAGATACAGATTAAATATAAAATACAACTATACAAATATACAAATAAGGTAAAATGTAAAAAAATATATAAAAAAAATATATAAAGCAGCAGAAGGCACTTGGCAGATAGAGTACAAACCAGTGAAGTAAACCTTGGACCAAATGGAAGTGTTGTTTTATTTTGAAGGTCTTATTTAGCAGTTTCTTTTGTTCTGAAGTTGCATGCTGACTTGATGAAAGTGTTTGTTGTTTTTAGTTTGTTGAATTGTCAGGGGTTTCTAGACATGGAGAAACGTGTCTGTGGGTATTTTGTTTGTGTAGTGCAGAGTGTGTGTGTGTGTGTGTGTGTGTGTGTGTGTGTGTGTGTGTGTGTGTGTGTGCAGTTTTCCAAAAAGCTGTAGCTCCCCTTTGTGGTCCAGCAGTGATCTGCAGTGCAGTGAGATGGACGCAGACAGACGGAAAGGGAACAGGAACCCTGTTTTGTGTCAGCCAATGCAGAGCCAGGAATGATTTGCTATCAAGGATCAGGATAATTGCTTTTGTCACTTCATGTAATTTGTCCACTCAAAAGAATGCTTTTAAGCACATTGAAATTCTAAATCGTTGTTTTCTTGTTTCATTTCACATGGGATATTTTTTACAATAGATCGTTGAATTGCTTCCTGATGTTTCTTGTTTATGCGTATGTAAATTTGCAGATGGATGAAGAATTTTTAATGGGATCCTAAATGCAACGTTTATTGCTCAATTTTATTTTTTTTGGGGGGCTATGTTCACACTGCGAGCCTTAGTGCTCAGTTCTGATTTACTGCATTCGTTTATTAGGTGAGGTTCTGCAGAAGCCAGCAAAAATTCATGAACAAGCAATAAAAGAGGATGTAGACAAACGTTTTTCTAGTTTTCATAGTTGTTTTTCCTTGTGTAGAGCTGTCACTGTGATACTACTTTCCAAGTCTAGTCACCTTTATTTTTATAGCACTTTATACAGTTTTAAGCAGCTTTTAAACAGGAAAGTAACAGAATCAATGATGCAAACTTAAGAAGTTAAAATTCTGCTGTAAAGCAGCTCTAAAAAGACAACAGAAATCATGATGCAGCTGCAGTCAGCTCAGTGTTTGTTCAGTTCATTTCAGTAACAGCGTGAAAAAAACTAACTAATATTAGCTTCTCTATTCTTTTTGTATTCTATCTATTTGTTTTCTTTTTATCTATTATACAATTAACAAAAAGCAACAAAAAAAAGGCCTCTAACACTAGCTTGCTCTATTCTTTTTCTATTCTATCTGTTTTCTTTTTATTTATTATATGATTTAAAAAAAACCTTGCTATGTGTACTGCGTTAAACTAACTGAGACTTGTTATAACACTTGCATATCATTGCTCTTTTGTTGATTTTGATTGCTTCTATTGTCCTCATTTGTAAGTCACTTTGGATAAAAGCGCCTGCTAAATGACTAAATGTAAATGTAACTTCATCAGTTTAATTCAGCGATTAGCAGCTCTACAGTTGGGCTATTCTTGAGTCAGTTTGTTGTTGATGTTGCAAAATGCATCGATTATGAACAAATTAAATTCAGCTATCAAGCAAAAGACAATAATGTCTTCATTCAGCTCTTTCCAGTTCAAGCTTTGTTCTCATCTGATAGTTTCAGTGTAATTCCAATATGACTGCTCAGACTGAGGTCACATGGAAAAAAAACATAAGAGCTTTTTTTAACACACACGCACACACGCACACACACACACACACACACACACACACACACCATAAAATCAGCAATAATAAGAAATATGTAATAAAATTAATTAAAATGCATAAAATAAATACAAAATAATTATAATAGTTTGTTAAAATATGTAATAAAATGAATTAAAATGCATAAAAAGAAATACAAAATTATTTTAATAATTGTTAAAAATCAAATTAGAACAATAAAATAAATGCATTAACAAATAAAAACTATTACCATGGTTTTAGATTGTATAGTATTTTAAGCTTCAAGACACTAATGTCACTCCTTTTTTACATTTCATCATTACTACTAATGTATTATTCGTTATTATTTTTTTACAAAGGCTTGGTTTAATAATCAAGCTTAAATCATAATTAAGCATTCAAAATGAAGTTTGTATGTATGCATTCATTCATTCATTCATCCATGCAGAAAGTTTTCTGTTAGGTTTAGGTGTGGGTTAGTTTATTGCATTACGTAACTGTAGACTAAAACAATAGAAATCTATGCAGCATCCCCATTTTGTGTATGAATATTCCTTTCTAATGTATATGAGCTGTATGTTTGGCTCAGAGGGTTGGTACAGTTACTGACGCATGACCTCACTTGACCCCAGAGAGACTGCAGTGATTCACACTGCAGTGATTTTATTATCATCCTATTTTATAATAAATCTGAAGATTCTGGCAGGCACAGTACAAACTGTATTTAAAACTGTATGCCTCAGTGTGATTCAGTGGTGAAGACAGTGTCCTAAGTTAATTCTTCTGTAGGTAAAGAATGTTTATGGCTTGTAAACCCCCCAAATGTAGCTCCTATAAATAAACTCTCTGTGATGAATGGGTCCGTGATCGCTTCAGAAGCCATGCTGAATCAGGGCTGGATTTTCTGTGGTGGTTTTAAGTGTGTTTATCCTGGCTCTGCACAGCAAGCTCATTATTGCTGATGCAGATGAGCTCCCATGGCTTAAACCAGCAGCGGGTGTTTTCTTTTAGCGGCCGTGTGTTGGTTTCTCTGCGGAGAGAGGAAACCAGACCACGGAGGCTGAGGAGCGGCAGGGGTCAGCCCCGGGGAGGAGGCCCTTGTCTTGAAGTTATAGGAGCTTTCTGTGGAGAAGAGGAGTCGCAGAGGTACGAGCTCGTAATTGAGATGCGAAAATAATCTGTCACTGTTTAGGTTGTACGACATCAGTGGAAACGTCTGGAAACGTCTAATTTCTTAAATGAGATCCCAGTTGTTTCTCCTTGACACCAGTGAGATTTAATGGAGAGCAAACTGAAGTCTTCTACCTCTCCGGTTTTACTAAAAAGTTCCCACTACAGATGTTTTTTTTTTCCCCCTCATCTGTCATTTATATTATACTAGGCATATTATATATATATATATATATATATATATATATTAGGGCTGCACGATAAATCGCATGCGATATTTAACTCGC
>NW_015546078.1:218176-220802 GCF_001515605.1 Sinocyclocheilus anshuiensis
CAGCGTTTAACTATATTTAACTGAGCTAAATATGTTTTTCCCTCCTTTTTACCTTTTTCCCACTACCATCATACCAGAGTTTACATGAAGAGTTTATTTGCAAAAACAGATATGTTCAAAAATCATGTTTTTATTATGTTAGTTAGCTGTGTTTTTTAGTTATTTTTTACCTAATCAAAATAACCCAACTGCAGTTTGATTGAGATTAATTGGAATGCACAATGTGTGTTTATCCTGGCTCTGCACAGCAAGCTCATTATTGCTGATGCAGATGAGCTCCCATGGCTTAAACCAGCAGCGGGTGTTTTCTTTTAGCGGCCGTGTGTTGGTTTCTCTGCGGAGAGAGGAAACCAGACCACGGAGGCTGAGGAGCGGCAGGGGTCAGCCCCGGGGAGGAGGCCCTTGTCTTGAAGTTATAGGAGCTTTCTGTGGAGAAGAGGAGTCGCAGAGGTACGAGCTCGTAATTGAGATGCGAAAATAATCTGTCACTGTTTAGGTTGTACGACATCAGTGGAAACGTCTGGAAACGTCTAATTTCTTAAATGAGATCCCAGTTGTTTCTCCTTGACACCAGTGAGATTTAATGGAGAGCAAACTGAAGTCTTCTACCTCTCCGGTTTTACTAAAAAGTTCCCACTACAGATGTTTTTTTTTTCCCCCTCATCTGTCATTTATATTATACTAGGCATATTAAATCAAAATAACCCAACTGCAGTTTGATTGAGATTAATTGGAATGCACAATGAAAAAAAATAAACATGATTTTGGAAAATTGTTAAAAACGTAGTTTTTTGCAAATTAACTCTGCATATATTACCAAATATTACATGTATTACAATAGCCAGAGTTTTATAACTCTGGTACTGTAACATTTATGTCAATGTTAATGTTACATTTTGTTTTACATGTACGTTATATTTATGTACTTTGTCCCTTTTTAAATAAATAAAGCACAGATGAATAAAACTGAATAATTCAATCAAATATAATTCTTCTCCTCTAGAATGTTTCTCCTGAGAAATAGTTCCCACTACTGATATTTTTTTTCTCATCTGTAACGAGGCTACATCTATATTATACTTTAATATTTTAGTGTATTATATTTGTGCATATAATTTATATTGATGTTAATGTTACATAAATATAATTTACATGCATAAAAAAATATGTATATTGCCCATAAATAAATAAATCAATAAATAATTCATATCCGCTAGAATGTTTTTCTCATCTGAAACTAGACTACATTTATGCTATTATACTTTTATTATTTTAGTGTATCATATATGTTCTATTTGACTTAGCTGTATGTGGTTTTTACCTGTTTTTCTCCCTCTTTCTTGTTCTTTTCTGTTCTTTTTTTCTGCCTATATCAAGATCGGGCAAAAGGATTGCTGATGAAAATTAGTCTAATGTACTTGAGTTAGCCTAGTCTATTAGGTTAGGTCTATTAGATCCCTTGGGCAGAAACTCAAGAACATTTTATGTTACATAAATATAGTGTACATGTACAAAAATTAATGTATACTGTGCCTTTTCAATCAATCAATCAATCAATCAATCAATCAATCAATCAATCAATCACAAATGCATCTCTTCTAGAATGTTTCAAACTGTGCTTAAATTTGCAGAAATGCCAAAGTTTGCAGTCAGATCTTTGAGCTCGGAGATCTCAAAATGAAATCATCTTTCATAAAAGTCCAAATTATCAGAACTCTGCAGTCCACATTAATTCTCAAACTCTATAGGTCAACAATTGTATCTGTTTCTTTATTTTCTCATAGGGAATTTAAGAGAAACATCTCATAATAGCTGATAGCTGATATTTCACTTAAAACGTGATACTATTACATGATATAACTTGACACTTTGCTAAAAGTTTCTTCTGGGAATGGACCGGCAGAGATCTGGAGGTGTGGCCGTCCACTCTTCCTCTGTTCTAATCTGAAAAGATGCAGGTTAAATCAGAAAGGAAATGCAATTAAAGGCTAATAGTTCCAGAGTTTGTGTTGTGCTTTGCCAGGAGTGATTTGGAGCCGGAAAAACGAACAATGATTTTTTTGCCTTTTCAGAATGCATGGAATCTTCCTGGCATTTTTCAGTGGTGCATGTGTAGGTGTGTACATGCATGCACGAGTGTGTGAGTGTGTTACAGCAGCTCTCTCCCTCCTGGTGGCTGTTTCTCTCAGATCTCCTCAGGGTCTCATCACTCCTCCAGCAGTCAATGAGTCAGTGGGTGGTCCGTCTCTCTTTCTTGCTCTTTTTTTTTCCTCCTGGTATTTTTAATGTAACAAACATGAGGCAGATGCAGGCCTCTTTGCATACACAGCCATTAATGACTCCTCCAGTGAGTCAGTGGGTGGTCCGTCTCTCTTTCTTGCTCTTTTTTTTTCCTCCTGGTATTTTTAATTTTTAAAACATGAGGCAGATGCAGGCCTCTTTGCATACACAGCCATTAATGTGCAAGCCAAACCCAACCCAAACACACACACACACACACACTGGTTTGTTTTTGTGAAAAGTGGGGACATCCCACAAATTTATGTCCTCATTTGTCACAAACACACACACACACACACACACACACACACACACACACACACACACACACACACACACACACACA
>NW_015546078.1:221734-224587 GCF_001515605.1 Sinocyclocheilus anshuiensis
TCTCTCTCTCTCTCTCTCTCTCTCTCTCTCTCTCTCTCTCTCTCTCTCTCTCTCTCTCTCTCTCTCTCTCTCTCTCTCTCTCTCTCTCTCTCTCTCTCTCTCTCTCTCTCTCTCTCTCTCTCTCTCTCTCTCTCTCTCTCTCTCTCTCTCTCTCTCTCTCTCTCTCTCTCTCTCTCTCTCTCTCTCTCTCTCTCTCTCTCTCTCTCTCTCTCTCTCTCTCTCTCTCTCTCTCTCTCTCTCTCTCTCTCTCTCTCTCTCTCTCTCTCTCGTTCACTGTCTCTCTGTCTCTCAGCCCTGCAGCTATACTGGTCTGTGTTCAAAGAGCCTGAAGTGTTTTGGCTGTTGCGTAATATGCTTCCTGTACTTCTCTTTACAGATTATTCCACTCTGTAATGCACGTGTACACAATGTACAGACACTTGGTCCAAAATTAGCTTTTTTGCCACACCTGCCAATGGCAGCCTAATTGAGAACATTTCCTGAATAATACTATCTTTTTGTCTTTTGACAATGGAATTATTATCTATGGAGGTAATTGCAGTTTCAGCTGTCCCATTTTAATATATAGAGAAAACTGTAAGAAATTTGTTGGTTGATTTCCCTGAAACATGTAAACAAAAGTATGATTTATATTGTTCATGTCATTTTGAATTTTTAGAATTAGATGTACTAAACATTACCAAAAGTTTGGGGCTAGTGAGATAAAAAAAAGAAAAAATAATTAATACACATTATTGATTAATTACAATAAAGACCTTTATCGTGTAACAAAAGATTTCTATTTCAAATAAATGTTGTTTACTTTAACATTCTATTAATCAAAGAATCCTGAAAGAAATCCAGCTTTGCCCCCACAGTAATAAATTACATTTTAAAATGTAATAAAATAGAAAACAGGTATTTTAAGTAATAATAATTTTTGACAATATATCTGCTTTTACTGTATTTTTGATTAAATAAATGCAGCCTTGGTGAGCATAAGAGATTTTTTCCACAGAAACATTAAGAAATTGTACTAACCCTAAACTTGTAAAAATGGTAGCCTTGAATGTGTTTTCTTTCTTATCCCACTTCCGAATTGGCACATTTTATTAGATTTACAATTAAAACAATGAAAAGTTTGTCAGTGGGGTAAGAAAAATTGGTGTCATTTGGTGTTGTTGTGCAGACACACACTGGATAGAGACATCCTCATACTCAAACTGTGATGAAATACACTCTTAAAAATAAAGGTGCTTCACGATGCCATAGAAGAACGTTTTTTGTCTAAATTGTTCCATAAAGAACTTTTAACATCTGAAGAACCTTTCTGTTTCACAAAAGGTTCTTTGTGGTGAAAGAAGATTCTTCAGATTATAAAAAGGTAAGAAAGAGATGGTTCTTTAAAGAACCTTTGACTGAATGGTTCTTTGTGGAACCAAAAATTAGTGGTTGACCGATATATCGGGCGATATTTGGCATTTTTCAAATATCGGCATCGGCCGATAAGTTTTTCTGTTTGGCTGATGCATTCGAGGCGAGACTTTTATTTTGACGGCACTGAGAGCGGCAGCGCCTGAGCACACAGTGCTCACGTTCTCCATCTTGTTCGCTGTCGTCGTTAACAGTTCTGTCTAATACGGATAGAAGTCTGTCTAATAATCCGATAGAACTGTTAAACAAAGGAATTAAAATGTATACAAAAAGTCTTATAACGATTGCTTTTATATTATTAGTAATAGAAAGGCAAACATTATAATACTTTCTCGTTTGCCGTCAGCATTCAGCAAATACGCATTTACATCATTTAAACAAATCTTTGAAATCTTTTAATTTCACAAACCTTGCAAACTTAGTCGAATCCAGTTGTGAGATCTTGTGAAGTGTGCATGTGACCTACATGATCGCGTGTTGTCTGCGTGACTTTCGGTCCGTGCAAATTGAATGCTTTAAACATTAAATTTGTGATTTCAAATTATGCTGCGCTTTATGCATTTGCCCACTGCCATATTCATGTCATTTTCACTGTGTGCTGTATGTAAAATTAGTGTTACCTTGGCTTTATCTGAAAAAAATATGATTCCCAATGCACACAAACTTCCCAGAATACTGAGTGCTCTGTTGGTTTACTTCCTTTTTAATTATATTTGTATTAAATATTTATTTATTTGTGAAAAATACTTTGTCATCTAAAGTATAAGTATGTTTATTTTACAAATGTATTTTTTAATCCATTTTCAAATGATTTCAAATTAAATATTAATTAAAATAAATACAATTTTATCGGCTTTATATCGGCCACCCTGCTTTCCAAGATATCGGCATCAGCATCGGCTGTCAAAAAAACAATATCGGTCGACCACTACCAAAAATGGTTCTTCTATGGCATCATTGTGAAGAACCTTTTAAGCACCTTTATTTTTAAGAGTGTAGCTGGGTACTGTCCTTAGTTTTGTCCTTTTCTTTCTCTTACTCTCTCTGTTTTTCCCCTTCTTCTCTTGCTCCCTCTTGCTGATTTATTTGGTCGATTGTTTTCTCTAGCCCACGTGATCCTGGAGTTTGCATGAAGCTTCCTCAACCAGAACCGATGTCATTTAAATCCAGTTAAATGAATGACCCCATAAATTTTCTCCAGTAATAAGCGGGACAGCTGAGAGGAATGCCAGGAGGTGAGATGGAGAACCAGTGTGTTCTGCTTAAAGAATCTGCCATCTCTCTCTCTGAGGCTGTTCCTGGAGAATAGGACCTCAGGGAGAGGGTAAGACAACCCACCCAGGGTCTGTATTCACTGGAGGACACTAAACATCTGCATTCATGTGAGAAACACAGATGTGTGCCTTTCACTTTTTCCTCAAACGTTCTGCTACTTCTCTT
>NW_015546078.1:225020-225718 GCF_001515605.1 Sinocyclocheilus anshuiensis
TATATGTATATATGTTTGAGACCTTTGGCTAAAATTGCACTGACTTACGGCTTCTAAAGGAACATATATTGTACCATTGCTTAACAGCTTAAAATCTATCTTGAAATTATGTTATTGCTCGTAGAGTTGTGTGAATTAAGTAAAGTACTTTTAAAGTACTTTTAAAAACGCACAGCTACATTGGAGTTTCAGCTGCTTTAACTGCTTTAATTTAATAGAATTTAGTAGTATTTAAATTATATTATAATATTATAGCCACTGTTTTCTTTTGCGCTTTATTGTACTTTAAGATTTTACAAGAGTAAATAGAGTGAATTAATGTAGTAAGCATTTTACCGTTAATAGCAATAGAGATGAATACACTGACTCATTTGCCGTCATGAGAAACTTTAAGGATGTGAAGATCTCTCAGTTGCATCTCATAATTACGGTGATTCTGACACAATGTAAATGCAGCCTTGAATGGCTTTTTATAGCTCTGAAATCCTGCTGCTGTGATCTGTAGGTACTGACAGGTACATATCTGAAGAGCTGTGATGAATCTCTCTCTTGTGAAGAGACGGAGGGCTTTGTGAGGTCAAGTGTGTGTGTGTGTGTGTGTGCGTGTGTGCCTGTGTGTGTGTGTGAGTGTGTGCGCACATGTGTGTGTGTGCGCGCATGTGTGTGTGTGTGCGTGTGTGTGCGTGTGTGTGTGTGTG
>NW_015546078.1:225878-235220 GCF_001515605.1 Sinocyclocheilus anshuiensis
TGTGCGTGTGTGTGTGTGTGTGTGTGTGTTGGGCTGATGTGAGATTTAAGGCCTCCATGCGCTGCTCAGTTGGGCCACACTCTACTGTGGGAAACAGGAAATCTCAATATTATTCCTGCTCACAGCTCAGAGATGCACTAAAGTGAGAGAGATGGAGTGTGTTCAGGACCCAGAGTGAAGGGTGGACTTCAAGACAGCCTTAAAATGGGGTGATGTGCGGTACTCCAAACACACTAGCAAACCTACACAGTGTTGGGAAGGTTACTTTGGAAATGTAATGGGTTACAGATTACAAGTTACCCTATTTAAAAAGTAATAAGTAGTGTAACTTTTCAATTACTTTATTAAAGTAATGTAACTGATTACATTTGATTAATTTTGTAAATTTCTAATGTTTTTAACTGTTAATCATTTTTAAAACGTAAACCATGGGTTAACCTTACAGTAGTATTCAACACTGACTGACTCAACACTGTCAGACTTTCGAACTCCTTCATCAATTGTATTAAGATTATAATAATTACATTTTAAAGCACAGCCACCACAAAATCAGACTTTGAGATCATTCTGAGGTTAAATAAAGATTTAAAACCATAACAAGATATAGTTTAATAGCTATGAAAATGTTTCTGAAATCAAATCTTTGCATAGTTATGACAGGAAACACTGGCATCTAACAATGGCTAAGAAAAAACAAGTTAATCTTAAAAAAATAAAGCAAATACGTTAATCCAAATAGGAAATAAAACAGTTATCGAGTAAGCACGTGTCCTATTCTGTGTCCTAAACTCCTGAAACATTGGTGTCTCATATTTTAGAGCAGTCAATGCAATTTATGAAAGAAATCAATTAAATCTCTATTTGTGTGAAAATATTAGGATGTAACCCCTTTTGTAATCGGTAACATTTTCATAAGTAACTGTAACTTAATTGCACATTTTTTCTCAGTAACTGTAATTGATTAGAAGTAAATTACGTAATTTCATTACATGTAATTAGTTACTCCCCAACACTGAACGTATAGTATGTCTGGAATAGCCCACTAGTCTGCCATGTTTCTAAAGAAAGTTGCAATGCTGTGTGTTAACTGTGCACAGTATGCACTTTTTCTCTATTCATAGAATACAAGGATGCACTACAAAATGCACAAAGCAGTGCATAGAACACCGTATCGCACAACACTTGACTGGACCTTGTATATTTTCCGTATGGCTAAAGAAATAGAAACAATGTGAACCTTTATTTGTTTATTGAAATATTTAGTTTTTATTTAAATATTTATTAATGTTTTATTTTTAATTTTTATAAACAATATTATTTATTTATTTATCTAGTATTCTTCCTGTTTATCATTCTATCGTTCTGTCGATCTATCATTATCCCCAAAATTCTTATTTGATTAGACTGCTAAAAATATGTTCATAAAAAAGCATAAATATAAAATGCATAAAATGATTATTTGCAAAAGATTGAGACTGAGAATGTCCTAATGCATTTTTTTTTTAAATTACATTATTTGATAAGCATGTTTCTAAAGAAAGTTGCAATGCCGTGTGTTAACTGTATTATGCACTGAATTATACACAACAGTATGCACTTTTTCTCTATGCATAGAATACAAGGATGCACTACAAAATGCACAAAGCAGTGCATAGAACACCGTATCGCACAACACTTGACTGGACCTTGTATATTTTCCGTATGGCTAAAGAAATAGAAACAATGTGAACCTTTATTTGTTTATTGAAATATTTAGTTTTTATTTAAATATTTATTAATGTTTTATTTTTAATTTTTATAAACAATATTATTTATTTATTTATCTAGTATTCTTCCTGTTTATCATTCTATCGTTCTGTCGATCTATCATTATCCCCAAAATTCTTATTTGATTAGACTGCTAAAAATATGTTCATAAAAAAGCATAAATATAAAATGCATAAAATGATTATTTGCAAAAGATTGAGACTGAGAATGTCCTAATGCATTTTTTTTTTAAATTACATTATTTGATAAGCATAGCAATTTGAATGAAACGTTGAATAAAAAATTGCATTTCAGAATGAAGTAATTCCCTTCTGTGTGATAGAATTCACATGAATAATGTAAACAAACAAACAAACAACAAACCTTATTTGTTTAGTGACCTGGAAACAGTGCAGTTTGTTTTATTTAAGGATCACAATTTCCAACAAAAAACAAACAAATAATAAATAAAACATATACGTGAATGATATATTCAAAATCAAACTTTTGGACCCATTGTGTGATACTAAATGTTGAATTCTTGCAGAATAGTGTAGCATACTACTGTTTGAAACATTTCTCGTACCATACTGTTTCCACGTGTTATTTCTTAAAATATTACAGCAATGTACGCTACATACTGTGCAGTACGCAAGTGTTCCGTTCCAAGCGTAGCTATTTTCTGCTGCATCAATAGAGGCACAAATATATACACTCTGCCATCCAACACTGTGTGAAACGAGGAGGCCATTGAACCCTCGTACCCCAAACCTAGTGTGAGAGGCGCAGGACCTGTGTGCTGACTGAGGTACTGTGTGATTTCACTGACCCAAATCCCATAACTGCCTTTCCAGGTCTACTTAAAGAGAAAAATGGGTGAGATAATTTAAAATGGGCTGCCCTTCTTCCCTCCAATGACTGTAGCTAATATGAAGACTTTCCTCCCCCCACAGAGTGTCTAGGTTGCTGTGGCCCACACTGGTTGAAGTGCCCCAAATTAACTGCTACTGATTAGCCATAAGCTGATAAATGTAAATCAGTAACTAAATATTTAACAGCATGGCATTAGAATGCATTATGTAACTATGTGTGTGTTTGAATGTGTGTGGCTTGTAATCAGTGGAACACATCCGTTTATCATTTTCATTCCACTTACCTGTCGTCCGAGTCGTGTGTATGCTTAAAGTAAGCAACATTTATCATTGCACTTCCTATCTTAGTATCAACAAAGATGGCCATTCAACCAGTCTGGTTTCTGGCCTCAGATGAACTTATACAGAAATTACAGCCTTGTTCTTTTCGCATGCGTTTTTTCTCGTTAAGCAAACTGTAAGTAAAGAGTTTAGATGTGTCACAACGGCCGATTAGTGTGGCAGATCTACTAGTTTATCTAGATATACCTATTAATATGTGGCTGCTGTATAATTGTTATTCACATCAGATTGATCAAAATGACATTGTACATTGTTACAAAGCATTTCTATTACGGATAAATGCTATTCTTTTGAAGTTTAGATTCATCGAATAATCCTGAAAAAAGCACCGCAAAAATATTAAGCAGCACAACTGTTTTCAACATTGATAATTATTTAAAAAATATTAGAATGATTTCTGAAGGATCACGTGACACTGAAGACTGGAGTAATGAGGCTGAAAATTTAGCTTTGATCACAGAAATAAATTACATGTATGATAATAGAAAATCAATATTAGAGCAATATAAAAACACACACACACACACACACACACACACACACACACACACACACACACACAGTGTACACACATATACACACATATACACACAGTTGTGGTCAAATGTTTATAAGCAGAATCAGCAAAATGTTAATTATTTTACCAAAATAAGAGGGAATGCATGTTATTTTTGTATATGTTATGTTACTTAAGCACTGTCTTGAATGAGATATTTTACATAAAATGTTTACATATAGTCCAAAAGACAGAATAATAGCTGAATTTATAAAAATGACCCGTTCAAAAGTTTACATATGTTTAATTCTTAATACTGTGTGTCTTTACCTAGATGATCCACAACTGTTGTTTTGTGTGTGTGTGTGTGTGTGTGATGGTTTTTCATGAGTCCTTTGTTTGTCAGTTAAACAGTTAAACGGCCCATTGCTCTTTATAAAAAGAGTCCCACACATTCTTTGGATTTTCAGCATCTTTTGCATGTTTAAAACCTTTTCCAGCAGTGACTGTCCGATGTTGAGATCCATTTTTTCATACTGACAACAACTGAGGGACTCATGCGCAACTATTACAGAAGAATATGTGAACATATGTTTATGTATGCATGTTGATAGCGTGTGTTTACACAATTTGCATGGTAAAAGCCACTTTTTAAAGCACAACAGTACAGTCATAAGGCTCTGGCTGTGGCGTCATGTCTTGTGTTTTTGAGCGTCCACTAGTTAATCAGTCAGCTAGCTGTTCAGACAACCCACCTCCTTGATAGTTTTGAACATCACTAGTGTAGAGCTTTTACTGTCTGTTCTGGGTTGATATAATAATCATTGTTTTATACTAAAGTCAAATGGCGGTAACGTGGATCTTGAAGTTTATCTGTAACTCTGAGGGAAGTGTAGTCTGCACTGTGATTGTAGTCATTTTGTGGTAAAACACCTTTGGCTATATCCGCTTCTTGTGTGGTTAAGGTTATGAAGTCTATAGCGTCAGTGAGGAAGGAGCTGATTTATGTGCAACTAATAAGTAGTGTGTCTATTTTTGAGGAAATGTACAGAACGTCTCAAAATGAAAGAGACAAACACACAGAGAGAGAGAGAGATGGAGCAAAAATTGAGATTTATAAATAACTTACTCATGCTTTTTTTTTTTTTTTTTTTGGATGCACCCCAGCAGTAATTAGCATTCAAGTATTTAAATTCAAGATGTTAACGCTTTTGGTTTCTGTAACAACAACAACAAAAAAAGTACTTACAAGGCATTTCAAAACCAAAATGACTAATGAGCATGGTCGCGTTTAGTGGACTAACAAACAAGGCCTGTAATTGTATATTTTGCAAACTACAATTCTTCCTTGTAGATCAGACAGGTAGCAATCACAAACATGACTTGGCATTGATGTAATAAAATCATTTTCATGTAGTCGGATGGGCAAAATAATAATAGTGGCTGGTGTAGTGCATAATAAATGCAAAGAGGGCATGCTTCAACTGAAAACAAAACAAAACATATAAATCACAGCTCTTTTCTTGTTATCACTGCCTAATCACATTCATGATTTAGACCTATATTTTGCATGATTTTTTTTTTTTTGAAAGAGGTCTCATGCCCACTAAGGCTGCATTTATTTGATCATGTAATATAGTGAAAACAGTAATATTATAAAATATATTTGCATAACTGTTTTCGATTTAGTATATTTAAAAAATATATATATATTTCTGTGATCAAAGCTGTATTTTCAGCATCATTACTTCAGTCTTCAGTGTCACATGATCTTCAGAATTTATTTGATCATGTAATATAGTGAAAACAGTAATATTATAAAATATATTTGCATAACTGTTTTTGATTTAGTATATTTAAAAAATATATATATATATTTCTGTGATCAAAGCTGTATTTTCAGCATCATTACTTCAGTCTTCAGTGTCACATGATCTTCAGAAATCATATGCTGATTTTGTGCTTATTATTAATAGAAAACTGCTTAATATTTTTGTGGAAACTGTGACACATTTTTTGAGGAATATTTGATAAATAGAAAGTTTGAAATAACAGCATTTATTTAAAAAAGGCCTAATTAATTTGGTGACAATTTCTGTTAAAAACTGTCATTTTTTGAGTTTAATATTTAATGTGTAAAGTTTAAATGTGTAAATAAATAATTAATAAAATTAACAATAAATATTAAACCTAGCCAAACATATTCTAGAGCTTTTCTGAGAACTAATTTAATTTTTCAAAACCAATTTAGATTATTTTAAACCCCTTCAAGTTAAAAAAAGAGGTCCACTGTAGTTCATCATATTAACATGAACATGTTAAAAAGTAGATTTTCTGTCTTCAGTTTAAACAATATATTTAGTGTTTCATATTTTAAACCTAACAAGCTCGGTTTTGGTTGAAAAGTACGCCAGAGCTACGTTTGTTTTTATTTTTTTGTCATATAATGCAAATACATTTTTTATTGATGTCCAAATACTTTTGAAGGACCACTGTGTTTCCCCACGTCTTTAATTTTGTACTCGTACTTACTTTGCATTGCAGTCAAACTATGATTTTGTTTTGAGTCCATTTCGAACCCACTGGTTAACAATTCTTCATTCAGCTACTTATACTATCTGGCAAAGCTATCCATAACAGAGTAAACTGTCTTTGCAGGCTAACATTTTCTTTGTGTGTAGGCTACCCTATAATGTGCTTTAAGAGACCCTTGAAAAGCAATAGACAATTAAAGAGGCTCTTTGTAGGTTACTGGGTGAGGACTAATCGCTCACTCACTGCAAACACAGTAGATCCAAGTTGGTTGAGCGCACAGGCGTCAGTCCAGACATGTTCCTCCAGCTGCCTGAAGTACCAGTCTCAGACAAGCTAACAATACACGCAGACCTGAGCAGGTAGACAAGGCCCTTCTTTGAGGGGGGTGAATGAAGGATTTGGTAAAACCACTCAGGTTGAGAAAGACATGGGGAATGAGGAACCACACAAACTGCAGGTGTGCGGCGTCTTTCAGCCGTCCATGCACATGCATATACTCATTCACGGATGCATTTTTTTCAACGTTTACTTATTGGTGGCAGCTGCCTGACTTTCTCAGGCGCTCGTAGAAGTGAGATTACAGGGCTTTATGAAAGCAGATCCCGTGTTTATGTGCGCGTGTGTGTGTGTGTTTGTGCTCAACCACCATAAACACGTTCTGCAGCCTTTACACGCACAGCAGCGGGGATTACAGAGGATCACTTTCACTCTCTCTTTCCATTGCTCTCGTACACACGAGTATGTTGATGTTAGAATTTCACTTATGTTGAAATCTAAACACTTTACTCACACTCGTGTCTTTAGAAACCTGTGCGACTGACTTTCTTCCTTGCAAACCTTGCTCCAGTGGTCCGTACGACTTGTATGCTATATATTCTATGTATGCTATATATGCTCTATAAGACTATATATCCAAGTCTCCAGAAGCCATATGATAACCGTGCAAAGGGAAAATGGAAATAAGTCATTATTCACTGATCCAGTGAATTGTTAATGGAGTTTATTCTGATTCATGAATGAATCATTCAGAAAGGATTAGATGATCATTTGAACAGATCTGACTCAGAAGAATGATTCGTTCACAAATCGTACTTCTCTCATGAACTCATGAATGCAGGGTTATTTTAGTATAAGTACTAATCAGTGTTAGTATAAGTACTAATGCAGTGCTAGTTACATGTAATGGAATTCCGTAATTTAATTACTAAATAAATGTAACTGTAATCTGAGACAAAATATGTAACTAAATTACATTACTTATGAAAATGTTAACAATTACAAAGGAGGTTACATCTTTTCTCGCACACACAGATTTAATTGATTTCTTTCCCAAATTGCATTGGCTGCTCTAAAGTATGAGACACCAATGTTTCAGGAGTTTAGGACACATGCTTATTCGATAACTGTTTTATTTACTATTTGGGTTTATGTATATGCTTTATTTTTCCCCATGGCATTGTTAGATGCCATCAGAAAGGATTAGATGATCATTTGAACAGATCTGACTCAGAAGAATGATTCGTTCACAAATCGTACTTCTCTCATGAACTCATGAATGCAGGGTTATTTTAGTATAAGTACTAATCAGTGTTAGTATAAGTACTAATGCAGTGCTAGTTACATGTAATGGAATTCCGTAATTTAATTACTAAATAAATGTAACTGTAATCTGAGACAAAATATGTAACTAAATTACATTACTTATGAAAATGTTAACAATTACAAAGGAGGTTACATCTTTTCTCGCACACACAGATTTAATTGATTTCTTTCCCAAATTGCATTGGCTGCTCTAAAGTATGAGACACCAATGTTTCAGGAGTTTAGGACACATGCTTATTCGATAACTGTTTTATTTACTATTTGGGTTTATGTATATGCTTTATTTTTTCCCATGGCATTGTTAGATGCCAGTGTTTCCTGTCATAGCTATGCAAAGATTTGATTTCAGAAACCGTATCATAGCTACTAAAATAATGAATTGTATTTAACATAATGAGATGACTGCTCGGCTAATGACAGTTTATACTGAAGTTTCCTCCCTCCATCCAGATGAAGCTTGTGGATTGATGATGCTTTTGTCCATTGAGGGCTCCACAGGAAACCTCTGCAATTAGGAGTCCGAGATGTGGATCCATCTATTTACTTTCCCTGAGTGATCATTAGTCCGACTGTGGCTGTTTCATTAGTCACTGATGGAGCATTTGGCATCAAACCCACCTTTGGACTGTTGGGTCTATCCCACGATCGCCTGCTCTGTGACACCATTAGGATGATGCACTGTTCTATAAACACTTCATGGCATGGGCTCTCAGAGATATGAATTACAAAATAAAAAGTTGAAATTACAATATGTGACCCTGGAGCACAAAAGCAGTCTTAAGTCGCTGGGGTATATTTTTAGTAACAGCTAAAAAAAACATTGTATGGGTCAAAATTATCAATTTTTCTTTTATGCCAAAAATCATTAGGATCTTAAGTAAAGATCATGTTCCATGAAGATATTTTGTAAATTTCCTACCTTAAATATATAAAAACTTAACTTGGACAACTTTAAAGGCGATTTTCTCAATATTTAGATTTTTTGCACCCTCAGATTCCAGATTTTCAAATAGTTGTATCTCAGCCAAATATTGTCCTCCTATCCTAACAAACCATACATCAATGGAAAGCTTATTTATTCAGCTTTCAGATGATGCATAAATCTCAATTTCGAGAAATTGACCCTTATGACTGGTTTTGTGCTCCAGGGTCACATATAAAGTTGTTTATGATTATTAGACTGAAAGCTATTGAAGAAGGCAAACCAGATTTGTACATTTTCTGAAGAAATGTCAAGTGAGTTACCGAAATGTTGGGAGTTGTGAATGGTTGCTATGCGGTTTCTAAGGTGTCCTGATTAATTCTTAGAAGTTTTTGAAATAAATCACTTGTGATCACCAAGACTGCATTTATTTTTCACAAAATACAGTAAAAAGGATAATATTGTGAAATATTATTACATATTAAAAAAAAGTTTTTTTTTTTATTTACATTTTTTTTAAATGTAATATTTTTCTGTGATGCAAAACAGAATTTTCAGCGTCATTACTCCAGTCTTCAGTGTCACATGATCCTTCAGAAATCATCTAATATGCTGATTTGCTGCTCAAGAAACATACTTATCAATATTGAAAACAGCTGTGCTGCTTAAAATGTTTGCGTAAAACCATTATTAATTTTTTTGATGAAGAAAATGTTTAAAAGCACACCATTTATTAGAAATATGTTTTTTTTATAAATGTCTTTACTGTCACTTTTGATATATATATATATATATATATATATATAATTTAAAAAATGTATCACTAT
>NW_015546078.1:235438-239490 GCF_001515605.1 Sinocyclocheilus anshuiensis
CCAACGTTTTTTTTTTTTTTTACAGCAGGCAAAAACCATATGCCAGACCACTTACAACACACCTCTCCTCAAAACCTACATGATTTTGGTGGTTTAATAATTACATTTCGTTTGTTTAAAGTGTGCTGGATCAGACCGTGAGAGATTTGTGCTGCTGAACAAGTAGTTTTACACATGTTAGGTACAGAACAAGAAAAAAAAAGCCGTTTGGGAAGTTTGGTAGGTGTATAGTGAGACTAACTACTGCTTGGTAAGTTATATGGCATAAGCTATAAGTTAATGTGTGTTTATGTATGTGTGTGAGATATGCTGAGGGGTCCGGCCCAGCTGTGATTTATGAGGCTGGGATTCTCTCGGACTGCAGTGTTTAGTGTATGGCTTGCCCCTGTCAGCTCACACTACACAACACCATAAATTATTGATCATTTAAAACAACAAAGCAAAACCATGCATGTGCGCATTGGAGAGCATGTGCATGTGGCTTTTGGTTCCGATGTGTGTATACATCTGTGTTTGTGGAGAGAGAAAGCAAAAATGGAGAGCAAACAATTGATTTACGACGGGGGCCGTAGGACTTAATTTCAGCATTTAGCAAACGACTAGCTAATACCCTATGAATCTTCCAAGTTTGTACAGCAAGCAACTGACTATAAATCAAACGACCGAATGCGAGAGTGAAGCGTGCAGGCGGCATATGCTGCAACAAACTGAGTTGATTGAAATGTTGCATGTACAGAAAGTTCACATTGTGAAGTCAATTTATAGCCTATTTATTATGAGCAACTTTAACAATATTAAATAGCAAGATCTTAAGATCACTGATAATGCACTTGAATAATTTGTTTTTCACCAAAGCATGTAATATTTTTGTAAAATATAATTATTTGTTGTTTAAAATTAGTCGATGTTTAGTTCTTTGTAGTGTTTTGATTTATTTTTTGTTAATTTGTTAAGTCACCATGGACCCTTTTTACATTTCTGGGGTACTCAGAAGTGGAAGTCATCATAGTTAAAGCAGTCGTTATTCAAAAATGATTTCGACTGAATAATGACTGTTTACTATTGTCTTCTTTACAGCAGAATTGAATTTTGTTTGCAACAATGAATCACTGTTTTATTGTTTATCACTGTAAAGCTGTTTTGAAACAACCTGCATTGTATAAAGCACTGTATAAATAAAGGTGACTTAAACTTCTATAAAACTCCATGATGAGGTAAAGTTTTTTTTCCGATTCCAATGATTTCAAACAACTTGTTTTGATATATAAAATCAACTCTGTATGACCTTTTCAGTTTGCTTAAACTGATGCACACGACAAACTAAGAATTGTTATACATGAAAATGTAATGCACAGCTTAAAGTGCCCCTATTATGGGTTATGAAATGTTCATATTTTGGTTTTGGGAGTCCCCAACAACAGGTTGACATGCATGCAAGGTCAAAAAACACTTTCATTGTCTTATAATATGCATTTATTTTTAGCTTACTTGCTCAAGGACTCCCAAACGATTCGCTCAACGATGAATTTTTCCAAACCCCTGCTTTGCGTGACGCTAATCTGCAGTGATTGGTCCAATTGGATCACGCCTGTAATAAAGCAGCGTTTGTGAGCGCAGTGCTGCTTTGTGTACAGCGTTACCGGGGAAACCGCTATTTTACGCTCCAAAAGCGACACCTAGTGGCAAAGAATGAATTAGCATTTTCATTCAGACCAACGCGAAAATACCAACACGTGGGTGGGCAATATGCTAATGTTTCATGTTGATGTCAACATGAAACGACTTGGGATTCGTTTTAAAACCGACTCTTTTCAATGATTCAGAGTCGACTCTTTCTTTTCAGAGACAATAACTTTATACACGGTGCACTTTCAGATTTATACATTTGCAGGATGTTTTCATTCACTCAGAGCTGTGTTACATGTGAAATCCATAATAGTGGCACTTTAATATAAAATGCAAGCTTATTGAACTTGTTTACAAGTTTATAAAACTTATGTTTAATGAAAGCACAGACAAACTTTAATTTAAGTTTATAACTAGGCTACAGTATTTGCATTTTTGGTTAAAGCAAATTATATTTGCTATAAAAAATAAATACAAATTACATCTTGAAGTACAGTGTTGGGAAGGTTACTTTGGAAATTATTTTAAAAAGTTACCCTATTTAAAATGTAACAAGTAGTGTAACTATTTCAATTACTTTATTGAAGTAGTGTAACTGATTACATTTGATTCCTTTTTGATTACTTTTCTAAATTTCTAATTAATTTTTTCAACTGATAATCATTTTGAAACATTTAAAGCAGTCAGGGTTAACCTTACAGTAGAGCACTGATTACTGTCAGACTTCTCAAAATCCTTCATCACTTGAATTAAGATTGTACAAATTTAATTTTAAAGCACAGCCACCACAAAATCAGACTTTAAAACCTCTTTTTACGTTGAGATCATTCTGAGGTTAAATACAGATTTAAAATCATAACAAGATATAGTTTAATAGCTATGATACTGTTTTCGAAATCAAATCTTTGCATAGCTACTGTACGACAGGAAACACCGACATCTAACAATGCTTTGGAAAAAAATATATACATAAACCTAAATAGGAAATAAACATCTGTATGTGGGGGTGTGCGAAAAAATTCAGATGTAACCCCTTTGTAATCTTTAACATTTTTATAAGTAACTGTAATTTAATGACACATTTTTTTTCTCAGTAACTGTAACTTATTAATGAAATACGTAATTTCGTTACATGTAACAAGTTACTCCCCAGCACTGTTGAAGTATAACACAAGGAATTAATGTTTGCTCAAAACAGGCGTTTTTTTCCGTTCGATATAGAATGAAAAAAAAGCTAAGGATGAAAATGTCATCCTTTTCTTATGAATGGGAAAGAAAGATCCTGTTCAGACTTGCACAGCCCAATAAAAGCCTGAGACAATTAAAATCTTGTTTCCCGGAGACAGCCCACGGATATGCAGTGATCTCCTCAGGTGTTTACTTGCGGTGTGTATCCTCTACACACCCTGGAGTGTGTGTGTGTGTGTGAGTGTGAGTGTGTTTGTGTGTGTGTGTTTGTGTGTGTATGTGTGTGTGTGTGAGTGAGTGAGTGAGTGAGTGAGTGTGTGTGTGTGTGTGTCATACGAGAGTGTTGTCTACATGAAGAACGTGTTCATTGTAAAGTGATACTATATTGGCAGCTCCTCTCTGGTGGGTGGTCGCATTTTTGCGGTGGGCCACATAAAGTGTGTGTGTTTCTATATGTATATCAGTTCCGGGCTGGACTTAAGAGGCAGGGTTACATTTTGAGCAAATGTGTGTGAGTGTGTGTAGGTTACAGTGTGTCTCTCTGAAACTCTTCTCCAGGGACGGAGGCTGGTCTGGCTGCTTCTCAAAGACAGCCTTTTTCTCACTTATCCTGGGGGAGCTTCCCCTCCCTTCTGTTCTGAAACATTTATGCAAAGAGAAAAATCTCTAATTGCAGTCTCACATTACCAGAACGTTTTTCCAAAGCCTGCAGATTTGAAAGCATTTCTCACAGACAGACAGACAGAGAGACAGAACGAGTGAGGTAATGAAAGAAACATAAATAGAAAGAGATTATCATCATATGTGAGTGAATCTGTCTCTTGCGTCCATTATCACTAGGTCTTTAACTTTAGTATTAAACTTTGGCACACAACTTCTCCGGCACCATTTGTGCCAATGATATCTCAATTCGACTTGAATTCCCCAAGAACGCTCTATAAGTCAAATATGGTCTAACAACCACTCAGAATACCTTAGCAAATGCTTGCAACAACCTGGCAACCATACACAACATCCTAACATCATCAAAGTGGCACGTATGACTAAAACTCTATATGTAAATGTACAAATCTAGTTATTTTATCTTTTTACATTTCAAATGATCTTTTCTTCCTTAAAGGGGTCATAGGATGCTACATGCACTTTTACAAATTGTTTGAACTGAAATGTGTGTTGGCAGTGTGTACACAACCACCCTATAATGATAAAAATCCACCCAGTGTTTTTTTTTTTAATCT
>NW_015546078.1:239729-240022 GCF_001515605.1 Sinocyclocheilus anshuiensis
CTATGTTACAGACTTTTCATTAAGACCCTAAAGAATCATATCAACTTGTGGAAAATGGGCATCCTGTGACCCCTTTAAAGAAACATATTTCTTGAGTGTACTTAAATGCCATGCCAATAGATATTTTCTCAAATATTTTCAGATATTATATTATATCGTATTGTATAAATTATATTATAATATATACATATAAAAACATGTAAAATAAAATGTAAAAATAAATGTGACCCTGGAGCACAAAAGCAGTCTTAAGTCGCTGGGGGATATTTGTAGCAATAGCCAACAATACATTG
>NW_015546078.1:242870-247150 GCF_001515605.1 Sinocyclocheilus anshuiensis
ATATCAAAACTTAATTTTTGATTAGTAATATGCATTGCTAAGAACTTAATTTGAACAACTTTAAAGGCGTAAACTGTAGGTGCCTATAGAGTTTCCTGAACAGAAATTACAATTAGAAGATGAGGAAAGCTTCATTAAATATTAATGCATAATATTAATATATGTATATTATTAAATTGTATACATATATAATTTATAAATTAATTAATATATAATAATTTAAAATATATTATATTATTCCAAGTTAAAAAAAAATACTAAAATGTATTTGAAATACATTTATTTTGTGCTAAGTCTACAACAAATACATATTTATACACAATTTACATATTTATGTACTTAATAAAAATACCCTGCAATTGTACTTTTAGTATACTAAACTTGTATACTTAAAGTCTGCTAAATTTGGGACAACTAATTTTGTGCTTAATGCACTTTAATTGTGCTGAAGTCTAACTAAAGATATACTGAAGTATACTTGATTGTGCTAAAGTGGAACTATTGCAAGTATACTTCAGGTGCACTTTAAATATCTTGCATTTAAAGACTGATATTATTCAAAATCATACAGTCCTCATCAATAGTGACATTAAAACATATTTTAGGCTTAATATAAAAAAAATGCATTGTGCACTAGTACACCAAATAAAGTTTAATTATAATTTTTATATCAGTAAGTCTCGAGCGACATGTCAATAAATATGTAAATAGATTTGAACTATACTTAGCATGAAATAAATGTATTTTAAAAATATTATATTATATTAGCCATTTATTTGTACTAATTAAGCACATAATAATGCCTTACTCTACATGACTTTATTCTACATCCCTAATTCTACCCAATACCTAAACATAACAACTACCTTACTAACTATTTCTAAGCAGCAAATTAGGAATTTATTAAGGGAAAAGTCGTAGTTCATAGTGAATAAGTGTTACCAAACTCTTTCTCTGAAATCCATAAACATAATTTAGTTACATTTCACTTTGAGTAGGTGTATTATAAAAAGGAGATGATTCACTGTTTTCCAGAGCTATACACTCCTCTGTCTCCTGGTGAAACATAAACATGGCTGTACTTCTTTTATAATACAAAAATACTGGCTTTAGACTGTCTGTCCCGCACTGTCTGGACACGTTAAAGGTCGTCTGCGGACAAAGACTTGGCTTATCCTCACAAACCAGTTGGCTGTTAACTTAATGGATGGAAGTGTAAAGCAAGCCAACACCCCCCATCCATCTTTGAAGAAACAGCACGGCTAGATCTCACCGAAAAACCACACACCCTGGCAGAGACACGTACAGGTGGGCATCTCTCTATAGTATCACACATTTACTCTCTCTCACTTGGTCCTCTTAAGTGGTTTCCATTATCAAGATCGCTCGTTTCAGATGCAATGCTTGGCCGAATCTTTTCTCTGTCCTGGGGTTTTACGTGTCTTTGTGCTCTCAAAGCTGTCTAAACACACAACACCTGAGAAGCAAGGAGGATTATGGGCCTTTGAGGGGGCGGCGGGAGCATGTGTGTGTCTGAGTCAGATCTAATATCGGTCGGATTCGTTTGATTGAGTCTTCTTTCTGCTCTTCTGATGCCTCGCGTGGTGTGCGTGTGACGATGGGCCGACGGGTGCGGAGAGCAGATGATGTGAGGATCAATCTGAGGATTAGGACTGAAGAAAAGCCCTGTATTTAAAAGGTTGCTAATTGAATTTGAGCTTTGATGTGTTTGAGTGCCGCTGTCCGTGTGGAGGAAGGCAGAATATGAGAGATTAATCTCATTGTGTTCGTCTCAAAGGCTTTGACACCAGTGTCTGGCTGGATGGGAACAGCCATGAAGAAGAGTCTGAACACCCCATGTTGATTTACAGAAGAAACAGACGAGTCTTAAAGGGATACACTCAAAACAAAACAAAACAAAACAAAAAAAAACTAGCGCTGGGCTTCGCGATTAATCGCATCCAAAATAAAGGTTTTTGTGTACATAATATATGTGTGTGTACTGTGTATATTTATTATGTATATATAAAGACACACACATACAGTATATCTTTAGAAAATATTTACATGTATTACATGTATTCGGTAACACTTTATTTTAAGGTGTCCTTGTTACACATGTACAAATTTACTTACTATTACAATGACAATAAATTATGCATAATTACATGCAAGTAACCCTAAGCCAATCCCTAATCCTAACCCTAACCATATAGTAAATAAATGTAGCTAATTAATATTACTCAATACTAAAATGAATAATTACAGTGTAACAAGGACACCTTAAAATAAAGTGCAACCTTATATTCATATAATTTATATTATATATATTAAATATATAAACATAACATATTTTTCTTAAATATATGCATGCATGTGTGTGCATTTATATATACAGTACATTGTAAATATATACAGTACACACACACATATATTTTGTACACAAAAACTTTTATTTTGGATGCAATTAATTGCAATTAATCATTGCCCAACACTAAAAAAACCTTTGACATTTATAATAAAAACCCCAGCAGCTGTGTTTTCCAGACCCCAACTGTGAAAAATATGGTACATTAAGTATTACAGTAATTTACAGTAAAACATCCAATTGCTAAAAAGTGCTAGTTAGCCAGTTATGCTGGCTAAAGTAAACAGTATCAGGAGAACGGCTGGTGTCAGCGGGTCAGCAGAGCTCATTAGCATTTAAAGAGACATGGACTAAAACAGCTTGCTGAAAGCAGAGCTGATTTTGACAGGGTAAAAAAGGGTGTTGTTTTACACTACCATTGAGAAGTTTTAACCAAAGTATGTTATAGACTTTTCATTATGATCAAATCATCATATCAACTTGTGGAAAATGGGCATCCGATGACCTCTTTAAATTCACATAATAATAATAATAAAAACAATAATAATAATCAAATAAATATAAAAAATTAGTATCGTACACTAAACACTTGATACTATCATGCGTTTTTATTTTTATTTTTTGCAGCCTTGTAGGACAGTAGAATCTGAGAGTGTGCATTTTATTACGATGTTCACTGCAAAAAATAAATAAATACATCGGAATATTGAGAAAATCGCCTTTAAAGTTGTCCAAATTAAGTTCTTAGCAATGCATATCACTAATCAAAAATGAAGTTTTCATATATTTACGGTAGGAAATTTACAAAATATCTTCATGGAACATGATCTTTACTTGATATCCTAATGATTTTTGGCATAAAAGAAAAATGGATAATTTTGACCCATACAATGTATTGTTGGCTATTGCTACAAATACCCGTGCTACTTGCTCCAGGGTCACATTTCTTGAAATTTTGGATCATCCTGTGAAATCAGAGATCTTTGCTCTTGCTCTGCAGGCGGTAGATGTGTTTATTGAAGGCCACAGAGGCCCAGCAAAGCGAATGTCTGGCCCTCGGCTCCCCGCTCCTCTCCGTGTCTACAGCTGTTCTCCTCAGCACACACACAGGGCCCTGCCAATCACACGCTCTCTGTGCTGCCGCTGATAACACAATACACAACCCACTTACTTCTGAACACATCCCGTCTGCACTGTATTAACTGTATCTTCCTGTTCGTCCTGATTGTTTGTGTGTCTCATGCTTCGCATGTCTTCGTGTTTGACAAATGCATTCTGGTGGGTTCTTCAGTTTGTGGCTTTCATGCATGGCAGCGCTTGAAAAGTGTGAGTTCAGAGTCATTGTAATTGTCAGGCTAAATGTAAATACAAAACGAGACCGTGTTGGCATCCGCAGTGGATCAGCTAAAGGAATGGTGGCAGCGTGGGAGTTTGAGATGTGATCAGCCGGCTAATCCTTGAGCAAAACCAGTGCCAACCTGCACCCAGGACCACAGAGCTCAGTCATACATGAGGAAATGTGAATAGCTCGGAATCAAAATTATAACTTTTAACCTTTTTTTCTTTTCTTTTTCTTCTTTTTCTAATATCTAATATCCACTTTAGTTGTGATTGCGTGTCAGCGTACTGTCCATTCATCATGCAGTATTATAAAGGATATGAATATAAAATTTAAACAATTAAATATTTCAAAATATATATATCTATTTTCAAACAGAAAATACACAAACTTAAAATATAAATAACTAAAACATAATTTATACAATAAAAATATATGAATATTTTTACAACGTAACTATAAAATTACAGTATAAATTATAAAAAAAATATTTAAATATTAATAATAATAATAATAATAATAATAATAATAAGCAACTAAAGTATTATTATTATTATTATTATAAATATATAT
>NW_015546078.1:247262-249762 GCF_001515605.1 Sinocyclocheilus anshuiensis
TAATAATAATAATAATAATAATAATAATAATAAATAATAATAATAAGGGATAACGTGAACAAAGTGAACTTGGTTCTCTTTTGGTTCACTTAATTTTTAAATTATATTAAATGTAAACAATATGAAATTTAAAAATATATATCAATATTTATATTAAAATGCACATAATAAAATATAAATACTCTCTCTCTCTGTCTCTCTAAACAAATGTCACAACATAAATGTAAAATTACAATATAACTTATTATAATATCTGTAAAATATTTAATATTAGTAATAATAATACATAAACTACTATTATTATTATTACTACTACTAATACTATTACTGTTACTGTTACTATTACTATTACTATTGCTGTTACTGTTACTGTTACTATTACTGTTACTATTACTGTTACTGTTACTGTTACTATTACTATTGCTGTTACTGTTACTGTTACTATTACTGTTACTATTACTGTTACTGTTACTCTTACTATTGCTGTTACTATTACTGTTACTATTACTATTGCTGTTGCTGTTACTGTTACTATTACTGTTACTGTTACTGTTACTGTTACTATTAATATTACTATTGCTGTTACTGTTACTGTTATGGTTACTGTTACTATTGCTGTTACTATTACTGTAACTATTGCTGTTACTATTACTGTTACTGTTACTATTACTGTTACTATTACTATTGCTGTTACTGTTACTGTTACTGTTACTATTACTGTTACTATTACTATTGCTGTTACTGTTACTGTTACTGTTACTATTACTGTTACTATTACTATTGCTGTTACTGTTACTGTTACTGTTACTATTACTGTTACTATTACTATTGCTGTTACTGTTACTGTTACTGTTACTATTACTGTTACTATTACTGTTACTGTTACTATTACTATTACTATTGCTGTTACTGTTACTGTTACTTTTACTATTACTATTGCTGTTACTGTTACTGTTACGGTTACTGTTACTATTAATATTACTATTGCTGTTACTGTTACTGTTACGGTTACTGTTAATATTGCTGTTACTATTACTGTAACTATTGCTGTTACTGTTACTGTTACTGTTACTATTACTGTTACTATTACTGTTACTATTACTGTTACTATTGCTGTTACTATTACTGTTACTATTACTATTGCTGTTGCTGTTACTGTTACTATACTGTTACTATTACTGTTACTATTACTATTGCTGTTACTGTTACTGTTACGGTTACTGTTACTATTGCTGTTACTGTTACTGTTACGGTTACTGTTACTATTACTATTACTATTGCTGTTACTGTTACTGTTACTGTTACTATTACTGTTACTATTACTATTGCTGTCACTGTTACTGTTACGGTTACTGTTACTATTGCTGTTACTGTTACTGTTACGGTTACTGTTACTATTGCTATTACTATTGCTGTTACTGTTACTGTTACTTTTACTATTACTATTGCTGTTACTGTTACTGTTACGGTTACTGTTACTATTGCTGTTACTGTTACTGTTACTGTTACGGTTACTGTTACTATTACTATTACTATTGCTGTTACTGTTACTGTTACGGTTACTGTTACTATTGCTGTTACTATTACTGTTACTATTGCTGTTACTGTTACTGTTACGGTTACTATTACTGTTACTGTTACTATTACTGTTACTGTTACTGTTACCATTACTATTACTGTTACTGTTACTGTTACTATTACTATTACTGTTACTGTTACGGTTACTGTTACTATTACTGTTACTGTTACTATTACTATTACTGTTACGGTTACTGTTACTGTTACAGTTACAGTTACAGTTACTGTTACTGTTACTATTACTATTACTGTTACTGTTACTGTTATTATTGTGCTCTCTTATTGTATCACTCAGAGGGCTCTGAGTTTGGTTCTTTCAAAGAGGACACAAGTACTGTTACGGTTACTGTTACTGTTACAGTTACAGTTACTGTTACAGTTACAGTTACTGTTACTGTTACTGTTACTGTTATTATTGTGCTCTCTTATTGTATCACTCAGAGGGCTCTGAGTTTGGTTCTTTCAAAGAGGACACAAGTGTGAAAACGACTTTAAACTGCGGCTGCTCTCTCTGAACTGCTTGGGTCTATGAGTTTTGTAGCTGTGCTGGATGAAAGAGAGCTACATGATAAATGACACCATATTCTGTCTACTGAAAATACACTGGTGTGCGCTCACCTTTGTAGTGGGTATTACTCATCCACTTATGTTTGTGTCTGCACAATAGATATACAAACACAACAGTGCCATATTTGTTTGATCAGTGTCTTAAACGCTCGCTATAATTTGTAGTAGGATCTAAGGCCTTGCTTAGACAGGAATGTGCTCGCATTCTGTCGCACTTGTCATGTGTGAAAAAGATCGATGGCACTAGATCTAAAGATTAGCTGAGTACACTGTACCAAGATTTGTCACCTTTGGCCAGCAGACGCTTGAAATCCTGCAGGAATTTACTTTCAAAGGTGCTACACCTGAGCACACT
>NW_015546078.1:254762-256911 GCF_001515605.1 Sinocyclocheilus anshuiensis
GAATTGTAAAAAGAAGAAAAAATATATATATATATATGATTTATCTGTGCACTTTATGTAAAATAAGTAAATTATATATTTTTTTTATTTATTATATCCCAGTTTCACAGAAGAATATTAAGCAGCAAAAGTGTTTTCAACATTGATAATAATAATAATAAGCGTTATTATTAATAGTTTTGCACCAAATCGGCAAATTACAATTATTTCTGAAGGGTCATGTGTGAAACTGGAGTAATCATCTTTGATTTGAATTAGATTTGACAATATGTTCAAATAGAAAACGGTAATTTTAAGTAAATGTAATAATGTAATAATATTGTAGAATATTAATGTTTCAAGAGACTTCCTAAATGAGCATAAGAGACTTTGGAAAATGGAAGGATGGAGATATATATATATGTATATATATATATGAACCACTTTACATCGGTTTGGTGAATGGATATATCCTGCACAGAGCCGAAAACATTCTCCAATACTGCTTTAATATTATGATAGAGATTGTGTTGCATAACAAATTTGTGTTGGTGAAGTTTTCCAACCAGCTGTGGTCTCCGTTTCAAAGCAGCACTGTAGTGCAGACCAGTGACTTCCTGTTAGAGAAGATGTATGGTTATGCAATGCCCCGATAAGAGCAAATAAATACAGCAAAGGCCCGGCGCTTACTCATTTGATTCCAAGGACAGCAATACACACAAACACTCTCTCATACCAGGACAAGCTATTTGTTTTCCTCTTGGCTCTCTTCGTTTGTTCTGGTTTGCGTGGAATGATGAGGAAAGGCCTGAAAAATCCATCTGATCTGACTCTGGCTCTTGTGGCGGAGTGTTTTTGCACATGGAGTCCATCAGAAGCTAAATGAGCTGTTAATACCACGTTAGCTGAGCTGGAAAGAGCGTTACGTTACCGTGTCGCCGCAGACTCGGCCAGACAAATGCATGTAATATTACCCCTGCAAAACAACTTTTTAGTGCCTATGTCAGTTTGGTCTCACGACGGTTAAGATAAGTCAATTCAATCTTATGGCTGTTGTTGTTAAAAAGGCTTTTATTTCAGGAAGATTGTAGGCAGGGAAGGTCATTTTCTTTGTGATAAAGATCTGGAAAGAGTGCTTGTTAATTCTTCAGAGTGTTCATACGATCTTGAACCTTGGCACGCTGTACACAGGGAAAGCGTTCGCTGGAGGCGGGCAAGTTAAAACCCAGCTCTTTTCGATAACACAGAGGTGGTCTTACACACCTCCTCTGGAGGCCCCAACAGTAACATTGGTCAACAGAGACACAGAATATCAAAGTGAGGTTTCATTTCTGCCTCAGGCAGTCATCTCTGTCAAACACTTACATAGCCATTAATTTGTGGGCCAGGAAACATTAGCGGCAGAGTGTGTTTGGACAGAAATCTGGTTATTTTATTGGGGCTGCTATTCAGGGCAAAAGGCGGAGTCTAACACATTGCACGCAGAAATCAGCCTACATTTTTTTTTTTTGTCATGTTTCTGGACTTATGTTTGCTAAAGAAGTGAACAAACCCTTAACTCTAAGTAGGCTATAACACTTTGGTTCGTAACTCATCTTGCATTGTTTGTGCTATGGATATAAAAGGTAACTCAAAATGTATGATTTATTGAGAAGGTGCGCATTTATGTTAACACTTTACAATAAATTCCATGCATTAACTAACAATGAGCAATGCATGAATTTAACTCTTGTGCTGTGCTGAAAATCTGAAAACTTTATTTGGTGATCCCAGTCAGAAATGACTGTCTTTTTAAAACTTGCTTGTACATTTTGCCATATTAACACCAAATCTTGGATTCAATCTTTTCATCAACTTTTTTTTTAATTAGCACATTTAATTTAATTTAATTTAATTTAATGTAGTTTAGTTTAGTTTAGTTTAGCTTAGCTTAGCGTAGCTTTGTTTTTTGTTTTGTTTTGTTTTGTTTTATTTATTTTATTTTATTTTATTTTATTTTATTTTATTTTATTTTATTTTATTTTATTTTATTTTATTTTATTTTATTTTATTTTATTTTATTTTATTTTATTTTATTTTATTTTATTTTATTTTATTTTATTTTATTTTATTTTATTTTATTTTATTTTATTTTATTTTATTTTATTTTATTTTATTTTATTTTATTTTA
>NW_015546078.1:257294-292184 GCF_001515605.1 Sinocyclocheilus anshuiensis
TTTATTTATTTATTTATTTATTTATTTATTTATTTATTTATTTATTTATTTATTTATTTATTTATTTATTTATTTATTTATTTATTTATTTATTTATTTATTTATTTATTTATTTATTTATTTATTTATTTATTTATTTATTTATTTATTTATTTATTTATTTATTTATTTATTTATTATTCTGATTCGTCATAGGCCTCAATAAGCTAAGACTACACACCTCAGTTTTTGAGTGATAAAAGCATTATTTGTGGATAATTTTTGCAATGTTCACTCAAAAACTGATATAGTTATTATACCCAGTGTAAGCAAAGTCTGTAAGTTTCAGTACGATGCGATAACATTAGCTAGGATTTTCGGAGAAAAGAAAATCCTCTCTGGGTCAAAATGATCGGAACACAACATGAGGGTTAATGATATAAATGTTGAAAAATGAATATTAAGTAAGATTAATAAATGCTTTAGAAGTCATTTTAACAAATGTAACCTTAATGTAAAG
Organism: Sinocyclocheilus anshuiensis; assembly: GCF_001515605.1. Taxonomy (NCBI): domain Eukaryota; kingdom Metazoa; phylum Chordata; class Actinopteri; order Cypriniformes; family Cyprinidae; genus Sinocyclocheilus; species Sinocyclocheilus anshuiensis. Next base: position 257,794 of record NW_015546078.1, read on the forward strand.
TGTTATCGCTATACTTTTCTATGCTTTTGGACTTACAGTTTTTACCTGGTGAGTATTTTGCATCAAAGTACCATATTTAGGGTCCACACTGTCACAGAAACTTCTAAGTGGACTCTTTTGGCTTTTACTCATAAGTAACCATCCAGAAAATGTTAGCAAATGCATAGCAATGTGCTAAAAGCACTTCAAAACCGCATTGGCTTGGCAACCACTGTAACACACTAGTAACTGTGGACAAGAACCCTTTGTTCAAATCTAGTTATTTCATCTAGTTAGGCTTGTGTGAGTTATTTAGAAAGTTAACAGGTAAAACAGAACTTGTTTGTGTCTTGTACAGATCAGGTTACAGCACTCAAAAAAGTACACACACACTCGCACACAGCAGGAGGCCGTGAAAGTATGATATAGTGATAGTTTTTGGCTGCTGTCAGTCTATTGTCTGCTCATTGCTTTAAAAAGCCACAGGAAGGACCTAAAGGTTTAGGTTCCATTTGTTACTTTGTCTTTGGTTTGGAATATAGGCTACTTGCAAGTTTTAAAGATAATATTTATATTTCTGGTGCATAATGCTTCAGCATTTTTCTATACAAGCTTATCAATTAATGCAAAAAAAAAAAGAGTTTTAAGAATTTAAATAATTGGCTTTAACTATATTAATTTAAATATAATTACTACTTTTGTGTGAAAGTGTGAAATGGACTCAAAATATGAAATAAACTTGCTTTAAAAGTCTTTATTGTTTTAAATATATGAATCATGTTTGCAAAGTTTTAAACATTAATATAAAAAAAAGTCAAATGAAAAACTAAATATTTAATATTTATTATACACATTAAAATGTACATTTGTCATACAATGAGATTTTGTACCGTTTGTAAAAAAAACATAGTTTGAAAAAAAAAAACTAAAATAGTTTGAATTTCTTTTTGATTGATACAAATGAAACATGTAGTTTTGAACTATGAACACATTCATCTGACTATTTATTAAATATGTTATAATATAGTAACATGTGACATTTAATGTAAAGTGTTGCCAAAAGGTGTTTTTCTTTTTACTAAATTCAACTGGCATAAGCATTCCTAAGCAAAATTAAGTTTAAGAGACTGTTTTAGGCAATTATTTGTGACCCTGGACCACAAAACCAGTCATAAGTGTAAATTTTTCAAAATTGTGGTTTATACATCATCTGGAAGCTGAATAAATACGCTTTCCATTGATGTATGGTTTGTTAGGATAGGAGGACAATATTTGGCTGAGATACAACTATTTGAAAATCTGGAATCTGAGGGTGCAAAAAAATCTAAATATTGAGAAAATCGCCTTTAAAGATGTCTAAATGAAGTTCTTAGCAATGCATATTACTAATCAAAAATTAGTTTTGATATATTTACAGTAGGACATTTACAAAATATCTTCATGGAACATGATCTTTATACTTAATGATATCCTAATGATTTTTTGGCATAAAAATGTATTTTTGGCTATTGTTACAAATATATCTATGCTACTTAAGACTGGTTTCGTGCTCCAGGGTCACATTTTAGAATTAGATTGACTATATGTCCTGTCCAAACACGTCCTGGCCAGGATTTCTAAAATGTCCAGGTTTTGGCGTTGTTTTCCAATTATTTTCATACTTGCTGAAGATGATGACTGAAAAGTGGTTTTCCGAATAGCATGCAGGCATTATATATAAATGACCAATCGTGGGATGTACAGAGAACGGTCAAAGCAATGCAAATATGCAAACATAATATGTATGAGTACTAGAGCACGTCAACAGGGAAACAAAGCTAAAACCCAGATATTCTATCAGCCACCGCCATGTATTTTTGAACATTTTCGCAATAATATTTTATTGTCTGAATATCTGAAGATTTTATTCCAGCTTCATGCATTTTTTTTTTATCAACACTTAAATGTCGGTAAGTTTCATTCAAATAAAAAAGAAACATTTTGAACAAAAAGCTGACAAAATCATGTTTTGTTTAGTTTTTTTTGTCAAAGACTACATCCGGATCAGATTCAGAACGATGATCAAAACACAGATGGAGGTGATCGAGCCCATCAAACCCCCCAAAGCTTGTGCAGTCCTGTACCACTTCGTGGATCGACATTTCATTTGGTACCTTAGGCAGTTTTGATTTATATGCTGTTCAGTCTTTGATGATTGCATTATTTTACATACTGTATGCATCTGCTTACATGCACGATCGCTTGTTTCTGTTTTGATCTGGAGATTTAGTACTCTTTCAGAAGATGTGTAATAGCGCTCCCACCACATAGCAGTGAAAACACAGAAAGACGGAAAATTCTCACGCTAATGACGGAAAATTCAGTTGATGGCAGGGAAAGGGTTAAGCATGTTACTCGCCCTGCACAACACCTTATCATCATGGCGGTGAGTTTTGTATAGGAAAGCACCAGTCAGAATTTGTTATTTGTATATTAGCTAAAGCAATATTTAGATATTAATATCCAGAAATCATTTTGCAAAAGAAACTTGCAGTTTAAAATTGACCATTATCTATCCGCACCCATTACGACAACATCCAAGAACAACAACAACATGATTTTGCATCGCTTTCAGGTTTCCTATTCTATCGATTATTTAAAAAGCTGCCATTAAATGTCGATTTTTGAAGTTGATTTGATTGAATGTTTTCGATGCCAAAACCACAAGTTTTATTAATGCCAGTAAGGACTGTTGAGTTTGCTGTGGGAACTTGTGAGCAAGAGCTAAGGTTGTCGGAAATTATAAAGGTGATCAAAGAGTCTTCTGAAGATAACTGATGGATTCGTCTGTTCTATTTTCACTTCTCTTTTTCTGCCTTTCACTTTCCGCATTGTTCTGGAAAAGCCAACAAGCTGCAGCTGACCAACATTTGTAACAAATTCCTCATGCTTTGACAACATGGATGTTTCTGTAGTTCAGGGCAGCCCTGGTCTTTCGGCCTGTCCCATAGGTTTTACATTACATCCATGTGGAAACGTCCCAAGAAGAATAAGGCCGACTGGCACACGTGTCCTTGTACGCTCCCCTCTTCTTAAACACAGACCAATTGTCCCAGATATGATTTGCAGTTGGTTTATTTTTTCATGTTGCTGTTTTCCACAGACTGCAGAACTTCAAAAGACGAGATCTGTGTTGCATCATAGCGCTTCTACCATCACTATATCAAATAAGGTGCTGTGCAGTAGTAAAATTAGGCTAAAAAACAAATCCTGATGCCAATTTTCCACCATGAATAGTAACACTACCTGTTGCTCTTGGCTTTATTCCAGTGCGGTTTAATTGCTGGAATGGAAAAATCCTGCCATGCCCTCAAAAGAGTCAAATGAGGTAACGGCATGATTGGTAATGGGAGAATTTTCTTGCGGAGTATCTATTCTTGGTAATCGCTGACACGAGGTGCAAACCTTAACCACTGAGAAACTTCATCTAAAACAATGCAGCCACACAGCTTCATAAATGTCACTCTTTAAATACTTTGCCTTATGAAACACTGGCATATTATGAAAATGGGAAAGTTTTGTGAGGATTTTCATGCACTGTTTAACACCATCTTAATCCCTTGATTGCTTTAATATATACAGTAGTCAACATTTGAAGTGGATTAAAACCTTTCATCAAAGTTGTCCTAAAACCTAAAACAAAATGCGTTCTTTTCTTAGGACAACTTTGATGAACTTTTGTGATCCACTTCAAATGTTGACTACTATATATAGACATACTGTATATGTAATATTATCTAATTCATTTTTTTTGCCCATAAATATTACAAATATAAAAAGTATTATTTGTACCGTCACTTTCTGACTAATCCTTGATGTTTCTTTTTCTTATTATTTTTCTTTCTTTTTTCCCACTGAGGTCCAATCATAGTTACTTTTCTTTTGGAGAAAAAATGTTCAAAAGATAAAAAAATTAATAAATTTCACCGTCTCTCTGACTGTTTAACTTCTTATTAATCAATTTATTTATTTGGTGTGTCAGAGAAAGGAGATATGCAAAATGTGCAGTGTTGGGGTGCCTCCAGGACCAGGGTTGGGAACCACTGGTCTAGAAAATGCCATTTTGTGCTGCTGTGATATATATTTTTTTCTGTACAAGTGTTTACTGCGCCATCACTTTCCAGTCTTTTATTGTGTCATTGACATCAGACAAAGCCTGAACAGAATGTATAAACAAAGTGAGCTATAGTTTGTTGCTTGTCAGTCAGGTGGGGATTTTTTTCTGTCTAAATACGTGATTTCTGGCTTTCTCCTTTTTACCTCACTGTGATCTGCAGACCAGGTTTCTGAACACCAGATGTGGCGATCATGTGTTCACGACCTGTTTTTTTAGCGCAGTTTCAATAAATGCTCTTTAATGTCAGTTGATTAAATAATTAATCGTTCCTCTTTTGCAGACACACTGTGTTTTTACTAGAGAACAGCCTTCTGGAATGTCCTTCACTGCAACTTACTTTTACTTTTTCTAAAGTTAGTTATAAACATCATAAATGTTGTATATAGTTTTTTTTCTGAAGACCTGCTAGTAGGTTCGCTTTAGGCTAACCCCATCAGAATATACCCTCAGCAGCAACCATTCTGAGGACCATTTTATGTCACTAAGTCATCTCACTATGTTAGCAAGCACTGAAGCACACACACAGAAATCGGCTGTCATACATTTTTGTATTTGCATATTACCCTAGACAGCCATGCATATAGCCTGAAAATATGTTGTGGTATGCCTCAGGTGAGTTTCATGTTTTGGGTGTGTGTGTACGTGTGTATGTGCGCTTCCTGCAACTGCCAACAGACAGGAGTTAAGTGCTATGCTGTCACATCGGCCAGCTCCTCTGTCATTCAGAAAAACGTCTCAGGTTACTTATGTAACCATGGTTCCCTGAGTAGGGAACGAGACACCGCATCCTCTAGGGGTCGCTATGGGGATACAAATGATCTCAATCACACCTACAACCTGTCAGTCAACACCTGCGGGGGGAGTTTCAGGAAGACGGGCATCCTCAAAAAAAAAAAAAGAGATGCATTCCTGTGTGCCACTGCATTCTTTTTGCTGTATGTTATTGTGTGTGTGTTTAAGGGGACCATATGTAGAATTTAGAAACCTATGTTATTAGTGACACCCATGGCCATTAAGTGAACTGCAGCCAGCAACATGTTTCTAGGGATGGGCGATACAACTTAATTTGTTTTCGATACGATACAGATACTTTGAACTTTCCGATTATTAATAAACGAAGAGTAAATGGGTAATGATAACCCATGATACTCAAACTTTATATTTGAAACACATTTTAACATTCAATATGCCTTAATTGTAACTTATTAGGTTATATTTTTGTTTACACATGGTAAAAATATGTTTACTGTAGTAGTAACCATGGAAATCTACAAATACTATAGCTGAACTACGGTCACTTTAGTAAAGCCATGGTTCATTTTCATAAAGGACTGCCAGTGACAAGATGTTGCACGCATAAAATGCAACCTTTTTATTCTGACAGTGTATGATTTATACTAACATTACAGAATAGAACATGATTAATATGAAATTTTAACATTCAGTTTAAATAAATGCAATTGCACAAACTATGTAGGCTACAATTTCAACTTGTTTATTTTGAAATAACTCAAACATATGTTTTTTTTTCTGTCCTCTGATAAGCATTGTTCTGGGCTGCCATTCCCAAAAACATCGATGCTTTCTTATGATACTTTTGGGAAATGCAGCCCTGTTTGAATGCACTGTCAGAAGTGAGTGAACACTCTCTGTGATTGATTGATTGATTCTGTCTTGCAACATGTGCGTGTGTTCAGATGAGCAGGAAAATTGTTCACATTTCAATTGTTCAATCAATTGTTCAATCATACACAGTTATTCGCTAACATAGGTTATTCAGCCAATTCAGTGCATATTGTACGCATTTTTTTGTTTGTTAAATAAACAAAATCACTGCTAAATAAAACATGCCTTAGTATCGATACTCGCGTCAGTATCGATATATCGATACTTCAGGATCGATACATCTATCCTGTTGCTCGTGCTCGCACTCGTGCACACGTAATGACTGAACGTGATCGTTAGTGCACTCACGATATAGTTATTTTTAATTCTTGGCTTAAATAAAAGAAGTTTCAAATACTTTTGCAAAGGTATACTGTTAATGACCATCCAGATGCCTTCCACGCTGCTGAGAGCTACGTTCAGCTGAATATGTAAATATGTGCTGTGTGCTTTCCTCTCAATAAACACACAACAAAAATAACAGCGGTGAGAAAGCAGCAGTTAAGAAAGCATCTGATCATAGCACTGTGGGTATGTTTGCACCAGCTCTGCATTTCACCATCATCATGTCGACAGATGAGGTAAATAAAATTGCACTATGATAGTTTGATAATAAAGAGTATTCGAGACTATATCTGGCCTTATATGCGAGACTATAGTTTGAATGAATCCCTTTTCTTTGCATGATACATACAGAATGGCTTTTTTGGCATTATTCTGAACATTGTAAGCATTCATTTTATGTGAGAGGCTCTCGGGAAGGCACGTAAACGTCATAACCTTTTGATTTCCCCTGCAAAAATGTCCTTCATGCATGCAAATTCTTACATTGCCCCTTTAAATGTTTTGCTCACAAACATTCGAGGAAAAAAGGTGAAAGAATAAAGGATTTATAATTCTGTAGGAGTTCCTTTTCTCTAGCAAATAGAATAGGTGTCCCTAGCTGTTGCTATTGGTCTAACACACAGATAGTCCCACCTTAAAGTCATATCGCTGGTTGAGTCAGTGTTTCTGTATCAGGTCGGGTGGGATCTCAAAAATGAACAGTGATGTTTGATAGCGCAGCAGAGTCTTGCAGGTAAATCAATTCATGATTATCTTGGGTCATTCACAAAGAATGCGTTTTTGTGTTTAAATACAAAAAATTCAGGACAGTGCAGAAAAAAAAAACCACACACACAAAACAAACACACTACAGTTTAATATTTAGGATTGTAAATTTTAGTAATTGTGATGCTTAAATTGTGACTTTAAGTTCAGATATAAGCAAACTGACGACAAGAGCAGATGCACTCTGACCTTGCTAACTTCTAAGTCACTACTCAGACGGGTCAGTGCATTTGTTAAATTACATCACTTCAACAATAGTTGATTTTGGTGCCTACACTTGAAATGTTCGTTTATCAAATATTAAATCACTGGAACTTAATGCAGAGATTCAGATTTTTTGGCTCTAACAGGAGAAAGGTGCTTGTGTGTGTGCGCGCATTGTATGATTGGTTGAATTTATAGGTTTGCTTCATACCTCTGCCATTCATGGCAGGTTAGAAAAATAACAGCTTTCACTTTAGTTTGATTGATTGTTAAATAGGAGCTTCTGCAGTTTCAGTCAAAACAGTTCTAAATCAAATGTGTCACAAATTTCCGGATTTAACGAAGGCGTGCAAAGTCAAAGAGCAGAGACACAGAAGTTTATTGTACACACTTGGATGTGTGCACGCACACACACACACACACACACACACACACACACACACACACACACACACACACACACACACTCACACACTAACTCTTCTGGAGTGGTTTGGGCTTTTATCCTTCATAAACGTTTGAAGAAAATTCAAATTCAGTCACACACTTACTCATGACTAGATGTAAATGTGTGCTGTGTTGAAGTCCGTACTGATTTCTGTAGAGATTTTTCTAGACATTTGACTCTATCTGTTTATTTTCCCAACAGGACAGAAGGTGTGAAAGCTTTTAAATTCTATAAAGACGCAAGATCATGTCAAAGGTGTTTCAGTGTGACTTTAATGAGTTTCCCTGTCGAGCTCCTCCAATAAAACTCCAGGAATATCAGAATACTGAGAAACCAAATAAAAAACACGCACATACACATTCACCAGGTCTTTATCTTTGATGGACTTTTGGAGTCCACCTGGACTTCATCATCTTGCTCTTTGCAGCAGCTGGTGTGTGTGTGTGTGTGTGTGTGTGTGTGTGTGTGTGTGTGTGTGTATGTGTGTGTTCAGACAGCCTCTTACTGTGATGGATCAGTATTCTTTCTGACCTGTGCCCTGGACTAGATCCATCCCATAAGGAAACAAGTGTGCATGTCCTGGCTGTGTGGGTGTGTTTTGTTTGTCTGTCTTTAAATTATATGAAAATATTCAAATTGTTATTTTTATTGCCAATGTTTACAGTATTTTTTGGGATAAATAACGATATTAAAATAAACTCAAAATTGTCATGCATATTTAAAGGAATAATTAATCTAAAGCGGAAAGTTCTGTCATCATTTATTCACCCTTATGAACACAAAAGAAGATACTTTGAGTCCAAATGATATCAGACTCCATTGATTTTCATTATATTAACAGATTATTATTATTATTACTTTCCAAATAATATTATTTTGTGTTCTGCAGAAATAAAGTAAAGTTATGCAGGTTTGGAATGACATAAGGGTGAATAAATTATGGCAGAATATCTTATAAATAGATAGTTTATTTTATAAATAGTATAAAGTAAATAGAGAAATGCTGTGTGTCTCTGTGTAGTGGTGGTGGCTTTACTGAATGAATCAGTTTGATCAGTTTGAACATATTAGTTAAAGACTGAATTACTCACATTTCTTTACTGAATGTATCAGTGTTTTGAAAGAATCAACTAAAGGAATGATTCAATGATTCGGTCCAGGGTGGCGTTTTCTAAAAGCATCGTAAGCCTCAAGTAGATCGTGGAAACATTAGTATCGATGGTCTCTACAAGCTAGGCTTGCAGTGCTTTTAGAAACACAGCCCAGGTTTTTTACTGAATGGGTCAGTGTTCTTTAAACAAATCGATTGATTGAATGATTCAATGACTCTCTCATAAAGGTCTGTCGCCACCTACTGCTGTGTAAATGTAACCAACAGAAAAACAACAATAACACTGAAAAATACAATAAAATCACGGATTCCCTTAGGAATTTCCAAAGTTTGTTTTGACATAGCAATTACGGCTTTTATTATTCAAATAAAGTAAACGGTTAACGTTACTCAGAGATTTGTTCCTTTTTCAGATTTGTGCTACAACATAAATTATACACCGTTATACCGCAAATGTGCATTTTGAAACCATTATGTTTACACCATTTTTGTAAATTGCTTCAAATGACTTCAAAGAGTATCTGGTTCATCAAGCATGTAAACTCAAATCCTTGTTTTTGTTATAAGTCTTAACCACTGTTTAAAAAAACCCATGGGAATTCCCAACGGAACCCATGACAATCTAGCCTGCAAACTGCTATGGAGAATAAACAGTTTATATCAAGTTTATATCAAGGGTGTGATTCTGTGAACTCATGCAGTCAGACCGTCCAACCTCTCAACATCATCCATCACAAACTCAATCCTGTTTATAGTCCCTTTCCATCATACATGAATGTGTATTTTTGTTGCAGTAGCCACACCCTGCTGTGTGTGTGTGAATGACGTCAGATGGAGGTTCAGTTGGTGTGTTTTGAGGTGCTGGTTTGCTAAGCGTGAGGCCCTGATATAACGGCGCTGTGTGTTTACACTTCTCTCAGCATATTAGCTCTGTCTGCTCTTCACACTACCCTTATGCTGGTACCAAAAGTGTGTGTGTGTGTGTGTGTGTGTGTGTGTGTGTGTGTGTGTGTGTGTGTGTGTGTGTGTGAGAGAGAGAACAACAAAAGGTATGAATGTTTATTCACAAGAAACACCGAGTACATACAATGTCTGGATCATGGAGATACAGAGCAGAAAAACAGACATGCATCCACCCTCTTTCTCTTACCAGCAGGCCGCTTATCAGTCTTTCCTGCTTTCTTCTAATGGGACATCCATGTTATCTTTCTGTCTGGACCTGATTGTCATCACATATGGACTATGCACACACAAACACACTGCCAACAATAACTTCTCACTTAGAAATAAAAAATACATTTGTTTATTAAACAGACAGATAGCCTTTGGTAAGGCCAGGACCTCATGTAGTCTAATTTTCCTATCAAGTCTTTGAATAATCAACAACCTGCAAACTTTACTTCTATTCCAAACTCTTCCTATAATGGTGTAAACTAAATGAATAAATACAATAAAATGTATCTGTTACTTTGTTTACGATGACAGTCCAAATCGATTTTAGACATAATAATAAAAAAAATAAATAAATTAAAAAAAATATATATATATATATACCTTTACAATTCCATTAATAATTATTTTCAGTAATTTTGAGCAAATTCCCTCATAATGATAGCAGCACTAATGCGGTGTTATTTTGGCATAACTTAGATACTATTATAGGTTTTACTAATGTTTCGAATGTTTTAGGTTTCTGTGATCGGTTTTCTTTTTAGTTTTAAAGTTTTAGTAATTTTATGTTTTTGCAATTTTATTCATTTTTATATCAGTTTTAGATTGTTATTTTAGTATATCAAGGTAAATGAAATGACAGATGATGAAAAATATTGCCTTTGCAACTGAATTAAATTAAGTTAAAGATATTTTTAATTTTTTTATTTCAGTCAAAATTTATTTTATTTAACGTAACTTTCTTCTTTTGGTTTTAGTTTTAGTTAACGCTAATAACCCTGGATTAATGTGCCTCTGATGTGTGTATTGCATATTTTAACCAGAGATGTGTTTGTGCAAGAACTGTTTACGGAACTGAACAACATGAAAGTCATTTAATCATACTGTACTACTGGGGGGAAAAAATCAAACTGGTTCTGAATAAGAACCAGTTCTTGATTTCCCTGTTTCCAAAATAATAGTGCTGGCAATCATTAAATGGTCTGCAGTGTGAACAAAGCCTAAAAAACTTGTTTAATGTGGATTGTTGTGTGTTTGTGGGCGGGTTGAGTGTTTGCGGAGAAGGGAAACTAGGGCTGATGACAGCAGCTGGGTCCTGTTTTCAGCATGATGTTAGAGGAGATCATGATATTCTCAGACGAAAGCCCTGCTTCCATTATATGCATTATACAGCGACGAGCCATGTCTGCAAGCGTATCAGGTTATAGTGAAAAGAAACAAATGAAAGGGAGGGAAAATCAACATCTAAACCCAACTTTGGTGCATTATTTAACGTATTATTTTGGTTTTTGCATCCATAGCTACTGATGCGGAGACAGTTCTCTTAGGGCAACCACACTTCCCAGGATGGTGTATATGGGAAACTTTTAATTGAAAAACCCTTCTATTAAGCAGGTGCCATTTGCATCTCTCATAAAAATACTTTGGCATCAGTGTATCATTCTGTGTACTTTTATAAACGCATAAGCAAAAACCCAGTGCCCTTTTTTTTTTACATCAAAAGGTATTCTATGTCTTCAGACTATTCTTGTTGTATTAGGAAGTATGCATGTTTTCTAACATTGATTATATTTGCTGGAATTTTCTTTATTGGTAGATTTTAGTTGGAATTATGTATTATTAAGCGACTTAAAGCCTTACATTTTCCCCATTTTAATAAAATATTCCATAGAAAAGATAATGACATTTTCATTTTAGCTTTAAGTAATTTAATTATTTGCAGACAAGCAGATTTATCCTCTTTTGTGTCCCAATTATTTGTCTGATAGAATGTTTTCATTTTTTTTTAAATGTACCCTTTAAAAGGCACCCTTTTTATCTATTTAGCATCAGATGGTCATGTTAATGATCCTTTTCTTGTTTTGTGCGGTTATGAATGAATATTAATTTCTTTGTGCATATCAGACAGTGTTGCCAGAGCCTACAGTATGTGCCGATTTCTCCGGTTTCAAACGGATGTGTTTTCAAGTAGACTGGCACACAGAAACAAACCTCACACAACACTCCTGTTCTCACACTAATTGTTCTTCTCTGCACCGCTCCGAACCATTCTGATCCGAACTGAATTTATAAACTCTTACTGTTTCTGTTCCTCACCATATGTGACCCTGAACCACGAAACCAGTCATACATTTTTTGAAATTCAGATTTGTACATCATCTGAAAGCTGAATAAATAAGCTCTCCATTGATGTATGGTTTGTTAAGATTTGCCCGAGATACAACTATTTGAAAATCTGAGGGTGCAAAAAAATAAATAAATCAAAATATTAAGAAAATCACCTTTAAAACCGTCCAAATTAAGTTTTTAGCAATGCATATTACTAATCAAAGTTTTCATATATTTACGGTAGGACATTTACAAAATATCTTCATGAAACATGATCTTTACTTAATATCCTAATGGTTTAAAAGAAAACTCTATAATTTTGACCCATACAATGTATTGTTGGCTATTGCTACAAATATACCCCAGCAACTTAAGACTGGTTTTGTGCTCCAGGGTCACATATATATATATATTTTCCCCAAGTCCAGATTCTTTGAATACCTGGAAATAGGCGGTGCATGAGCCAATGAGGCCACCAGTGGGAGAAAAAAAAAAAAAACCCCAGAGATATATATATATTTTCCCCAAGTCCAGATTCTTTGAATACCTGGAAATAGGCGGTGCATGAGCCAATGAGGCCACCAGTGGGAGAAAAAAAAAAAAAACCCAGAGAACAGATGATTGAATTATTTAGTGTATATCTGTAATTGGATCTATTTTTTTTCTATGAGTCAGAGGTACTAGAGAGGTTCATTTGTCTTGTGCCACAGCTTGCTTTGGGTGGTCTTTTTGTTTGGAGGGTGCTTGCGAGTCTTTGAATGGTCATATCGAGACTGAAAAGCCCCCGAGCCCCAGCCTGCTCTGTTTAATGTGGTCTACGATTGCAGCCGCCTCGTTTAGGTTTGTAGTTTAACAGTGTTTGCTTTGGTCTTTTTCTTTGTATGTTTATTAAGAGATGAAACACCATGTTTAAGAATTAGCAACTGTTGTCGTGTGCTGTTTGATATGTGCATGTTCATGATGAAAAGCTTTCCTTGCTTGTCTCTTTTCACATAATGTGCCAGCATACCTCTTGACATCAATGCATTTGACATGTTCAACAGAACACACTCACTTCCTTTTTCTCACTCTATACACACACTGGCTCGGAAGACTGCAGACTTGCATAGTAAAGTTACACTGTTCCTGTCATACAGTTATGCTCAGAAACAAAGCACACAGGGCCAAAGAGAGATTCCTCACGCATGCAGAGACTGAATAAGGCCCTGCTTCTGTTCAAACAGTAGTACTAGTGACATAGACCTTAGACATAGTAGTACTTAGACCTTTTGTTATTTCCATCATCTTGCTTCTCACATGTGTCTCCCCAAGAATTTCACAAGAATTTTTTAACAATGTCACAATCTGGCCAGAGGTTTTTAAACTTTTAAACAGGGTGAATAAAATCCATTATTGGCGTACTGTTTGAGCTAAAGTTAATTATATAAATCATTAGATTAATTATACTGTATGTATTTTAATTATTTAACGCGGATAGATAAATAGATAGATAGATAGATAGATAGATAGATTTTTTTAATTTATTTTTAATTTAATTAATTTTTGATATTATTTTAGTTTGATATTTTGGCCTTAGTACACATAAAATACTGTATAAAAACGGTTTAATTTAATTTAATAAAAAAAAAAAAAAAAATGTAATTATTAAATTAAATTTTTTTTTTTTCGTGCAAATCCATAAATCCAAATTCATACAAAATCGACAAATTGAAAAATAGCTATGTTTTCACTTGATATTGGGTTGTATCACCATCCATATGGAAAACAGGGGCTCGGACATTATGTAAAATATCTCTTTTTGGTTTCCATAAAGTTAAATAGGTGACAAGAGAGTATGTAAATGATGGCAGACTTTTAAGAGAAAGTTGGAATGCATTGAGAAGTGTGTTAAGTCTTTTGGGCTATAAAAACACAAATAAAAAGAGGTACATGAAAGGAATAGAGTGATATTATATTATTTGTCGTTTATTATGACAAGAATGGCCTTTAAGAAAAGCTCTTAATTGTCTCCTGCATCTTTTTTTCCCAAAATGATTAATATCGCTACAGATTGACTGTGAAGTCTCCTCTATATTGTGCTTCATCATCACAAATGAAGGAACAAATTAATGCATGTGGTGATGTCTGCTTGGGTTCCTGTGATGAAATCTTTTTTAATTTCCCTCAACACAAAAAGAAAGAAAAAAAAAACCAGAGGAAGAACAAGAATCATAAATCACTTCATTGTAAACAGTGCTGAAAGGGAGTCTGATCAGAATTTTGATATACGATTCAGCCGACCTAAAACACTGAAATAGGACCCATCATAAGACAGATTTCGGTCATAACTCAGATTTTACAACATGTATAGTCTCTGTATTTTACCTGTGTAGGGCAGTTTGGAACATCCAAGTGATCCATTAGTAATTTGCAGAACTGGAGCACAGGACGCTCATCCATCTGTAAATTTCTGCATTTGAGACAGTGAACATCATTCAAGATCACCACTCACCTTCCATTTGTCTCCTTCCATCCTTTGCTATCCATCCCTTTCCTGCCATCCCTCAGTGCCCTGACAAAGTGTCACTTGGGAAAATTAATACTAATTTAACCAGTGTTAAAGGAATAGTTCACATTCAGTTTGCTGAAAATTTACTCACTCTCAGGCCATCCAAGATGTAGATGAGTTTGTCTCTTTATCGGAACAGATTTGGAGAAATGTAGCATTGCATCAGTGTCTCAGCAATGGATGCTCTGCAGTGAATGGGTGCCGTCAGAATGAGAGTCCAAACAGCTGATAAAAACATCACAATAATCCACACCACTCCAGTCCATCAGTTAACATCTGGAGAAGTGAAAAGCTGTGTGTTTGTAAGAAACAAATCCCTAGTTAAGGCGTTTTAACTGTCGCATCTTTCCAAAATAATCTCCATAATCCATAAAAATGCTTTTTCCAGTGAAATTCACAGACTTATTTGTTTAAAACTGGACTGTTTGCACTTGCAAATGATGCTTGATCTGTGTATATTTCTCTCTTGATTTCAACCAGACGACTTTTTCACTGGAGAAAGCAATATCAGAGGAATATTTTAGCCAAAAGATACATCTTCATAATGGATTTGTTTCTTACAAACACACATCTTATCACTTCTCCAGATGTTAACTGATGGACTGGAGTGGTGTGGATTATTGTGATGTTTTTATCAGCTGTTTGGACTCTCATTCTGACGGCACCCATTCACTGCAGAGCATCCATTGCTGAGACACTGATGCGATGCTACATTTCTCCAAATCTGACGAAGAAACAAACTCATCTGCATCTTGGATGATCTGAGAGTGAGTGCATTTTCAAAATGTAATTTTTGGGTAACTTCTTCATTCAAGGCTGAACGTTAATGGCACAGATTGCTTGCTAACATGGGATAACATGATCAAGAAAGTGCCACCATCTCCTCTTCTCTCTGTGCAGCTGCTGTATTATAATTTAGGAAAGAGAAGAAGCCATTCAGAATCCATCTATCAACGCTATAACTACTTGTGACCCCAAGATCAGAGGCTTCCTTTCCCATCACCTGCACGCTCTTCTGTGCTAATAGTGAATTCACAATTCATGAGTCGACCACAAAAATATTTGTATTCTTCATCTGTGAAAACATTTTCATGACATATTCACAACTTTTCAAGCAGTATATGACAATTTGGTGAATCTTTCCTCTAAGGTCGGAGCAGTTGTGTTGTGTCAAGGAGACAGGGTGTCAGCAGGTGGCTT
Source organism: Sinocyclocheilus anshuiensis (assembly GCF_001515605.1). NCBI lineage: Eukaryota > Metazoa > Chordata > Actinopteri > Cypriniformes > Cyprinidae > Sinocyclocheilus > Sinocyclocheilus anshuiensis. Next base: position 273,494 of record NW_015546078.1, read on the forward strand.
TTATTCACAGCTGCTGATGAGAAAGACTGAATCCATCCGGTCACACAAGGATAGTGTCGTCTGAATACTCTGATTAATATCAGCACGATTGCAGATGTTAGAACAGAGATGATTTAGATAACTTCATAAGAATAGGGCCCTTTAGAGCCTGATGAATACCTGGGAACTGCTGTTTATTTATTATTCATGGTGCTTTGTCTCTTATCACAATGAACTAGCACTGTATAGTTTCTAGATCACAGGGGAACAAAACATAATCAGCATGCACCAAAATACAGCCATATAAACATAATACACTGTCTTTGTCCACCGCCGCACGTAAAAACATTCAGCGAGAACTCTTTATGAAGTCACATTGTGTCCAATACTGTTTAAATTATGTCCGTTAGCACATGTGTATGTCTTGGTTTCAGAATGGTGCTCACAAGCCCTCCTTTGTGGCTTTGTGTGTTTTTTGTTGTTGTTTTTTTTTAGCATTATGGTATTATTTATTACGATTTTGAATTAGATTTGTTTTATTGTTTTATTTTCACAATACAGTTGTTTTAGTAATTAGTATACTTATAATTAGTATACATTTAGTTACTTTTTGTTTTAGTTACCAAGACAATACTTCTAAATTTCTTTTTTTTTTAAGCTTAGGTAATTCATCAAATTGTATATATTTAATTTCAGCTTTATTTCATTTAACGAAAATATTTTATTTTGCAGTTTTAGTTTTAGTTACATATTCTAGACTTTTTTTTTTTTTATTCAACTTTTGTATCTTGAGCAAAGGATATATTAATCAGGGACGTAATACCTAAATATAAAATGATGTAGCATTTCCAAGCTTAAAGTTCTTGAAGTTCTTAAAAAGATTCGCATGCACACAAACATTCTACGGTTTTGTGCCTTTAAGATTTTTAAATGTATTTGTCTCTTTTGCTCACTAAGGCTTCATTTATGTGATCAAAAATACAGTAAAAACTGTAATATTGTGAAATATTATTACAATTTAAAATAACTGTTTTATATTATAAAATGTAATTTATTTCTGTGATGCAAAGCTGAATTTTCAGCATCATTACTCCAGTCTTCAGTGTCACATGATCTTCAGAAATCATTCTAATATGCTGATTCCTGAGAAGCATTTCTGATTATTATCACTGTTGAAAACAGTTGTGCTGCTGGGATTCACTGATGAATAGAAAGTTCAAAAGAACGATGATAGACATCTGAAATAGACATCTTTACTGTCAGTTGCACTCTTAAAAATAAAGGTGCTTCACGATGCCATAGAAGAACCTTTTTGTCTACATGGTTCCATAAAGAACCTTTAACATCTTCAGATTATAAAAAGGTAAGAAAGAGATGGTTCTTTAAAGAACCTTTGACTGAATGCTTCTTTGTGGAACCAAAAATGGTTCTTCTATTGCATCACTTTGGAGAACCTTTTAAGCACCTTTATTTTTAAGAGTGTATGATCAATTTAAGGCATCCTAACTGAATTAATAATTTCTATAAAAAAAAAATACTGAGCCCAACATTTGAACGGCAGTGTTAGTCCCTACATTCTAAAAAATGCTGGGTTAAATATAACCCAGCACTGGGTTAAAAATGGACAAACCCAGCTATTGGGTTATATTTAACCCAGCATTTTTTAGAGTATATGTATAATTACTTGGCTTTTGCTATTGTTCAGAACCAATGCCTTGCTATTTTTAGGTATGTATTACAGGTTGCCTTAACAGCATTTTTAGCACAAAAAATCTAACACTGTTTGACCTTACTAATCGAGTAGATTGCTGGATAAGTTGTTGACTAGTGCACCATTGTGGAATGAGTTTGCATTTCAAAAATTAGGTAGCATTATTTGTGAACATTTCCTGAAAAAAGTGACTGCTGGCCCGGAGGCAGCTCCGTGTTTGTTCTGGAAGTGTGTATGTTTGTTGTGTTAATGGCTGCGTTAACTATTCAGCAGGCTGGAAGATTATATGCTCTGCTAATTAACTGTTTAGCTTTCATCGCATCCACTCATTTGAGATGAAGAGATAAGAAGGGAAGAGAAAGAAATGGAGAGAAAGAGAGAGAGAAGGAGATGGTTCATCTGGAGTGGTGATAAAAGCTGTCACACATTCTCTCTCTCTCTCTCTCTCTCTGTCTCTGCCAGTTCACAGAAGGCGGGTTATCTGTTCACATATCTTCATTCTCTTCCTCACACCTGTTGATAAAAGAGATCCCTGCAGGAAACCCAATTCCTGTCATCACCTCACTGTGTCTGTCTTGTGCTTTAGCTCTCTGAAGTGCCAACGATATTTTGGTGCCTCCCAGTCCTGCTCATTCTCTCTCTTTCCTCTGTTCTCTTAAATCTATAATTAGGTATTTTGTATCATATAAGAAGTACAAGGCTAAACCTAATCCCTGTCGGCTGTTAGACTGTGTGTATTTTTGTTTGGATAATGATAATACACAGATGAAACATGGATTAGGAGGGATATAATGATTGATCTCTGCCTTGATGTCAAGCACGCCTGAATAAATCGTTGTTGATATTCAGCTGTTGTGTATTTTTTGTTAAGTATTTCCACAACATCTGGTTATGCAATGGAATGAAAGTCAAATGAGATAAAAAGTACAGTAGTATTGTGAAATATAGTAGTAAAAAAAACAGTAGTATTAATACAATTTAAAATAACTGTTCTCAATTTCAATATGTTTAAATGTAATTTATTTCTGTGATGCGCACTGAATTTTCAGCATCATTACTCCAGTCTTCAGTGTCACATGATCTTCAGAAATCATTCTAATATGCTGATTTGGTGCTTTTGAAAGTTCAAAAGAACAGCATTTATTTGGAATATAGGTCTTTACTGTCACCTTTGATTAATTGAATGCATCTTTGCTGAATAGAAGTATTAAGTTCTGAAAAAATACGTTTTTATAAAGTATAATTATTGGTGTTTGCTAAGGCAAGCATCACTATTGCTAAAGTATTAACCCTCGGTGCATAATTGTAATTAGAATTAGAATTGAGATTGTCCCTTTGCAGATGACAAAACAGACCATAAATAAATAAATAAATAAATCCCATGGACTTGCATTGAATATCAGAAAGACTTGGGGGTGTAATTAATTCAAGCAACTAAAAACCACCTAGCAACACCCTAGCATCATGGCAACTGTGCAACGATAAGCACCACTCATATGCTGAGTGATTGTTTTGAGTATGTGACATTCCTTTGTACATTTTTTCTTTGCTTAAGTAGGTGGCAGAAACTGTCATCCAGCATAACCTTGGAATGGTCAGAATGCTACAGTTTACATGCCCATATTCTTGCCTGATAAATTACCAAAACAGGCAAGCAGTGATTTATGTTCATACATCACATTGATCAGGCTGCCAGTTTTTGTGCAGTTGCAAGATTGCCAGCTTTTTCCATCACGGAGGAGTCTAGGCCTACTTTGGGGTCAAAGTATTGAAAGAGCTATTTAAAACCAGAATTTAGTTCTATTTACTATGCTGTTATCCTATTATTATAATTTTTGTGTTTCAGTTCAGCCAAAGACAAGATATTACAGTCAAACTGATGTTACTTCAGCACTAGATGAGAAAGACAAACCAATGTATGTCTTCCATGTGTACATGTTTTTTTGTCTGGCTTTTACGCTGTTATTTTAACACCAGTGGAATGTTGTTTCTTGACTTTCTTGGATGCCAGGTCATTTCTGATGTAATAATGCCAGTAAAACATGCTTCAAATGCATGCATGACTTCTAAACAATAATGCAATATGAATGGGAAGTGTTTCAGCATGTTGTTGTGCTATTTTAGTCCTAACTAAAAGTGTGAGTTCTGTGCTATTGCTTCAGCTTTTACTCCCAAAAGTTGCTTAGTTTCAAAACCTTGTGAGATGTTCAAAGAAGGCATCGTTTGTGAATGTAACCTATTGAAAACAATTGTGAATCCAATATCCCATGCACAGCACAGCACTGTAAAAACTGTATGTTTTACAAAAAAATACCGTTTCAGTGTTTCTACTTTAAGATTTTGATGTGTTAATTACAATTATTTGTGAAGTTTAGTGAAAACTATTTCCTGAAGGCAGATGCCTATGTAGACAGCAGGATATCCCACTAGATTTTGGAACAGTTCATGTTTACATATTAAGGTTTATTGTATTTGCACACCAAATGAAATATTCCTCGTATAAAATGCTTGACGGCATAAGCTGATTCGAGATCAGTCCGTGCCTCAGCAAACACAGTGACTTGCCGTGTTTATGTTTTTCTTTTTTCTTCCCCGATACGGGAAAGGAACGAGGTGCTGCCATGATTTCTGTTGAGGTTGGCGGGGCAGGTAGACACAACATGGCATGTTTGTTTGCAGTCAGTCTTCAGAAAAGAGACAATGCAACCTTTGAGACAGAAAGAGGCACGACTGGAGTTCCATCTGTTACACAGTGTGATCTTATAAGTCATGTTTTATGATTTATTGCAGACATTTTCTGTTTTCTGTCCTTATGCAATACAAATAGCTTTAAGCAGCAGTGCTTTTGTCTAGTTTTCCAGTAAAATTTACATTTAAAAGGCCATTTTCTTACTACATTAGACTTTTAAGCATTTGTTTATTTGTCAAAATATATTTTATATAAATAAAAATATGTTAAATGTACATAGAATATTGTAATTCTTAATCATTTTTAATATAACATTTTATAGTATTTAATGTTTATATTTTAATCTAAAATGTAAATATAAAATAATATAAAATATATATAGGCCTGTCAAATCGATTAATATATATGTATACACACACACACACACACACACACACATATTTCTTAAATATATACATGTATGTGTGTGTATTTATGAATACATATAAATATACACAGTACACACACATATATTATGTAAACACAAATTTTCATTTTGGATGCGATTAATCGATTTGACAGCCCTGATATATTTAATATTAATATATTTAATATAATATAATATTTTACAATACAAAGATACTGATTTAGAAGTGCTTCCAATTCATTGTATCTCCAGTGTAAAGGTATAATTCCAATTCAGATCCTCCTCACTCCTTATTAGAGGTGTTTCTGAAGTGGCTTTGCTTCTGTAAAATGCAATGCTCTTTGCATTTCTTATTCAGTTTCTGAAGATCCTAAAAGTTTGCTGTGATTAGGATGTTTGTTTCCTATGACTGTGTCCTTTCATAATGGTTCTGGCTTCCCCAGAAACTGTAAAATGTCCCTCCTCCCACTCGGTGTAAACCTGACCCCAGACAGGTAAGACAACCACCCACTCAATCCTTGCAGAAAGAGAGTGAGAGAAGATGAATATTCCCTTCACGTGGGGAATGTGGTAATGTAGGCCTTTGAAAAGCATAGACTGTTCTTATCCATCATATTGCATCATATCTCACGGCAGGCAGACTCCTCTGCTGTGGACAGTGTCACAGTGAACTCGTACCTCATTTCTCATTGAGACCTGCTCAACACCGACAATTAGTCATGCACAAAGCTCTTGGGTCTTTGAAGGCATTGTGAGTATGGTACTTCTCTGACCTTTGGCAATTCAGAGGCATTCTTGACAGCTGGTTTAAGTTACACCTCATCTTAGAGCTATGTCACCAGATCATTATTTTTTTTTTTTTTTTTTTTTTTTTATTTTAAATATTATTTTATTTTATTAAACACCAGAACCACACACTAATTCCTGGCCTTTGACTCAGTTTTCAATTTCATAAAACACTTTTTGCAAAACACAACACACAATTCTCTATGTAACACACAAAAATCTAACAGAAATATTTTGGCAAAGGTGTTTGCAAATGTGATATTGTGTTTGTGATATTTTGAATGCAGTGCTTCATTTTGCAAGAGATGTGAGGCATTTTACATTTTGTGTGTGCAGTTATTGGATTTGTGAGTCAAGTTTTGAAAAAAAAGAGGCAACGTTTTGAAAATGTGTGTAAGCATATTTTTTTATTTTATTTTATTTTTTTTAGTTTATTTATTTATTTATTATTATTTTTTTTTAGAGGATACCCAGCACCTTGACTCCCTTTCTAAAATATTAATATAGCTGTATATTTTCATGAATATATACATTTATTTAGTTAGTTATTGATTGCTTGATTAATTCATTCATTTTGTTCTCATGTCTGGTTAGGACGAAAAAGTGGAACAGACAAAGGCCAAGGAGGTTAAAAATGTACTTGTTATTGACTGTTGAAAAACAGCAGGACTGAAATCTTTAGGTCAGTTTTTCCTAATTGTTGAGCTTCTTCTACTGTTGTAATACTTAGACATTGCTGATCCTTTCACCCAGTAACGTCTAAAAACTGTTTGTATCCCAGTCTGCTGTAAGGATTTAATGGAGGGAACAGTGGCACAGGAGCAACATGACCTTCTCAGACTCTCTCTGGCCAATTAAAGCACACTGGACTGAACCTTTTCCCTCTCAGACTACATTTGGTGTTTGCATTCAAAATACCAGAGCCCAGAGAGCCAAAATTACCCATTGTTTTATGCTTTACATAAATATTTACAAATGCAGCACCAGAGAAGTTTAGGCTAAATGGACCAGAAATATTCTGAGCGCAGGGAGAAAGATGGTCCCACGAGGGCCACAAGTTGTTAAAATTAATGTTTGTGGCAGAGAGTAAAGCGGATTAAAGTTAAACGCCATGAAAGCTGTTATTTTTGGTGGATGCTCTTTTTAAGAAAGTTTTGCTGCTCTTCCAGCTGAATTTAAAGCTTGAATATTGCTGTTTTTCTTCAGGTTGTCAACTTGTGGGAGGGTTAGCAGAGAGATTGGGGTCTGGAAGAAAATTTTCTGTGTATTTGAAGTCATCACGAAATGTCAAAAACAAAATAACAGTTGATTAAATAGAGAGAGGTTTATTTCTTTCTGACATTGTGTAATGGATTGAGACCTGCATTCTCAGTATTTATGATTATGTCATAAATATAAAAATATTGCATCAGCATTGGTTACTCTTGCGAAAGTTTGGGATCAGTATGTTTTTGAAAGTAGATTCTTGTGCTGCATTTACAGTATTTGACCAAAAATATGGTAAAAGCAGTAATATTGTGAAATCTTATTCTAATTTAAAATAACAGTTTTTATGTTAATTTTAATGTTAATTTTTTATGTTTATGTTAATATATTTTAATATATAATTTATTCCTGTGATGGGAAAGCTGAATTTTCAGCAGCCATTTCTCCAGTCTTCACTGTCACATAATCATCCAGAAATGTCTTATTCTACGAGAGTTAATTAATTAATTCATTCATTCATTCATTTCTTTTCTGGATTTTCAGGACTCTTTTGTAACATTATAAATATCTTAACTGTTATATTTGACCAATTTAATGATGTTTTATTAACAAGGTTCGGGAGGAGTGCGTCAGATACTTAGCCTAATTAACACAGGTGGCGCGCACTCAAGTTAATCAACACCATGATATAAATACAGCTGACTTACCTCTATCCATTGACGGTTTATCAGCATTCGGTTTGCACCTTTTGCCATTATATCTCAGACTCAGCTTCTCCCATCTAAACGACGAGACCTATACTGGGGATTTTTCGGTTCTCCGGGCAAACTGCCGGCCCCAGGATCGCTCGTTCTCCTCCCATCGGATGCCGGCGAGAGCCTCCCGACTAGACAACCTTACGTTTTACATTCTACGGTCTGCGAGGCTCACCCGTTCGATGCCGTGTGCTCCTGTCGGATGTTGGCGAGAGCCTCCTGGCCAGACAACTTTACCTTTCCGTCTTACGTTCGGAGAGGCTTACCCGTTCGATGCCGTGAGTATTGAGCTCCCGTCGGACGTCGGCGAGAGCCTCCTGGCCAGACAACTTTACCTTTCCGTCTTACGTTCGGAGAGGCTTACCCGTTCGATGCCGTGAGTATTGAGCTCCCGTCGGACGTCGGCGAGAGCCTCCTGGCCAGACAACTTTACCTTTCCGTCTTACGTTCGGAGAGGCTTACCCGTTCGATGCCGTGAGTATTGAGCTCCCGTCGGACGTCGGCGAGAGCCTCCTGGCCAGACAACTTTATATTTTCCATCCTACGGTCGGCGAGGCTTACCCGTTCGATGCTGTGAGTATTGAGCTCCTGTCGGACGTCGGCGAGAGTCTCCCGGCCAAATAACTTTACTTTCCGTTCAACGGTTGGCGAGGCTTAGCCGTCCGACGCCATGAGTCTCGACCTCCCGCCGAACACTGTCAGAACCCTCTCAGCTAACCTCAAGTCTTTTCCCCCCGCCTGGCGAGGCTTACCCGTTCGATGTTCTGAGTCTGATACCCCATCGGATGCTGCGAGAACACTGTCAGAACCCTCTCAGCTAACCTCAAGTCTTTTCCCCTCCCACCTGGCGAGGCTTACCCGTTCGATGTTCTGAGTCTGATACCCCATCGGATGCTGCGAGAGCCCTCCCAGTCGGGTTTTCCTTTTCTCTCTCCCCGCCCGGCGAGGCTTACCCGTCTTCTTAAGTCATACATCATAAATAAATAAAAAAATCACAACCTTATTCACTGGAATATCAAGCAATTTTTTTATAATATGCAGGATTTCACTCACTTCCGAATCTATGCCTATGATTTGTAAATTAATCAGTGAAATATATATATTGCAGATGAGAAGTTGACCACGGTCTGTTAAAGTGATTGTATCCTCACTGCAGCCGCTGTTGCACCCGCAGCCCAATGACTCATTTATCTAATTGTCCTGCTTTTCAGACTCATGCTATCCATCATATGAATTTATTGTTGTTGGCTACCATGAGACACTTAAAAGCCAACTTTATCTTAAGGGCCGATTATTTGGTTTCTGAATCAGCCTGACTTAATTCCACCAAGAGTCTTGACCTGTGAAGTAACCCGCCGATAGTATCCATTTAAACTAAGATGTGTATGTGAGAGACCTGTGCATCTGCTGAGCCTCAGGAGGACTTTATCGGAGATTATTAATGATGGTTTGATTCCCTCAGAGTTCAGCGCCGCTCTTTAAACTACAACCCATCAACATTATCAGGGCTTTCTGCTTTCTGTCTCACAGACAGCCTGTCAAAGCCCAGGGCCGGGCCTCAAATCTTTCTTAATAATACTCAGAACACAGCTGTGATGCTCATATGGAAACTAAGACAAATTGTTTTCCCGACTGAGTGTTTCATATTTACTGCTGTGTGTAATCGCTCATACTAAGGGTTAAGGATTTAAACAAACCCCTAAGCTTATCTATTGAACTTCAGCTTGTTTGGGCTGCAGACGTGAATGATCCCTCAATCACGCAGCTTGCTCAGGAGCGGTGTGCTGTTACCTTCTTAAGCGGACAGATTTATTTTCCCCTTGTGCTTGATAAAATCAAATAGACTTATATTGAAGTTCTAACCCTATCTATCTATCTATCTATCTATCTATCTATCTATCTATCTATCTATCATCTATCGTTCTATCATCTGTCTGTCTACTGTTCTATCGCTTTGTTGTTCTGTCTATCATTCTGTCTGTCTGTCTATCATTCTATTTATTGTCTTTCTATGCTGTTTGATTAAAACAGTGTTTCTGAAAACATTTTGAGAAGCTGGGTATCCTCACAGGAATCTTTAGAAGAATTCTTGTATTCTCTTGTTGATTTAAAGGTCTTCAGTTTGAAAGCTTTTGCAGTCATCTCTAAAACAGACACGGACATGTTGCCCTTCAAGCATGAATCCATGTACAAGCTATTTCTTAAGCCGGTCTGACAGCAGAATTTGATTTTTTAAGACACCTTCCATGACTGCCTTCCTACCCATCCTTAAATAATAAGAGATTACGGGTAATCTCCTCTTTTCAAGCTACCCTGAATTTCACAGCGCTAAAATGTTCCTAAAAAAGTAGAACAAATGTTAAAAGCAAGAGCTATTTCAGGCAGGTCTCTTTTCATGTCTGAGGATGAATTGAAACTTTCTGAGCGATCCATTTCATTTGTTTATGTAACATAAAATCAGTGTTGTTCACTGAAGTACGGTCGCAAAAAGTCAACACACTTCATTTTCATGCCACAACACGCTTTGCTTCAAACGGCAAACTGAAAGATTGAAAAGCCTGTTTTCAGCAGGCTAAATATCAAGACATGATCAGCTTTCAGACAAGATTGTGTGCTCGATAAGTTCTTCGTTCATGAGTGATTGTCTGCGATGGATCTGATACCCCAAGGCCTTCTTGTCGTTCAAAGCTGTGCTTCTGCATTCTCTCCTTGTTTTAAGGAAATGTCTACTGTTTACACTGTAATCATTAACACCTAAACCAGATGGAAGGATGCCAGTTACCAAAAAACTAAACCGGTGATTTAGTTGAAGAGGCGGAGAGGTGCAGAGATGGTTATAATCAGCCTGTTCTCTCAGTGAACGGCACAGCGGAAGAACATTTGAGTGATTGCAGGTAACTTAGAAATAACTTACCTGTGTGAGAAATAAATGAACGGACAGACATATACTATGAAGAACTGATCAATAGATTTTTGTGAATATAACAATGTACTTGACAATTTTATTCTAGTAGTTGTACTGTTTATAATATGTTTTTTTTGTGCTTTCACGTGTTTAAATGTGTCTGGGATTTGCATTTGTGTTCATTTGGTAGCTATTCTTAGATAAACTGAAAGATTTGATTGTGTTTTTGCCAAATCAGACGCGTCACTGTGAGATCGGTGCAACAGAGACGGATGAATATTTAAATTAATCTCTTTTTGATTGATTAATCCCGGACATTTTCTTTCACTGTGATTAAAGGTTAGATTTTCACCACAAATTCCAGCCTCTATTAATGTGTTTTCCAGCTAAGCTGCAACGCTTATGGTGACATTTCCAAATGTTTGATGTGAACTTTTATTCTTAGTTTTAAGGACAGTGACTCAAGTTCCTGTATAGCTCAAGTGGATCATTGCTCTAGCTACGCCAAGGTCATAGATTTGATTCCCAGGGAAGTGTAAGCTTTGCATAAATACTTGCACCAGATGCATATTGTAAATGTATTTGGGTTATCCTGCTTGGTGACGTAAGTCTTGGTAGTCAAAACTTGACTAATATTTGCTAGACAAGACTTGAATATTTGATATTCTGAATGCATATATTCCTGTACCACTCTGTATGTTATAAGGATGAGCCAAAATATAAATAAATAAAAGGAGAAAAAAAAATAAAGTTAAATTTTTAGACTGGTCTGCCTTAGTGCTTCTCAATGTCAAAATGATAGAGAGACAGTCAAATCATAGTCATAGTATATATTCTATAATTGTAATATAGGCTAGATCTCTTATTGTTTTTAGGTTTTCTTTATTCCCTTACATCTGTCTGTCTGTCTGGCCTGTAAACCTTCAAATTTCAAAGCTTTTTAAACTTTTTTTTTTTATATTGAAAATCCCATTGTTACTTTCCATTGTACTTTTATTAGCAATTACCTATTTTGGCCAGACTTTTGCATTTTCAAACAGTTTTGTGACTTAGTTTTTTGTAGTTTACTAGTTTTTGTGACCTAGCCCACCATCACTATTACTAATTCTCATTTAGAGTACAGTATTGGAACAAACCCTTAAACTTTAGTGTAATTTTATTTATTTATTTATTTATTTTTTGGTTTTCTGGGTGGCTCCTTGGTGCTTTTTACTGACCAGCACTACAATTCAAAAGTCTGGGGTCGGTAAGACTTTTTATGTTTTTGAAAGAAGTCTAATAAGTAACACTTTACTTAAAGCCTTTATGTTTAATGCATTATAAAGGGTTTTTAAAGGGTATGATGGATTATGATTATTTATAATGTGCGTTGTAATACATTATATATTCTTAAAGATAATTATAACCAAATTTAAAATGCATAGTGTAACAATTAATTGATAAGTGTTATAATGTATTAACAGTGGTTACAATTATTAATGACATTGTATAATGCATTATAATGTGCATTACAAGAAACAACTTTTATAATGCATTATACATAAAGGTTTTAAGGGGGTTTGAGTAAAATTGTGAAATAATATTACAATTTAAAATAACCGTTTTAATGCATCTTTGTTAAATAAAAGTATCAATTTCTTAAAAAAAAAATAAAAATAAAATAATACCCCAAATTTTGAACAGTGGTGTAAGTTAAAAGAGCCTTCCAAAGCTCCCAGTCTCTACAATATTATTGCCTCTAGATATACATCTTCTTGACTGTTTTTGCCTGTTTTATGATCGCTTTAATTCTGATTGCTTAGGATAATGTTGTAGTGTTTTTTGCATTGGAAGCACCAGTCACATATTCCTAAAATGTTGAAATCTAGTATTTAAAATCTCCCGACTCAGCATTACTCCCTAGGCCTGAAAGCTATAAAACGGAGCACGTCCCAAAGCGGGCCACTTGACTGTCTAAGCTAGTTATCATCGTCTGAGAGAGATTCCAGGACTTGTAAAAACACAAGGCGTAGACCTTGACTTCGGCACGGTTGTTCCTGTGATTGTCAGGTTAGTAATAATATCAAACGCTCCTGTGTTTCAACACCTCAGCCCAAGACACTAAGAAGAATGTGAGGTGTTATGCTGTTACATGGCGGAGCACGCTCTCTGTGTTGTTGTAAAAGGACTCAAATTAGCCTTAATAGTGGCTTGCATTGTAAAGGGTAAAAGCAATTATGGTGTTTAGATATTGTAAGGATATGCCATCATACGGTGCGTGTGTGTGGGATTTTGTAATTAGAAAGTGTGATGCTTTTTGTGCAGTAGCTCTAAAATTAGAAGCTGAAATTAAAAGTTGTCTTATTTTAGGTAATTTAGCATGTGACAGTCTTGCCTTTTTTTTTCTTCCCACATGTTCTAGACAGAAAAGGAGAGAGAGGAAAAATAGAACGCCTGAGTTAAAGTGACTGACAGTCTGCCAGCACAGTCATGTTTGATGTGTAGAAAAAAATAACAGTGTTGGAAGATTCTTTGACATTCCGCAAAGGATTCAAGTTCACTGCTGATTTTAACACAGCTTTGTTTTGTTTTGCTCTTCTTTACTTTTTTTGGTTTTCTCGTTGTTTTATTAGCATTTTTTGTGTGTGACTAAAGTCAGTCACTGGCTTGTTGTAAACTTGATGTGATCATTGCCATTTATGTTGAGGAATGACTAACTAAAAGTAGACATGCTACTAATGTTGCTGTTGCTGTTGTCATGAACGTAATAGTATTGTGCACATCTCTACAGCTTAGCAAGAACATAAATAGATGGGAAGTGTAATTTTGGTGAATTCACTTGATTGATAATTCATGTAAATGAACAATATTTAGTACAATACATAGTACAATTAATACGTAGTTTTCATTTTATAAATTGGGGTGTTCTTTGTTTTTTTAATTTTTTTTTATTTTACATTTATTCTTTTAAATGTATTTATTATTTTATTTAATTATTTATATTCAATGCAGTTGTATATTTTCATGTGCATAGATTATTTTATTTTAATGTAGTATTATTTTATTATTTTTATATTTTTTAGTACTAATTTTGTATTGTATGTATGTATTAATTTATTCAAAAACTCTTATTCTTTTTGCACTAGCAAAGTACCACTCTGATTAAATGATAAATTATAGTATAGTTACAATATATATTTACTGCCAAGTTAAGGAGCTTCACTATAGTTTGCTGCTTTTTGTTAGTAGGGAAGCATACATTATTTTATGTTCAATAGCTTTTATATGAGATGCTTACAGACTGGCAAGCTACATTTTTAAAGTAGCTCTGCTAACAATGCTTGCCATATGTCATCAAGCCTGTTGTGTTGCATTCAGAGTTGAATGTGTGATCTAAATCGATTAAATGAGGTGTAAAGTGATTGGTGAATAAAGCATGCTCGAGTCGAGTGCTAATGAGTCACATTCATGGTGTCTATCCTAGCTTGTCATCATTGCCTTGATCTTGTAATGCATGTTAAAAATAATAATAATAATTATCTGCCAGAGAGGTGTAGGGTATCAGACCGAATCAGACAATCTAAGATTTGGTCAAAACATGGTTGAAACATGAGGAGCCAATCTCAGTGAGCAGCCGTAAAACAGTGATTCTGTCCAAATTCCCTTTAAAATCTTAAATGATTCCCTTTGAGCTAAATTTACCTGTTTCCCTTACAGAGGCTAAGGATGCTGTAATGTTAATTCAGCCAAGCAACACATTTTGTCTGTACGCTGATCAAGAAGCAATAGAAACCTTTATTTTTAAGAGTGTACCCTAAAATACATTTATTTCATACTAAGTATAGTTCAAGTCTGTTAACATATTGTGTTTTAATGTCACTATTGATGAGGACTGTATGATCTTTGAATAATATCAGTCTTTAAATGAAAGACGTTTAAAGTGTACCTGAAGTATACTTGCAATAGTTCCACTTTAGCACAATCAAGTATACTTCAGTATATGTTTAGTGTGACTTCAGCACAATTAAACTGCATTAAGCACAAAATTAGTTGTTCCAATTTAGCAGCCTTTAAAGTTTAGTATACTAAAAGTACAATTGCAGGTTATTGTTATTAAGTACAGAGCTACGTAAATTTATTTGTAGCATACTTAGCATGAAATACATGTATTTTAAATATATTTTAGTATATTTATTTTTCATTAGGGTATCCTGATGGTAAACGCACACGACAAATAGTCACCTTGCCATATTATGTGTGCAGACACCCAGGATAAAATATAACAGCGTTTTACAGCATGAAAGGGATCTGAGCCATAATGACCCATGAGAATGTCTGATTTTATAAAAAATTTCAACTCCTTTTTTCCGCAAAGAGGGGAATAAAGGCTCTTTCTTCTAGAGCGCTGATGGTTTGGCAGGAGGGCAGTCAGGTTGGAGTTCTGGGTCAAAGAGAGCTCTGTGTCCATAGCAGTGGCTATGAGCTCATGCTAACCGAGAGGCCTGAGGTTTGTGTGTGTGTGTGAGTGTGTGTGTGTGTGTGTGTGTGTGTGAATAATACACTACTGTTCAAAAGTTTGGGGTCAGTAAGGTTTATTTATTTATTTTTTTTAAGAAATTAATATTATTTTTATTCAGCGAGGATGCATTAAATTAATTGAAAGTTACAGCAAAGACTTATATTGTTAAAAAAAATCTGTCTTAAATAAATGCTGCTCTTTTGAATTTTCTATTCATCAAATAATCCACAAGTTTCCACAAAAATATTAAGCGTCACAACTGTTTTCAACACTGATAATAAAAACAAATATTTATTGTGCAGCAAATCAGCATATCAGAAATATTTCTGAAGATCATGTGACACTGAAGACTGGAGTAATGATTCTGAAAATTCAGTTTTGATCACAGAAATAAATTATATTTTAAAATATATTGAAATAGAAAATATTTATTTTAAATTGTAATAATTTTTCATAATACTACTGTTTTTACTGTATTATTAATCAAATAAATGCAGCCTTGGTTAGCATAAGATACTTTTTCAAAAACAAAAAATCATACTAACCACATTTTGGTTTAAGATAATTTAGATTCATTTGCTTAGGTTCTTATTTAGGTTCATTTATTTCTATTCCAGTTTTAGTTTTATTTATTTCCAGTTAGTAATTTTAGTGCTTCTAAAATGTTTAATTTTTGATTACTTTAATCTTTATATTTTAATTTAGCTTTATTTCAATTTACAACAAAGTGTTTAATAGTTTTAGTTCTTGCACAGCAACAGTACTGATACAAATCTATACAAAAATCTGCATCCTAGCGGTTTTTCTAAGACTGAATTGCCATTTTGCTCTTCCGCAGCAACTTACACAGACCTACTTCCTCGAAAAGATGAATAGAATCGATACTGTTTGGGTTGACCCCCTATGATTCATCATCATAAATTGTCAGCATGGGCCTTTTGAAGCGCTGCTGTAGCTATTTTTGGGCACAGCGGGGCTTCACTGAGTCTTTCAGTAAGCTCATTGCTAACGTGGACAGCTCTGGCCATCTCACAGCGCAGCGGTTAACATGCTCAGTTTCTCTGCAGCTGCGGTCAGTCATTTCTCTGGTTCGCCGCGGAGCCCTGTTGCTTTCGTCTGGCAAAAGAAATTTAAAAAGCCTGACAGCAACAGATATTGAATTGATGAGTAGAAAGACAGAAATAGAAAGAGTGAGGGGAGGAGAAAAAGGGGAAAAATTAGGGGAAAAAAAGAAAGGAACAGAAAATCGATGATTAAAGAGAAAACCCTTTTGGGGGAAAAAGTGTTTAACCCTATAAAGCCTATTGTATCATGTTTGATAAGCAAACGTCTAAGGCTTCTAATTTATCAACATGATTAAAACGTTGCTGGAAAATTTTGCTTTTTTGGACCTCTGAATAAAAGGTGTTTTTCATCCCTCCTCAAGTATGAGTTCCAAATTCTTCTTCAATATATCATACTATATATGTATATATATATATATATGTATATAATATGATATGGAAAAAAAAAGTGTCAATTTTGTCTAAAGATTCAATCAAGTGATCCATGTAAAATATATATTTTTAAATTAATTTATTTGTTTGTTTGTTTTTTATTTAGTCTAAAGTTTCAATAAAGTGATCCATTTAAATATATACACACATAATGATTTTTTTTTCTCTTCTGACCATTATTGCATATGTTTTACAGGGTTAAAACACCATCGCTAGTTTGTTTTGATATGATACTCAAAAAAGGCAAACATTTATTTTCATTAATTCATTTATTTATTTACTTATTTATTTGTTTATTTATGATTTTGTCTAACGGTTCAGTAAAGTAATCCATTTAAAAAAAGAATATAATTCTTGGGCTGTTATTTCATATGTCAGACTTTAGAGGGTTAAAACATTATAGCTTGTTTGTTTCTGATATGATAATCAAAAACACATATGCAAACACTTTTTAATTGATTTTTCTTTTTAGATTTTGTCTACGGGTTCAATAAAGTGTTCCATTTCATTTCAAGTTTTTCCATTCAAATTACTTTTTTTTTTTAGAATATTATTTCATGTGCAGGCTTTATGGGGTTAAGCCAGTTTGTTTCTGGTCCATGGCGGTCTACCAGTTTCAACAATATTGACCAAGATGGTGCACTTCCTAAAGCAGCTAGCCGCCGAGCTTGTTAGATTTTGATTTCCAGCATGCAGGAGATGCAGTTTGTTGCAGGACAGTCTTTTCAGGAAGAATAACACTCCAGCACACAGATTGGAGTTGTGTTTTAAGTACTGCGGGTAAAAGCAGGGCCTCCCGGTGTGGTATGGCAGATGAATCTGAATACGTTTCACTGATGCAGGTCCAGACTGACCCTGGCTGAAAATAAAAACATGACTACAAAACATTTGGTCTCTGAGCAACAGCACAGTGCTAGAACAGAGCTACATGGCACAGTGGCACATGACTGCATAGATTTGGTTTCAGGCTCTCAGAGGTCAACAGAATGAGAAGAAGGACTGGGACACATCTGTCCTAAAATGTCAAATGTTCATCATGGGGAACGAGACAGGGATTCTAGGATCCTACAAGGGCTATTTGTGCCCCTCACATAGAGTAGGAGTTTATATGGTTTCTGCACTACATTTAATGAAGAGATGTGATCTGGGAAACATGTGAATCTGTGTTATTATGTTAACACAGACAGAGCGCAGCGGAATTGAACAGAAGGTATGTTTATAGCCCATTAACTCCCATAAACCATTGCTAATGCACTCAATACATCTCGCCCCTTATCCAGATTTAGCTGAATGATATGTATATATGTGTATATGTGTGTGTGTATACACATTTTTTTTATTCAACTTTTAACCCAAAAGTTGGGTTAGTCCATATTTGACCCAAAATTGGGTTGAAACAACCCAGCATTTTTTTAGAGTGTATATATATATATATATATATATAACTTTTATAATTAAATGTTTGCCTTTTTGGAGTATCATATCAAAAACAAACTAGTTATGGTGTTTTAACCCCGTAAAGCCTGACACATCAAATAATATTATGAAGAAAAAAAAAAAATTTTGAACGGAAAAACTTGAAATGAAATGTAACACTTTATTGAACTTTATTGAACCCGTAGACAAAATATAAAATATAAAAAGAAAAATCAAAAAAAATGTTTGCATATGTGTTTTTGATTATCATATCAGAAACAAAAGAAGCTATAATGTTTTAACCCTCTAAAGTCTGACATATGAAATACAGTAACTGTCCAAAAATTATATTATTTTTTAAATGGATCACTTTACTGAACAAAATTATATATACAGTCAAACCAAAATTTATTCAGAGACCTTCAACATTTCTCACATGATCACAGTTTATTCGCTATAGTTTAGAAAATGGTAATAAAATATGACAAGTACTCAAGAGTTACACTGTGTCAGAACAAATTCATCTTGATAATGTTAGATAACTTTGATAGAAAGGCATTTAACAAATGCTCGGGTCAAATTGTCAAATAAAATTTTTGGTCCCAAATGTTTATCAATTTTACTGGTAGTCCACTGTATGAAAAGCTTTTGGGTATAATATGTCACAGTTTACTTTATTTTGTTATCCTCACTTACATAAATGAACTATAGTGTCCTGCAACCACCAGTAAAAAAATAAAATAAAAAATTATATCTGGTGTCTGAATTTTATTTTTTTTTTTGACTGTATATAGAGTATATATGTGTGTGTGTGTGTGTGTGTGTGTGTGTGTGTGTGTGTATG
>NW_015546078.1:292463-317206 GCF_001515605.1 Sinocyclocheilus anshuiensis
TAATTTGTTTTTTGTTTTTGAGCACAACAACTTCAAATGTGATTCAGATCTAATGCTCTACTTTGAGGATCATTGATCTTTGTTTTTTCAATATATGCACAAACACAGCAATCAGTCTAGAAATTAATTTGGACCATTTTAATGCATATTTCTTTACATTAGGCTTTTAGCTTTAGGGTCATAGTGACACCATGACCCACTCTGAACTAAGCCCCCACCTCTGCTAATGGACAGAAACAGCACATTTGTAAGCCCTCTCTAAAGCCAATAGCTTGTGCAGTTCGTGGGTAATATGGTTTAGAGAGGGGATCCATGTAATAAGACCCTAATGTGAATACTCGGGAGACTGAACTGCCTGACTTGTGCCATCAACAGCACATATGAAAGGCACCTGTCACAAATAGGAGCGATGCAGCCTGTTGTCCATGTTTCCCAGAGGAGACCCGCTGAGTCTGGGTCTCATCCGCCTCGCTGTGTCTTTATATATTAGCTACAGATATACTAATAAACTTTGAATAGGATGGTGATGTGTAAATTTGTCTTATTTTGTTTAAAGATAATTTTTTTTCATTTGGTACTGCACTTAAGAAGCTACATACATACTTAAATGTTTCCCAGAAGACAAAACAAGTGCAATTTACCCTGATCATCCAATTCAAAAAGAAAAACGTTTACACCCCCCAGCTCTTAATGCATTTTGTTGCCTTCTTGAGCATCAGTAAATATTTTCAGCTTATATAATAGTTATTTACGAGTCCCCCAATTGTCCTCCGTGTGAAAATATGGATCTCAAAATCATACAGTCACTGTTGGAAAGGGTTCAAATATGCAGAAGATGCTGGAAAACCAAAGAATGTGCAGAAGCTGGGGGATTTTTCTGAAGAACAGCAGGTAGTGTTTATGGTAGGAAATGTACAAAATATCTTCATGGAACATGATCTTTACTTAACATCCTAATGATTTTTGGCGTAAAAGAAAAATCAATAATTTTGACCCATACAATGTATTGTTGGCTGTTACTACAAATATACCCCAGCGACTTAAGACTGCTTTTGTGCTCCAGGGTCACAAATAAATAAATCTTCACTTCAAATTGAACCCCGAGTAAGCTAAATGTCAATCCCTGACTGAGCAATTATTAATTTTAGCTCCTTATTTCCATCATGTCAATTTTTATGCCATTATATAAATAATCAAGTGTAATGAATAAAGTGAATAGAGCGTCTGGTAAAATTACAGTACAAGCATGTTCATTTTTTTTTAAACATTAGTTCAAAAGGCACTGTTGAACAGGAATGACCCATATAATTATATTTCCACATCCTCCGGAGGTGCAAATGTGACATTTTTAAGGGTTGACTCTTTGGTTTATGTGAAGCCGAGAGTGTGCACTTCCGGTTTTACACTTTTATGTCATAGCCAGATCACTCATCTTTATCTGTCAGCATGCTGATTTACCGCAGTTTGTCTGACATTGTCTCAGTGCTGCATAGTGAAGCCTTCTGTAATGACAGCTATGCCCTCGATCCCTGCTGCTCTACTTAATGTCTCTTCTCTGTTCACACCACCATTAGAAGACAAAAGACACAATGGCTGTTTAATTGTTTGCCGACAGCCTGTCGTTGTTGATGGTTCCCGTGCATGCTGTAGATTTTCTGTCTCTTGGCTGTGTAGTCATGCAATCCAGAAGCCATCTGGTTAGGGCAGGGTGTAATGTGTTATGTAGGGATGTTGGGATGCTGTTTCAGTGAGTTCGAAATGATTACTTCTGACGGAGGACCAAATAAGTGGTTTTGCAGAGCCGAACTGCATGCTTGATTATGGTATGCATAGCTGACCAGGTGTGAGGACAGCGTACTTGAACATTTGGATGGCGTTCGAACATACGGAGCAGCTTAACATATACACAGTGCTTTCTTGCAATAACTAAATGAGCCTTAAAAAGTTTAGAACAGAAATGACTTTGATCTGGAGTGAATTATGAGGTCTACATATACTGGCTACCTTACGCTTCGACTTGAACAATGTGAGAGAAATGTATACAAGAGGAAGAGCGTGTCTGATTGCGTCGTTTCCAAAGGCATTTTGTGTTGAGTGCTGCAGTTTAAAGAAATTAGAGGTTTATGATATAAAACCCCAGATCAGAGCAGTTTGCCTCTAGTTATGTAAACTATTATAATGTCTGTGTACAGTATGTTTTCACTAATACAGAAAATATGTTTGCATGGTATTGCAAGATGCATATTTTTATGTCACGTAAATTAATATATACAATTGCTGTTCAAAGTTTTTTTTTTTTTAAATAAATAATTTTTTTACTTTGCATGGATGCAATAAATTGATCAAAAGTGACAGCATTTTTTTTTTTGTAACACTAAAAATGTCTTTACTATTTCAAATAAATGCAGTTATTTTGAACATTCTATTCATCAAAGAATCCTGTATTACAGTGTATCACATTTCCCACAAAAATATTAAGCAGCACAACTGTTTTCAACATTGATTATAAGAAAAAAAAGTGTCCCGAGCACCAAATCAGGATATTAGACACTGAAGACTGGAGTAATGGCAGCCGAAAATTCAGCTATGCATCACAGAAATAAATTACATTTTAAAATGTTTTCAAACAGAAAACAGTTATTTAAACTTGTAATAATTTTCACACTTTTTTTTAAAACCAAATTAGCCTTGGTGAGCAAAAGAGACTTCTTTCAAAACATCAACGCATCTTCTAACCCAAAACTTTTGAACAATTGTGTATATTCATAAATGTTTGTAAATGTATATTACATATAATCATATTTTTTAAAATATAAAAACGTTTTATTAAAACATTGTATACACACATTTTAATTTTACATATATGACACAGCTAACTGTACTTTACGTCTTTACTGTTGCCAGGCAATGTGGCATATTCACAATTGCACGTATATATTGATTTGGCTTATCCAATTAGGTTTTCGAACCATAATTATCCGTTCCCCTTTGGGAACTCGAGCTGCGTCGGAAAACGCTAGGGGAACGCCTTCAGCGATACCAAGCTCTGAATCATATGTGTAATCAGTCGAACGATGGGTGAGACGTCAGCGGTGGGTGACGTCATGACCTGGAAGCTTTAAAAGCATGTGAGGTGCAGCCGGCGCTAGTTTCTTAGGAGTGAAGCAAGCTCTAGTAGGGATGCCGGAAGTATGGCCTTGCGACGCAGCGTCTCGTTTCCTCGGGGAACCATGGTTACATACGTAATCTGGGACGTTCCCCTTCGGGAACTCGAGCTGCGTCGGAAAACGCTAGGGGAACGAGATGTCCACGCCGCCAGACTTGCAAATCCCTGCCTAGTGTGGAAGAGCACAGCTATGGCTATGGAAATGTGGCAGGGCTGGGGGAATGTGGTTACAGAGCGATGCCCCGGGTAGAGCAGACGCTTGCGAGCTATCTGTCACCCGGCGTGGCAGCGTCTCTGAAGGCTCCGGTCTTGCCCTCCAAGCCGCTGCGCACCACTTCAGCGCCGGTGGGCAAGGGGTACTCGGCAGCAGGTCAGGCTGGTGCGTGTCTGCACACTATGTCAGTGTTACAGGCGTACCAGGCTGACCTGCTAAAAGAGCTAGATGAAGGCGAGCAAGTTAAAGCAGATGACATCTTAGAACTGAGGAGAACCGCTGATTTAGCCCTTCGCGCCACCAAGGAGACCGCCCGTGCTATTGGGCGGTCCATGGCAGCTCTGGTGGCAGCGGAGAGGCATTTATGGTTGACCCTGTCCGATATGAAAGAGAAGGACAGGGTCTGCCTTATGGATGCCCCGCTTCGACATCGCAATGTCCCCTCTGGTTCTCTCTGACTCATCCAGCGTCACTGGAGCTGGATGCGATGGTACAGACTTGGCCGAGGCTTCGGCTGTATGCCTTTCCCCCGATCGCTCTGCTCCCAGGAGTTCTAGAAAGAGTTCGTCGGGACGGGGTCCGTCTATTGCTAGTAGCCCCGTTCTGGCCGGGACGAGTATGGTTCTCGGACCTGATTTCTCTCCTCGACGGCACTCCATGGGAGATTCCCCGTTCTGGCCGGGCCGAGTATGGTTCTCGGACCTGATTTCTCTCCTCGACGGCACTCCATAGGAGATTCCCGTCAGGAGAGATCTCCTCTCACAGGTGGAGGGTATGATCTTTCACCCCCGCCCAGAGTTGTGGAAGCTGTGGGTGTGGCCCCTGAGGGGGCACAACTCATAGCCTCTGGTCTCTCAACCGAGGTTGTTGAGACCATCCTCCAATCTAGAGCTCCCTCAACGAGGAAACTGTACGCCCTGAAGTGGAGGCTCTTCACTTCATGCTGCGGAGACCGCCTGCTTGACCCAGTTAACTGTCCGATTGGTACAGTGCTGGAGTTCTTGCAGGCCCGTTTCTCTGCGGGTTAACCCACTCCACCCTGAAGGTCTACGTGGCGGCTATAGCGGCCTACCACGCCCCTCTTGATGGTCACTCGGTGGGCAAGGACCCCCTGGTTACACGTTTCCTCCGCGGTGTGATGAGGCTGAGGCCTCAGGTACGATCTCGTGTCCCTCCTTGGGACCTCGCTGTGGTGTTAGAAGCTCTCTGTAGGCCTCCTTTTGAGCCTATCGAGGCGATATCAGATCGTCTTCTCACGTTAAAGACTGTGTTTCTCTTGGCTATTTCTTCTCTAAAGAGAGTTGGGGATCTGCAGGCCCTTTCTGTGGCTCCTTCCTATCTCGACTTTGCGCCCGGTCTGGCCAAAGCTTTTTTATACCCTTGGGCGGGGTATGTCCCTAAGGTCCCCTCCTCTACATCACGGCCTGTCGTACTCCAGGCTTTTTATCCTCCTCCCTTTAGGGAGCCCGACCAGCAGAGGCTTAATTGTATGTCTCCAGTGCGAGCACTGGATGCTTACGTCCACAGAGCTGCCCTGTGGAGAAAGGCGGACCAACTGCTTGTGTGCTATGGTCCCCCTAAGAGAGGTCATCTGGCATGTCTCAAAGAGCTTGAGACAGAGATCAGAGCAGTCTGACATCCCTCTGGCCTGTCTATCTCCTGTCAGTTTTCTTGCAACTGTTACTGTGTTAACGTGGCCGTTTGGGGGAAGGGAGTTAAGCAAGTTCTGCTTGCCTTTTTCCCACAAGCCTGTGCCAACCGAATGCAAATTTTTCGATAAACCCTACCGGGTCTGGGGAAATCTTTATGAAATGACTGTCTGACAAGATGATCTTATGAGGTCTCCTAATGCTCGTAGGGTTTAGCAGTCATTGTCTGCACTGTCAAACGTTGAAGGAGGGAAGGTAAACCTGAGACACCCTTTAAAATGAGTCACACTAATTGTGTAACAGTGGCTTAACTCTCCTTTTGTCTCTCTCCCTTTCTCTTATATTAATGGCAGACAGATAATATCTGAAAGAAGCACACTCATCCAGGTTTTACCGTGGCCCGTCACGCTGCTGAAGGTGACAAAACACACTGGAATCTTGATGCCTTTCAAGAGTGAACCTGTAGTTTTTTTTAAATTCCTAAAGGTGTGTAATTATTTTATATTGAAATACTTTCTTGGATCCCACTGTAAGATGACAGAGACAGCTGTAAATAAGCCATTTATTGATGACTTCCTAAAGAAAGTGCAGAAACTGTGGCGCTGTCAACATTGCTCTTCTCGGGGGATTGCAACCTTTTTTAGTCCTTGGTAGGTGAAATGACCCCTTATAATTAGATGCATATAGTATCATATTAATGCATTAAAATACTTCATGATTCTTACATTGCATAACGTTTCTAGAGCCATACTGAATGTGAAATGCACATGCAAGTCATATAAAATGCACATATGGGTGGTTAGTATTGAGTCACAGAGCCACTGAAATTTAGATGTTACATTGTTCACTCAAAGAAGATGATGCATATAGAGAATATAAAGCAGGCAACAGTTAAAAGGAAGGTGGGTGATAAAAACAGATTTCATGTGGTTACATTTATCATTGTTGGGCAAACTTTCACAGACTAAATTCTGTAATTTTTGTCAGAATACATCACTACAGTTTCGAATGCCACGTAACTTTCAGAAATTGATTGATATGACTGCACTGATACAATTAGATGAACTGAAAAGCTTACGCTTAAGCTGGATAATGTCAAGTTAAGTCACCTTTATTTATATAGCGCTTTATACAATACAGAATGTGTCAAAGCAGCTTTAAAGTATTAAACGGTAAAATTGTGTGTCGATAATGCAAGAGGACAATAGCAAACACTCAGTTTTCCAGTTAAAGTCAGTTCATCGTTGATTCAGTGATCATCCAGTTCAGTTCAGTTCAAATAGTATCTGTGCAATCAAGTTGACAATGTTGCCAGAAATGAAGGCACTATTGGCACTACTGTCTTCTGTAGAGCTGCTTTACAGCTGAGTTGCATCTTGCAACTTCGACACTGGTATTGAACTGAACTGAATCAACAATGATCTGACTTGAGTTGAATAACCACACTATTGTCCTCAGTCGAGCTGCTGATAGCTGTATTGAACTCATTTCAAAATGGATTTTTATTGATCTGAACTGAACCTACGCTGAACTGACTTGAGCTGAATAATTATGATGCTATTGTATTTTACAGCAGAATCTGAATTGTCTCCATAGTTGAGTTTCAATAACACTGTTCATCACTGTGAAGCTCCTTTGACACAATCTGTATTGTATAAAGCACTATTGACAAATAGAAAATTGACCTTTTTGCCTGAGAAATTGAATGATCTTTACTGCTTTGTTAAATGATGTTTGGTTAGTGGCACAGCAAATACTTTTCACCTTACTTTTCACTTTTCACAACAATTGTACGAGCTAGTCCTCCTGTCTTTTTATTTAGAGCATGTAGTGTATCGTGTGCTGCAAATAACATGTGATTTCTATATTATAGGAATCAGGACATGAGGCATACTGGATTTGAACTCACATGAGCCGTATGAGCGCACCGCGGTCCCGACAGCTGATCCTATCAAATTACTAATCGGGATGCTGAGTCAGTTTCTGAGTGTGAGAGCATATACTGTACACATCCAGAAATTCTTCTTTTGCAACCCAAAATCATTTCCAGCCCGCATGCATCTCACCTTTCAAAGACAGTGCACCGCTTTAGTCATTAGTGCCATCTGTTGGCCAGTCGAGCTGCAGTCAGTCTGTGTGTGCAAACCGCTTTCTAGTATTCCCCTCAGGGGCTTCGACTTCTAAACTGCATGCAAATCATTCATAATAATGAACCATGCGGTTCACTTTCAAACCAATGCCATATTGCATGTGAAATGCGGATGCGAGTCAAATAAAATGCACATATGGGTGGTTGGTATTGAGTCACAGAGGTTCAGATGTTACATTGTTCACTCATAACCAAACCAACACCTGTCTAGCATGACTTCAAATGCTCTTCACAAGTGAATTAACGTGCAAGGCAGATGCTTTTGTCCCTGCAGACGATGTGTTTCTGTTTCTTAGTAACATGATTGAATGCATCAAACATCAAATAATAGCAGAGCAGCAGCTGGCCTTTGGCATTGTGTGTCATGCAATAACTCATAAACATTGCATTCTTTTAAAAACAATAACCTTAAGGCCAAAGGGACAAAAAAGAGTATCACTTTTCATAAGCAGTGGTCAAACATCACGTACGCGGATCGTGCCCATGGCGTAAAGAGACTATAAAGCGGGCAACAGTTAAAAGGAAGGTGTTGATACACTGTATCCGCTCGTGAACAATTCACCTGCCTGCGTCTCTCACCGCCGACATTCAACGAACCATGAGTCTTTTCTCCCTGCAAATTGACATGTCATCGCTTGACTGTATTGATCCAAACCTCAGGCACAAAGTGTGGCAGCCCGCTGGACACCTTGCCTCTTTTTTTGTCTTGGGTTTTGGCCCAGGAGGACACCGCTGCTGCAGCATCTGTGATTCACAAGAGAGCAAACAGCCTGTGAAAGCTGCAGTTGTGCGCTTAAAAGAGAAGACTAAACCAAACTCATTTTAACTGTATCGAGCTCTCGGGTCTGTACAAACACAAGCTGAAGGGATCTGTAGAGGCCGTGCTTAGCATCCTCGCTGCGGTGTTGCCTGCTGACAGCTCCTGTTAAGGGTCTTTTGTGTGGACATGGACACTGAAGACAGGAGGGCTCAGTAATGCATACAAAGAGCCAAACAGGGGCAGCCCGCAGCTAGCCAGCATCGTCCCTGCTTTTAACAGCACTGCTCTGCTTGGGTCAGCGGGAATCAAAGAGAACAGATAACCACCTTTAACCTCACTGAGGCTTTCTGAAACTGATTTAGATCAGCGAATGAAAGTGCACTACTTGCAGTCTGCAATCATAAGTGTTATTTATTTATTGCACAGTTATTTGTTTTAGTCATTGGTTTTGACTTTTGGCAAATATGTCATTTTAAATGTGGTTAATATTTTGCCATGCCATAATCATTTTAGTCCGTTTTACCAATTTCAGTGCAATATGATTCTCAAAACATACACTCTAAAAAAATGCTGGGTTGTTTCAACCCAACTTTGGGTCAAATATGGACTAACCCAGTTGTTGGGTTAAATTTTTACATTACATTTTTAACCCAAAAGTTGAGTTAGTCTATATTTGACTCAAGGTTGGATTGAAACAACCCAGCATTTTTTTTAGAGTGTATTATGTTGGATTATTTGCTACCTCCAATTTTTCTTATTCTAAAAACATTGTTAATGCATTGTTAACATTTTTATATTTTTTTGAATTCTCAACAGAATTTATTATTATTTCATTTTTTTTAAATAATCCAGTTGTATTTCAATTATTTTTGTGATACGTCTTTGTTGTCTTTGTCAATGATAATGAAAACTAGATGAAAAAAGAAGCGCCATAATGATAGTTAAACCATTTTAATCAAAGCATACTGTTGATGTAAATAAAATTGGTGAAAAAAAACAATAACAAAAACATTTTTTCAGATAGCCTAAGAAGCCATTTATTTATTGAAAATAAAATGAAGCAACATATTAGGATAAAAGTCTATCATTATCATCATAATTATAATTAAACCATTTTAATGAAAACACGATGTTGATGAAAATATTCTAAGAAAATATGATGATGACCAAAAAAAAAAAAAACACAATTTTTTTTTTTTTTCCTGATAACCTAAGAAGTGATTTATTTGTTGGAAAAAAAAATAAATTAAAAAATTAAACCACATATTAGGATAAAAGATTTAATCCCATAAAGTGTGGATCATTTAAAACATTGTTTTCAACTTTAGTAATGACAGAAATATTACCAAAGTGTATCATACTCCTTAATTCAGCACTCCTATGCTTCTATCAAACATCTTAATTTTCCAAATATAGAAATGTGACACATAGACACATAGCTGATAACTATCATTATACTTTGGTAATATTTCCTGAATCACATTTGTTTTGAACCAACAGCCTATTTATTATTTTCCTTTCAATAAATAAATAAGTTTTCGACCATCTGAAATTCAAAATCTGTATGGTGCCAAACAGCCTTCACATTGAGCTCCCAGTATAAGGGATTTTGGAGACAATTAAAACGTTCATAAAATGAGAAGGTCATTAAGGTCGCAGAGACAGAAAGCGCATTTATTCTCGGTGGAAGTCCGGTGTGCTGGGGATGACAGATGCTGGCAGCTGATTGGCCGACCTGTCAACAGGTCCAAATTAGGCCAATCAGAATGGAAGGAAGTAGCTCAGATGGGTCACTTTGTTAGTAGCTCTGTTTGTGAAGCTGAGATGAAAAACAAAACACAATCGCTTGTTCTTTCTTCCCTCCCTCCATGTGACCCGTTACTGATTCGGTGGAGGCAAATTGACAAGGGATTTTGTCTTGTTTTGACCTCTGTGTTTCTGACGTACATTGAAGCCATTGAGCCATTGTTGTTGCTTTTAATGCTGTCGATGATATAAATATTGCCCAGCATTGAATCTGTGAAAATGAATAGAGGGTAATGGGTGAGACAATATCCTGCTTTAAATATGTCATCACGATCCATTCAGTGTGCATACACAATCTGACTCCAGACAATAATGGGCGGAATTAATGCTTCTGTAGTTTTGCTGCTCGAAATTACACTAAGCGGTCGCAGTAAAAAAAGGTTAGACCCTAAGATTCCGTCAATTGAATAATTTTTAGTGCATATTTCCATGCTTTGAAATGTTAATGTGGTCACAATGCATTATTATGCTTGTTTAATTCTGTTTTTAATTTTACCTAAAATACTATTAATTTTTTCATGTGTAAATAATATTAACGAAGGAAAAATAACCAAGTGCACCTTTAAAGGGAGAGAATTGAAAGTTTTGTGATCATTTACTCTCATTTCATTTCACATTTGTGTGCATTTTTTTCTTCTGTAGAACCCGAAAGACGATATTTCGGAAAATGTCTGTTCTTCAAATATCTTCCTTCGTTATTCAAAGAAGAAAGAAAGTTATACAGGTTTGGGACGACATGGTGATAGAATTTTTATGCTAAGTTGAAGTTTAATTTAAAAGAATATAAGTACTCCTGGCATTTTATAAAATCATACATTTTCAAACATCCAGTAAATAAAGAAATGCATAATTGTTTCATCTTCGTAGGAAAAAAAAAATGGATTCTGTCAATTGCTTTTTTGTTTAAATGCATGTTTTGATTATTTTAAATATTAATATGATCACAGTGTATTATTGCACTTTATGGGATAGTTAGCCCGCAAATGAAAATTCTGTCATCGTTTACTTACCCAATCCTGTATGAATTTCTTTCAGCTGTTGAACACAAAAGAAGATATTTTGAAGAATGTTGGTAACCAAGGAGTTGGCATATCTTCTGAAATATTCAGCTGAAATATTTTCTTTTGAAAGAAAATCATACAGGTTTGGGTGAGTAAAAGATGACAACATGTTCATTTCTGGGTGAACTAAAATGTACAATTGTATCAGAGAACTTTGCTCTTTATGTAACAAAGACATTAGGTAACACTTTAGATTAGGGAACACATATTCACTATTAAATAAATGTTTTCCTTCAATAAACTTCCAATTTGCTGCTTATTGAAGGTAGTTGTAGTAGTAGTTATGTTTAGGTATGGGGTAGGGTTAAGGGATTTAAAATATGGTCATGCAGAATAAAACTTTATAAGTACTAATGAACAGCCAGTATGCTAATAATATGCATGCTAATAATCAACTAGTCAATAGTGCTTCCTAACCTCAAGTGTTACTAAACATTAATTCCAAACCGTAGTTCAACCTTAAAACAGCTTTCAGATGGCATGAGGGTCAGACGGGGAAAGATTCTGCAATCCAGCCTGTCGTTCTGTGATGTGGGATGTATTTTGAGGCCGTCTGGCCTTTAAAAAGCACAAGCAATATTTTTGTTAAGCATCTAGTGGAGCATGATGTTGTGAATGGCTTCGAGGGCAGACAGATGCATGCCTCCCATATAAGACCGAACGAAACCCTTTAGACCGGGGCCAAAGACCCTGCTGATGAACCAGAACCCCTTTAACACTTTGATGTAGTGAGATAAACACGCAGTGCACAGTGTGCATATGCTAATGCCAATAAAATAGCAAAGCCTTTTATTTAGACTTTCACTTTTATGCTTTGAAAACCATGAATGTTCCATAAAGAACATTCAGCATCAATGGAAATGTTCTATTCCATAAAAGTTTCTTTACAGTGGAAAAGTATTCTTCACACTAAGAAAAATGTTTATTTTAGGAGCTGTTCACTGAAAGGTTCTTTGGGGAACCAAACATTTTACAGCATCGCTGTGAAGCCCCCGCTTTGGGATCTTTATTTTTTTAAACGTGTGTTAGTTATTGGCTACTTCTTCAGCAGGACATTCTGTTGCTGTATTTTCTCCATTTGTCTTGTGCGAGTTTAGTTTTGCGGGTTTGTGTTGTGCAGCAAAGATAGATTCGTTTCGTTTTTGGCCTTTAAGCAAGCACAGACCGGGAGAGCTGTTCTCCGTCCAATGTTGACATAAAGTTCAGCACGCTCTCTGCAGAGTGAAACAGAATCGAGGATTTCCCAGCAGCCCCTGCTTCTTTTCCCAGGCTCATTAATCATAAATCCTGCGGGGACCAATCACGCAGCACCCTGCTCAGCCAAGACTCCCTGTCATCCCCTCTTCTTGTGTCCACACATGGCTTCCAGGAGCCAATAGGGTTCTGCGGCCGTTAGACTGCAGAGAACATCGCATCTCGACGAGGGGAAAAAAATATGAGGTCTTTTGTCAACAATATTAATTACCAGCGGCCTGTGCATAAGGGTCGTGTCCATAAAGATTTCCGAAACATTAAACCTGAGGCATCTTTTGTTACGGGCAGAGCGCGCTGGGTGGTGTTACACAACCAAAGAGAAACATATACGACGCCTCTGAGACTGGCCTGAAGCAGCCTGCTTAACTGATTGTATATGGCACTTCCTTCAGGGAGTTAACTGAGAGGTTTCTATGTAGACTCCTGGAGAAGTGCTAACTGTGGTAAGATTATCACCCGGGCCTTTGGTGTCCTCTTTCGAAGACGTTTTTGCGTTGCGATCTGGACCGAGGATAGTAGAAATGAGCGAGAGCACACTGGAAGTACATTACACTTCATTTAACCACACAATCTAGAACAATGTGTCGAATCTGTCAGAGTTTCGCTCGTTAGTCGTTTGGACATATGGCACAATGCTTTCTGGAGGCAATATAGTATTGCTTTACAGTGATAAGTACATAGAAGGCCTGTTATGGCTACATGACATAAAAGTATATTAAAAATTTGTGGCATTCTCTGAAAATGTTTAGATGCACGTAGAAACCTGTTTCTACCTCATAGTAAAAAAAAAATAATATGGATAATTGTTGTTTCAGTTTAGTGCTGCATTGACACTGAAAGTTTTACAAATTTATTTATCTGATATATCAATTTTTTATGATTTGCAAATGTAAAAATGTGGTTTTCTGCAACGTGTTCTACATTGTTGTTACAAATTCTGCTTTGTGACCAAAATCATGTTATTTCATGTGAGGTTTTTACTGAAAAAAAATAAAAAAATAAATAAAATGAAATAAAAAATACTTTTTACTAAGACTTTTATTTATTTATTTATTTATTTATTTATTTTCATTTTTTTTATGTTTTACATTATTTGCCAGCAAAAGTATGTTTGGGAGTTACATTATAGCTGTTTATTTTCAGCTTGTTGCACTTTTTCTTTTAATAAAGAATATACATTTTATATTATATAATTTTTTTTTTTTATATTATAATCATTTTTTTTTTTTATAAAATATGCTTAACATTTAATGAAAAGATGACCTAGCTGTTTTTAAAGCATTTATTAACCTTTGTTAATGTTAGTTAATAATAATACAATTGTTCATTGTTTGTTCATGTGCATTAATGTTAACTGATACAACTTTTGATTTAAGAAATGTATTAGTAAATGTAGGCATCGATATTGACTAAGATTAATAAATGCTTTAAAAGTAGTGTTTATTGTTAGTTCAGTAATAATTATAGTAAATAAAGTTGCAACTGTGAGAAATAAAGCCTCGCAGTTACCTTTTCTTACTCAGAAGTGGAAACAATCTTCCATATAGAATCTGTGTCAGGAAAACCTTATAGATGCATTGCTTTGTTTTAAATCAGTGTGCTCATTTTATGCCCAAATTGGCCTTGAAAGTAGGCCTTAAAGGTGAAATCTGGCCCTTTGAGTATGTATGCATGCACATATGCATTCATCTTGTCTGTGCGTTTGTGTACATGCAAAAATAAGTATATGTGTTGCTTAGGGGGATTGGTGGGTAGTGTTGAATCTTGAACCTGAATTCCACAATTAAAGTGATGGAGCCTGTTTTAAAAAGGTCTTTGATTAATGGGGACAAAGCATCAACCCACTGGAATCAGATGGAATCACTCTCAGAGCAATGCCTTAAGCGGTCTGTCTGTCTTTTGCCTGGATATGACATGGATGCCTTTGCAGTTATAATTATTAAAACATCTTCTACAGTGTAAGTGAGAGTGGTTTTTTCTGCCCTCTTTAGCAGAGCACGGAGGTGTGATTGACATCAAACCCGATGCTAATAGTTCCCAGCGCTCAGCTGAAGCATGACACAATATGTTTATACTGCACAACCAATGAACCCACCAGCACTGCTCGTCACACACATATACAACACAACACATGCTGTTTCTGTGATACGTGGATATGCCGTCTTCTCACTTACAAATACACGCGCAAGTATACACAGGGCCTTTGCGATTTTTGTAACTAAATAAATGAGATCCCTGGGGCACTTTATCCCAGTGATTTATGGTCAGACAAGAACCGTTGAGACATGGAGTTATGGCCTGTGAATTGCTTATTTTGGCCATTCAATAAAAAGCATCTCCTTGACGGCTACATCGATATGTTGGATTCCAGCACTGCAAAAAAAAAAAAAGACTTAAAAAAGTTTTTAGTCTTTTTGGTATTGTTTTCCTGTTAAGGTCCTTGAATGTGAATTTACTTAAATGTTATGTTATTTGTGGTGTTCCCAGTCAAAAATAACCAGCCAACAAAAACTTGCTTTTAAATCTCTTGTTATGCTATATTAATACAACATATTGGATTCAATCTTTTTATAAACTTGTTTAGGAAAGGGTTTATATTTATTGTTGGAACAGTTTCATTGTATGCCTTATGGATCTGACACATTATTTTTATTTGAGGAGAATAAGCTTAATTCCGAAAAGAAATACAAAACAAGTTGACAAAAATATTGAATCCAATATTTCATGATTTATAGCATAATGAGAGATTTTAAGAAATTTAAAAGGCCAGTCATTTTTGACTAGGAACATCAAATTAGGTAAAGGATTTCCAACACAGCACAAGGGTTAAGAAACATTCATTCATTCATTCATTCGTTCATTCATTCATTCATTCATTCATTTTTGCTGTATTTATCTTATGGCATAAGCATATTTTTTTCAGTTGCTTTATGTATAAACAATTTAAAAACAATAGAAAAATACTTTCAAGATACAGTCTTAATATGTCATCCAGTCTTGAGTGTTGTTTTTATACATATACTGTATGTTTATACATATGTGTGTATTTTCATGTTTTGTAATTTTATTTTTTTACATTTTTGCTGTATTTATCTTATGGCATAAGCATATTTTTTTCAGTTGCTTTATGTATAAACAATTTAAAAACAATAGAAAAATTCTTTCAAGATACAGTCTTAATATGTCATCCAGTCTTGAGTGTTGTTTTTATACATATATGTTTATACATATGTGTGTATTTTCATGTTTTGTAATTTTATTTTTTTAGGTGTATATGTATGTTTTACAATATATATTGCATATATTATACAATATATGTAAAACATGCATATACATAAAATATGAAAAACATATATGACATAGACTACCATATTATATATAGACAATACAATATATGTAAAACATGCATATACCTAAAATATGAAATAAATATATGACATAGACTACCATATTATATATAGACAATACAATATATGTAAAACATGCATATACCTAAAATATGAAATAAATATATGACATAGACTACCATATTATATATAGACAATACAATATATGTACAACATGCATATACCTAAAATATGAAATAAATATATGACATAGACTAACATATTATATATAGACAAGGAGTTATGGCCTGTAATTAATTCGATTAATTAATCGACACATTATGTAATTGATTAGATTAAAAATATTAATCGACTGACAGCCCTAATATATATACTGTATATATAATACAGTAGTGCTTGTATGTATGCAGTCTTTAGGATCTAGAGATGTATGAATGTTTGTCTAAGTGTATTTATGAGGGTGTGTATGCGTATGTATGCATGGGTTGTATGTGTATGTTGGATATAACACTAGGAAAATCAGCTGCTCTCCATATGGGTGGCCTTTTCCCTTAACCCTCCACCCTCCTTCTTCTCCAGAGCTCCCCCAGGAGACTCAGAAAGTCATGCAGTTTCAGCTTGTCCAAAAACTAATCTAAAGAAATGCCACAGGCCACCTCCTCTAGTATCCAACCGCTCTCATTATAAACAAGCAAACGTCTGTAGTGTCAAATCTAGATTTATTTGTTGAAAGACGGGCTGTCACGCTATTAAAAAGACCACGTTCTATGGTTGGTTTATGCTGGTTAGTGTTGGTTTGGTGCTGGCGTGGCTGTGGATCATCATAGCTTCTCTTCACTAGCAAACCTTACTTTAAAGCTTGACCAAATCTTTGTTGGTTAACTTCTGTATGAAGCCTGGTGGGACACCAGCGCTCCAAGATCCCATGATGAGAAACAACATGTGCCTGACGAAGACCTGATGGTCGAAACATTGCAATTAAATAATTTTATGGAGCAGTTATATCAGTGTGCGGACATTACATTTGTTTTTTGCTTTAGTTTGACTTTATTGTCCTGCACCTGATCCCTATTTGGGTTTGTGGCATGTGCGCACTTTTTTTTGCATTTTTGATTTTGAAATAAACATAATGTATCATATGCTGATGGCCAACTCAACTGTATGTCTTTCAGTTTGTCCAAACTGAAAAAAAAGATGTTAGCTGCTTTGAAATGCTAGTTCAATGCAATTCTGTGATCTTTTTCCTCACCGTTTTATTTCATTGTGTTTAATCCACCTAAACCCATTAGTATTGGGATCACTTGAATCATTTTGTTGGCACTGTCTGAAATTGGGCAGGGGATTTGTAGTTCCCAGCATGATTTGTAAATATTGAAACTAAATGTTGGTTGTTTTTGAGTAAGATAAGAAAACGGGTTTCCATTGAGGTGAAGATTGGAGAGGTTGAGGATGGATAAATGAAAAATGCACTGAATAACGATTCTCAATAATCATGTTGGTGTTCAGGGCTTAGCCCTAAATGGTTCTCTTCTTATCTGAAGGATAGGACTTTTTCAGTCAGTTTAGGTGATTACTCTTCTTCTACTGCTCCTCTTGTCTGTGGGGTTCCTCAGGGCTCTATTCTGGGACCAATTTTATTTTCTCTGTATATGTTGCCATTGAGTTTTATTTTTGAAAAATTTGGGATTCATTATCACTTGTATGCGGATGATTCACAAATGTATTTACCATTGAAACAGGACCTGCGTTAATCAAACTGCATTGGTTACCTGTACGATACAGAATTCATTTCAAAGCGTTGCTGTATGTTTATAAGGCTGTGCATGGTCTATTACCTGACTTACTGATTTAATTAGTGTCTGTCAATCCAGCAGATCTCTGCGCTCAAATGAACAACTACTCCTAATGGTTCCGCGATCTCGTCTAAAATGTAGAGGGGAACGTGCTTTCTCTGTGGCAGCTCCTAGGCTTTGGAATGCCCTTCCTTCTTAGAACTTCTCCAACTTTGGGTGTTTTTCAGAGTTCGCTTAAAACTCATTTGTTTTCTCTAGCTTTTGACAATGTTTTTTAGCTGTGTATGATATTTGTTGTTACTATTATTATTTATTTATATTTTATTTTTTTATTTTATTTTACTTTCTCTGTACAGCACTTTGGTTCCAGTCATGGTGTTGAAAGTGCTTTATAAATAAAGTTTGAGTTGAGTTGAGTTGAGTTGAGTTGAGTTGAGAGAATATTCTATGAGTCTCAACTGCATAGCTAACATATCTCGCTAGCATGTTTTTTTTTTACTCCACCTCAATCTTGCATCACACCCAAATGCGCTTGAGCCAATTCTTTTGTGACACAAAGTAGCGGCAAACACAAGCACGTGTCATGTGTCATGGTGTGCGTTTCTAACTATTTACATACATCTAAAAATGAAAAATAAAAGATAAAGAAGATATATTTATCTTAAGCAATACCACAAAAAATAGACTTGTTTTCTTTGATTGCATTTTGAATGTAAAGAACCTTGCAAGTGTCTTGTCTGACCAAGTTCATAAATCACGTGCACTACATTTATTTATTTATTCGTTTATTTATTTTTTTGAAATGTTTTATTTGTTTACACTTGGTTACAACTGGGAAAAAATCTGTAGTAAACAATAAGTAGTAAATATACAGGTATATTCACTGCCTTGGGTCATTTATCTTGTTTCAACAATATTTTAACAAATACGAAAAAAAGACTAAACAACAACAAAAAGACCATTTATTATTTTATTGTTATTTATTTATTTGTTTATTTATTTTGCAGTGTTGTGGTGCCAAATATGTCTATTCAGATTTTAAAAGTTGTCAAATGTAATCCATAATTGCGATAAACCATTCATGATGTACCATTATCAACAGCATCAACAGAATGATGTTCCAGCATTACAAGTAACAATGAACAAGAAGCCGTTTTGATGTTTAAAACTTAACAACCAAAGACCACCAACACCGCTACAACAAGTATTCTTATTGTCATGACTAATGAAAGATCATCTTCACTCTTTTCCTCCGGTGTAGTGAGGCCACCAGTGTATCCAGTTTCACTGCAAATAGCTATGGAGATGCACAGAATTCGCCTCCTGTAATCTTGAACATCAATATTCCGCCGAACAGTAGTCTTGTACATACCGATAACATGTTTCCGTTCTGCCGTGTTTATTATAGATTTAATGAGGGATGGATTCGTGGTTCGTCCCCCACACGCATATCTTGGGTGGCGCTAATTCCAAGGTCATGAAATCCAGCTTGGCTTTTCCTCAGTTAGCCTTCA
Organism: Sinocyclocheilus anshuiensis; assembly: GCF_001515605.1. Classification (NCBI taxonomy): domain Eukaryota; kingdom Metazoa; phylum Chordata; class Actinopteri; order Cypriniformes; family Cyprinidae; genus Sinocyclocheilus; species Sinocyclocheilus anshuiensis. Next base: position 311,177 of record NW_015546078.1, read on the forward strand.
TTACATCCAATTATGCTTCAGCTGCCTGTGCACTTTAGTTAGTCGGTGCCAAATGGCGTATAGTTTGACTGCCCTTTCCCCTGGCCCTGTGTTATGAAAGTGGAGAGGCTTTCGAGTGGACAGCAGGTGGTCCGAGACCCCTCTTTCTCTCATGCCTAGGCCGCGTTCCCACACTGGCATCTCATCAGCTGCAAAACAAGTTTGTCAAGCCCTCCTGTCAGTGAGATGAGTGGCAGTTCAAACAAAGAGCTGATGGACGCTGGTACACGTAAAGCAAGATGCATGATGTAACTAAGTCTTTGAAAAGTTGGATGAATACATACAATACAGTGCAATCAGTTCGGACACAGCATAGTGCACAGTAAATGCACAGCTAAACAGAAGAGTTTTGAGTCTAGATTTAAATGTGGCTAATGTTTTAGCACATCTGGGGCTTGTGTCATAAAAAAAGTTTACCAAATAACCCAGGCTTATTTCAGTTAGTCTGACTTATTTTGAAGCAAATCAACTGACAATAAGTCAAACTAACTGAAATAAACCTGGCTTATTTGATAAACTTGTTTTATGAAACAGGCCCCTGATTCCAACTGCGGGTGGCACAAAAGCTAAAAGCGGACTCCCCTGGTTTTGTGTGAACCCTTGGTATTTCTAACTGACTCGATCCTAATGATCTGAGTGGTCTGTTAGGTTTATGTTCAGAGAGCATATCAGCAATGAGTGATTTATAAACGAGTAAATGTAACTGGAAGCCAGTGTAAGGACCTGAGGACTGCTGTGATATGCTCAGATTTTCTGGTTCTAGTCAGAATCCTGGCAGCAGCGTTCTGTAAGGCCACGTGGCTCGAGGAAGCTTCCTTGGCTGTCGGTTCCTCGCTCTGGGGTTCGCAACGCAGCCGTCTCGGTTCTTAACGTGGCATTGAAGGGAAATTAGCACCAGCTGTGCGACTGACAGGCAGAGCGACCTACAGGAGCTGGGGCTGCACTGTAAAATCTGGGTTGTTCGCTGACTAGACTGTACAATGCTCTCTCTTGGGTCCATCCAGGTGTCAAGGATCAGTGCAACACGGCGGTGCCTGGACAGTATCTCATGCTGTGAGAAACATGTTTGAGAGGATGAGATCCAGAAAAGAGGAAACACAAGGTCAAACACGCTGCTGTTATGCTCAGAAGTGGTGTGATTTGGATGTTTTTTTGAAGAATCAGGTTTTTTTTTTTTGCTTCAAAAGCACTCCAATACATTGCATATATAGACCATACTTAATGGCCTATATTGAAATTTAATGTCAGCTGTGTTTTTTTTTTATGTTAACAGTTTTAATAGACTATTACAGTAGTAATGTAAAATACTAATGTTATGAATTTCTCAAATATTATTGGAAAGTAGTGTTAGGTGTTTTGAGAAAATATGCACTCTTAAAAATTTGGGGTCAATAAGATATTTTTTTAATTTCTTTTTTTGTATTAATAAATTGATACTTTCATTCAGCACAGATACATAAACTGTATCAAAAGTGTCAATAAAGACTTTTATGCTGTTCTAAAAAAAAATCTATATTAAATGTATGCTGATTTTTTGGGCATTTTATTCATCAAAAAATCCTGGAAAAAAAATGTTTCAGGGTTTCCGTGAAAATATTAAGCAGCACAACTGTTTTCAACATTGATAATAATAATAATAATAATAATAATAATAATAATAATAATAATAATAATAATCATGTTTCTTGAGCATCAAATCAGCATATTTGAATGGTTTCTAAATTATCATGTGGCACTAAAAACTGGAGTAATGTTGCTTAAAATTCAGCTTTGCATGACATAAATACATTAAATTTTACAATATATTCAAATATAAAACAGTTATTTTATATTTTTTGGTCAAATAAATGCATCCTTGGTCATTTACCAACTGAAGTCATGCATGTTTTAAACAGTGTTGGGAAGTAGCTAGTTACATGTAACTAAATTATGTAATTTAATTACAAAATAAATGTAATTGTAATCAATTACAGTTACTGAGAAAAAATGTGTAATTAAATTACAGTTACTTATGAAAATGTTAACGATTACAAATGTGGTTACATTTGATTATTTTTTACACACATCCACATACAGATTTAATTGATTTCTTTCATAAATTGCATTGACTGCTCTAAAATATGAGACACCAATATTTCAGGAGTTTAGGACACAGAATAGGACACATGCTCATTCAATAACTGTTTTATTTTCTATTTGGGTTTATGTGTATGCTTTATCTTTTAAGCTTAACTGTTTTTTTTCCCCAAGGCTTTGTTAGATGCCAGTGTTTCCTGTCATAACTATGCAAAGATTTGATTTCAAAAACAATATCATAGCTACTAAACTATTTATTGTTATGGTTTCAAATCTGTATTTAACCTCAGAATGATCCCAAAGTAAGTCTGATTAAATTATTATAACCTTAATTCAAGTGATGAAGGATTTCGAAAGTGACAATAATCAGTGTTGAGTACTACTGTAAGGTTAGCCCTGCCTGGTTTACATGTTTACAAATAACTAACAGTTGAAAACATTAAATATTTTGAAAAGTGATCAAAAAGTAATCAGTTACATTACTTTAATGAAGTAATTGAAATAGTTACACTACTTATTACATTTTAAATAGGGTAACTTGTAATCTGTAACCTATTACATTTCCAAAGTAACCTTCCCAACACTGGTTTTGAACAATATGAGGGTGAGTAAATGATGACAGATTTATTCATTTTTTGTGTGAACGATCCCTTTAAACAAGAGAGTATAGAGTATAGAGAACAAGTATAGAAAAAAATAAAATGTGCAGAAAATGTAAAAATAAATAAACAAAAATAATAAAATTAAATTAAATAAAATAATAAAATAAATTAAACTAGCAAGCAGTGATGAAAGGGCCCTCGCACCCGGGCTCACCGCCACCTGATGGCTTTAGGAAAACAGCAAACAGTGGGAAATAATATTCATTTAAAGTGGTAAATATAGGAGGAACATGTCAAAGTCATTTATATGTGCCAAACATCCTGCTGCCAGCTGGTGGCGCTATGACTATAACTGAATATTGACATGTAGATGTTTTCAGTACAGGACTCTTATCAAACATGTGAAGTTTGGTGCAGATCGAACATTGCGTTTTTAAGTTAGTGTAAAGCATGACATATCCTGTTGCCAACAGGTGGCGCTATGAATATATCTGAATACTGGCCTTTAGATGTCTTCAGGCCAGGACTCGTATAAAACAAGACATTTAACGCTTTAGTTACTGTACAAAAATGACATTTCCTGTTGTCAACAGGCAGAGGTGTAAAGTATTGTAATTAGTAAATGTAATTAGTTACTGTACTTAAGTATCTTTTTGGGTACTTCGTAGTTGTACTGAGTATCAAAGATATTAGCAACTTTTACTCTTTACTTCACTACATATTTGAATGAGTATCTGTACTCTTTACTCCACTACATTTGAAATGAGTGTTGCAGTTACACATTACATTTTGCATGGACCTAGCTTTTTCTGCAGCAGTTTATTTCTGCTACAAAAGATGTGATACTGCCAACTACAGGTCACTGAAAGTACTGCATCTTGTGAGTTTTGCCCTTACTTACCCAAACTTTTCAACAAGGCTACCTTATGTGAATGTGAGTTCCTTAGCAAGTATTTGTGAATCACAGGTGTTTTATGAGATGAGGACATGACTGCAGCGGCAATGAGGCCCAAACCAGCACATCCACTGCAAGAAGGCTTCGGCTTTTTAATTTTACTTAACATTATTTTATTTATCCATTATACTGGAGAGACCTTTTTGAAAGATATTGTTTTTTGTTTGTTTGTTTGTTTTGTTTTGTAATTTTGAGGCGTTCAGTTTTATTTTGGTTTTAGAAAATAAACGTGAATGCTCTCCTCACAAATCAACTCTTTCTTGTTTTTGTTTCATGCTCTCTGTGCCTTGCCCTGGACTTTTATGTCACATTCTGTCTCCCGTGGTGTTTGTAGTCAGTTTGTAGTCCGTTTGTTCATTGGTTCCCCTTGATTAGTCTCCCCAGGTGTGTCTTGTTAAGCTTGTTAGCCCCCTGTGTTTATATATAGCCCTAGTTTTTCTTTAGTTCCTTGTGAGTCGTTGAATGTAATTGTTGTCAGTTTGCCAGTCATTCTGTTCTTTGTTCCCTTTGGTTTTTGCCTTACTGTTTGTTCTAGTTTTTCCATGAAATACCAGCACATAGATCCTTGCCTCTGCCTGTTTCCCCCAGCTTCTCCACAACATTACAGTTTTTCACTGGCATGTCTCTTTGACTAGTGCATCTTTGAGCCTATATTTAGTATAAGTAAAATACTTACGTACTGTTAAAATCAGATACTCTAAGACTTTTACTCAAGTTGTTTTGGAATTGGTGACTTGTAACGTGTAGTGGAGTAATTTTCACTGTAAGCTATCTGTACTTTTACTCAAGTATGGTTTTAGGTACTCTTTACACCTCTGTCAACAGGTGGTGCTGTAAATTATAACTGCATATTGGCATGTAGATGTGTTCAGGCCAGGACTCTAAAGTTTGGTGCAGATTGGACATTGCATGTTTAAGTTAGTGTTAAACAAGTCATTTCCTGTTGCCAGCAGGTGGCACTATGATTATAACTTAATACTGGCCTTTAGATGTACTGTGTACTTTGCCTTAACCTCAGTGTGTAGTAATATTTACTGGAGTGTGTGGTGTGATAAGGGATTTGGACCATCAGTAGTGGTTATGTAGTACAGTAGTTAAATGCTTTGAAAGAAGCGCCCTGTATATATGCACTTATGTATGCTATCAAAGAGCTGTTTGATGAAGGGTTGTTGACATGAAATGCTTTTGGGTAGTGATGTGATTTGGTGTGACATACTGTAGTTCTATTTTAACTCTTTTATAGTTATTATGAATGCAGATTTTATTAATTGAAAGATATAGGCCTGTTTTTTCATCTTAAAGATCTTATGCTCACAAAGCCTACATTTATTTGATCAAAAATACAGTGCAAACCATAATATTGTAAAATATTATCACTGTTACTTACTATTTTAATATATTTTGAAATGTAATTTATTAATGTGATGGCAAAGCTAAATTTTCAGCAGCCATTACTTCAAAATTCTGTGTAACATGATCCTTCATAAATCATTGTAATGTGCTGATTTGTTATTTTTAAAACAGTTGTGGAGCTTAATATTTTTAATGGAAACTGTGGTACTTTTTTCATGATTCTTTGATGAATAGAAACTTTAAAATAACTATATTTATTTGCCCAACTCCATCCGAGCAGCTGAGTCCTTAGCCATCTTCAAGAATTGGCTAAAAAACACATATCTTCCATCTTTATTTGACCCTCTAACTCTAGCACTCTCTATTCTAATTATATTCTTAAAAAAAAAAACTTGACCCTTTTAGACTTGCACTCTATTCATTTACTAACGGCTTGTTTTCTTTTAAAAAAACTAACACTAGCTTCTCTATTCTTTTTATTCTTCTTGTATTCTATTTGTTTTCTTTTTATTTATTAACAATTAAGAAAAAGCAACAACAAAAAAATATTTTTCTTTTTATTTATTATATAATATAAAAAAAAAAAAAAACTTTGCTACGTGTACTGTGTTTGGCTAACCGAGACTTGTCATAGCGCTTGCATATCATTGCTCTTTTGTTTGTTTTGATTGTTTCCATTGTCCTCATTTGTAAGTCGCTTTGGATAAAAGCATCTGCTAAATGACTAAATGTAAATGTAGATGTGTTCAGGCCAGGACTCTTATAAAACGTGTGAAGTTTAATAGCATGCTTTAGCACTTAGCTAAGTGTTGCTAGCATGTTTGAGCATATTTCTAACATGTTTAGCAGGCAATGGCATATTTTACTGTGTTGCTATGAGTCCATTACAGTGTTAAACATGTCACTTCCTGTTGCCAGCAGGTGGCACTATGACTATAACCGAATACGGGCATGTAGATGTGTTCAGGACAGGACTCTTATCAAACTTGTTAAATTTGGGGCAGA
>NW_015546078.1:317489-318085 GCF_001515605.1 Sinocyclocheilus anshuiensis
CGGGCATTGTTTGCCTGAGTTACAGCAACTTCCTGTTTCATGGTGAAACATCGAATTTTGTCAGGCCACCAGGGACACGCCCTTCAATAAAAACTCAAGATACTCAAGATATAGCATCGCAAAGGCCTTATGATAACACTCAGCAAATCTGAAGATAATCCGATTAAAACTGTTAAAACTGTTCGTTAAAGTACGAGGCCTGAAAATGGCAAAAACTGCACAAAAATCGTGCAGGAAATTCAAAATAATGGACTTCCTGTTGGGTTTCGAATTTTGAACTACTATACTTTTTTGTAGGTATTGGTGTGATACATGTGTGTACCGAGTTTTCGTACACGTACATGAAACGTAGCTCGAGGGGCACTTCATTGAAATTTTATAGGTGGCGCTATTGAGCCATTTTGCCACGCCCAATTCTGAAAACCATATCAGATGTAAATTTTCGCCAGTTCTGATGAGTGTACAAAGTTTCATGAGTTTTCGAGCATGTTTAGGCCCCCAAAAATGCGATTCACTTTGGAGAAGAAGCGGAAGAATAATAATAAGCGGAGCAATTCCAATAGGGTCCTCACACCATCGGTGCTCGGGCCCTAATA
>NW_015546078.1:318859-323395 GCF_001515605.1 Sinocyclocheilus anshuiensis
CTAGCATGTTTAGCACACAATGGCATATTATACTGTGTTGCTAATAGTGCATCACAGTGTTAAACATGTCACTTCCTGTTGACAGTAGGTAGCGCTATGACTATAACTGAATCTTGGCATGTAGATGTGTTTAGGCCAGGACTCTCATCAAACATGTTAAGTTTCGGGCAGATTGGGCACTGCATGCCTGAGTTACATCAACTTCATGTTTCACTGCATTAATAGCATGCTTTAACACTTAGCTAAGTGTTGCTAGCATGTTTTACCATGTTTCTAGCATGTTGGCAGTCTATTTAAGACTTGCTGACGCTTTTTAATATGTTGCTAGGAGTCCATAACAGTGTTAAACATGTTACTTCCTGTTGCCAGCAGGTGGCGCTATGACTATAACTGAATATGTGCATAGACATGTGTTCAGGCCAGGACTCTTATCAAACAAATGAAGTTTGGGGCAGATCGGACATTGTTTGCCTGAGTTACAGCAACTTCCTGTTTCATGGTGAAACATCGAATTTTGTCAGGCCACCAGGGACACGCCCTTCAATAAAAACTCAAGATATTCGCAATTTAGCATCGCAAAGGCCTTATGATAACACTCAGCAAATCTGAAGATAATCCGATTAAAACTGTAGGAGGAGTTCGTTAAAGTACGAGGCCTGAAAATGGCAAAAACTGCACAAAAATCGTACAGGAAATTTAAAATAATGGACTTCCTGTTGGGTTTCGGATTTTGTACTAGGAGACTTTTTTGTAGGTATTAGTGTTACATGTGTCAACCGAGCTTGGTACATGTACGTGAAATGTAGCTCGAGGCGCACTCCGTTGAATTTGTATAGGTGGCGCTATCAAGCCATTTTGCCACACCTAATTCTGAAACCCATATCGGACGTAAATTTGCGCCACCTCTGACGGGTGTGCAAAGTTTCGTGAGTTTTTGAGCATGTTTAGGCCCTCAAAAATGCGATTCATTTTGGAGAAGAAGAAGAAACGGAGCAATTCCAATAGGGTCCTCACACCATCGGTGCTTGGGCCCTAAATAGTGATAATAATAATAAACATATAAAAAAGGGGTGCAAACTTTACTATGCATCAAACTTGGAGTAGTGATTTTTAGTAGCGAGCACTAAGCAAATGCAAAACCCAGAGTGGTACAAAAATGCTTTGAGAAGGAAGTAGAAGGTTGTGGTTCATGAGTAGAGCCATTCAAGTTTGCATACTGTGATTCAATCATTTTACCCAGAAAGATATGAATATAAACCCCAAAAACAAACCCTGATGGTTTACATAGGAAATGAAAGGCCTCCTGTGACTTCTCAGTCAACGGAGACGGACGCCATAAAGTTTTGTGTACGTTCAGTGCGGTGTGTCCCTTGAGGTTGGATTCTGCATTTTGATGGTGGGAAGCCTTTCTGCTTAATACACAGAGACCAGGAAGCAGCGCAGTACGAGCTTCTCAGATTTGCTCTCTGTGCTTATTTTCTTCTGTCAGCTGGTCAGAGCTAGTAGTTGCTGGGGGTCTGATGTCCCTATCCATGTCCATATAAACACACAGTGCCAGGAAGACTTAGCCAGACCAAAGTATGCAGCCAGACAGAACAAACACAAAACAAGCGGAAACTAGAAGTGATGAACTGCAGGAATGCTGAATCTATTTGCTCATTCTATCTATAATTGTTCTATTGTTCTATCTAGAATCTGGTTATTTATTTTATTTATGATTCATGCTATGTATTGTTTTATCTACATCGATTCTATCTTTCTATGTATATATAGGTCTATAATCATTCTCATTATTTTGCTCTGTATGATATGTAGATATATTGTTCTATCTATCTACCAATTTGTCTATAAGGCCTATGAACCTTTAAGGCTTTTTAAACGTTTTTCAACACATTCAAGGAAGGTTTTGTCAAATTTTGCTTTTCTAGTTCAAAATGGCATTTTCTTTGAAATTCAAATTTATTTTAATGCAGCTTCCTTATGATCAAATTCAAATTGCAATTCTTGTTTGAATCAGAATTTAAAAGTACACGCCACTATTTTTGAAAATAGGCTCATTTTCCAACTCCACTAGAGTTAAACAGTTGAGTTTTACCGTTTTCTAATGACCAAAGAGTTTCTATATTTTTATATTTTGACTCTTCTGTAGTTACATCGTGTACTAAGACCAACGGAAAATGAAAAGTTGCGATTTTCTAGGCCGATATGGCTAGGAACTATACTCTCATTCCGGCGTAATAATCAAGGAACTTTGCTGCCGTACCATGAGTGTAGCAGGAGCAATGATATTACACAGCGCCTGAAAATAGTCCCCAGCTAGGTAATAGGAAAAATATAGAAACTCTTTGGTCATTTTTGAGCGAGATGCTAACGGTCTAATCAGATTCAATGATCTATGCTAAGCTACAGCTAAAAGTGCTTCCGCCAGACCCGGAGATCGGCTGAACAGAATCGAAAACGGTAAAATTCTACTGTTTAACTCTAGGGGAGTTGGAAAATGAGCCTATTTTCAAAAATAGTGGCGTGTTCTTTGAAGCACACAACCCTAAAGAACACACTTATGCATGATGATTTTTCAGATCAAACCCTAAAGGGTCTTGTCCGACTCCTAACCCTTGTTACATATGTCCTGAAACACTACTCTCTCAGATCGTGTTCGGGGCAAGAAGTCACGAACATCTCTCTTTTGTACGGAACATGCTTGGACATAAAGAGTGTACAAGAGAGCCGTAGGAGAAAAAAGGAACGCTATCTCTTCATTCTGTTGCTGTGAAAATTCTTTATGTTCAATGACACTTAACAGTATCAGGTGGAGCTCTAGACTATTTATTATTGCACAATGACTGCTGACACTCTCTGTTAAGATTAACGAGGCCGCCTCTAAAGGAGCAACAGCCTCCTATAGGTTATATTAGATCTTTACATTAGCTCGTCTGGCTATTATGGTAGCTAAATCTGAGATATATCTAGAATGAGATGATGATTCCTGTCATTCAAGTTCATGCGAGTATATGTTGACTTTCAGCACAGTTATTTACCTGGAACTGCAATTAAATAGTAGCACAAATCTATTTCTAAAATTGCTAGTCATTATCCTGGCAACATCTTCCAAAGAAACACAACTTGCCTGTTCACTACCTGTGCCAGATCTTAAGAAGTGACTCATTTTCTCCTTACAAAGCACACCGGTAGACAGATTTATGCTTTGTTGGGGAAATCACAGTGTTCTACATGTTGAGCATTAGTTCTCTCTCTGTAAACTAGCCTCTGGTCAGTGTATCAGATTAGCTTGTCCCTACAGGGCACAAATATATCATTTTGGCTTTTGCTGGTGATAAATTGATTCATATCACCTTCACACAAGCAGCAGCTATCTTGTATACTGCGCAGGTGAGGTGAGCACAAGGTTAACGCAGCCAAAGAGCCAAATCTAACCATTAGCGCTTTTGTAGCAACAAGATACCTGCTTTACTCAACATGTGCGTAACGTTCTGATTGTGTGTCTTAGCACAACAAATAGCAACGCGACAAAGGCAAGTGAGAGGATCTTTCACCGGCTGCACACATGCTATATGAATGCTATCTCCACTGAAATAGCGTTTTTCTGTGTTGCATATGTCAATACTGTTTCATAATCGCCCTCTGATGCTCATTTATTTGCAGTAAATAGTATATTTGTTTCCTTTTTTGTGACAAGCAGTGTTAGGGCTCAGTGCCTGGTTGGTGGTGTGAGATTGCTATCGCAGGTGATTCATCAGTGACACTGGAAAGGAGGGCAGGTAATTACTCAGCCTCAATGGAACGCTGTGTTATTCGTGCTTGGGGTGAGATGTTTATCTGCTGGTCTTTAGGCACCTGGATAAATGAGCCGATCGTCAGTGCGCCTGCTTGTTCTGTTCGGTGCGGATCAGATATTTATAATGTCCACCCAGATACTACATGAGATGCACAGTATCAGAGCAAAAACAGTGCACCCCAGAGCTACATTTCATCATCATCATCAACGACACAATAATGAAAATAACTGTTCTTTGGCTTTGTTCAAACACAAAGATACTAATCTGATATGTTTTTCATAGATGATCTGCAGGACTAAAGCGGCTTTCACACTTACAGCAGCTTCCGAGACGTAATAATAAGCTATAGGGAAAGAGTGTTACATATGCATTGCATCTAAATGACATACTTGAAATCTAGTTCAGCCTGAGTTGCATTTCCAATTATTTTAAATTAATTTTTAACTAATTTCTAACAATCTATGAATGTGTTTTGGATTAATTTAATTTAATTTAATTTAATTTAATTTAATTTAATTTAATTTAATTTAATTTAATTTAATTTAATTTAATTTAATTTAATTTAATTTAATTTAATTTAATTTAATTTAATTTAATTTAATTTAATTTAATTTAATTTAATTTAATTTAATTTAATTTAATTTAATTTAATTTAATTTAATTTAATTTAATTTAATTTAATTTAATTTAATTTAATTTAATTTAATTTAATTTAATTTAATTTAATTTAATTTAATTT
>NW_015546078.1:324263-342785 GCF_001515605.1 Sinocyclocheilus anshuiensis
TAATTTAATTTAATTTAATTTAATTTAATTTAATTTAATTTAATTTAATTTAATTTAATTTAATTTAATTTAATTTAATTTAATTTAATTTAATTTAATTTAATTTAATTTAATTTAATTTAATTTAATTTAATTTAATTTAATTTAATTTAATTTAATTTAATTTAATTTAATTTAATTTAATTTAATTTAATTTGATTTAATTATTTTATTTTATTTTATTTTATTATTTGACTGCAAAAAAAAAAACTGAAACATTTTAAAATAGTCTAATTTCAAAAGATCTATGAATGTGCTTTGGATTGAATTTGTTTTTATTATTTTATTTTATTTATAGCGTTTGTTTGAATGCAAAAACCCTGAAACATTTAAAAAAAACAAAAAGTCTAATTTCAAATGACGTATAAATGTGATTTGGATTGAATTTGTTTTTATTATTTTGTTTTATTGATTGCAAAAAATCAATATATAATTATAATAAATAATTATAAAAAATAATTATAATAATTATAAACAACAATTTTAAGAAAAAAAAATAAAATCACATTAAAATGTTGTTCTTGATGTCTGTTTGAACACATACAGTATTGGTTGCAGTATGTTTTATATGCATCTCAGATGTATCATTTTTTATAAACACCTTTAGTTTTATTCGCTCTGGCTTTAGCTAATTCAATCGTACAGTTCTGGATGGTGATATTTTAATGACGTGAATGTGAGACCAGGATCCAAATCGTTATTCCACATGCGTGGCGGTGTGAGATATGAGCTAGCACTTGGCTCGCGGGGCTTTACAGTGTTTCATATCCTACGTGTCTCGCTACGATAGTGTATTTATTTGGCTTGTTGCTCAAGGAGATTAAAGTGCAGATGCCGCTGAATGTTTTGGTTCCCGTGTCAAAGGAACGAAGGTTGAAGGAAAAATCTGTCTGATATCTGTTCAGATCAGTGGCAGTGGAGATTTAATATTTTATCCTCAATCAAGGGTCCTTTCCTGTTCAGAGCCGGTCTGAATGCTGACCCGGACTTGTTTTAGTATGTTTTTGTCAAATATGTTGTCCCCTCATCCTGCTTTTCCAGTTGATTAAAGTGGATTAATTACACATGAAAGCGTGTTTAATCACAGAATCTCAGCTCTGGTAGATCCAGAGATATGGATGATGTTTTTTTACCGGAAAACTCATGCTGGAAATCTCATGATCTTATGAATGTGTGTGTTCTCCACTAGTTACCCGACATCTTTTGTAGCACTTCCTACAGCATTGTATAGTTTTGACTCATTCATTACATACCAGCTACACACCACATCTGTTGGCCACCTTAAAGAGATGTGTTCAGAATGATCTGATATTCAGCATACACTCATTCATATGCACTAAAGCTGTTTACCTACTGTACGTTTAACTAATTTTGTTTCAGAACCATTACATTGGACAACAAATGGAGACTCAGCACAGTATTGAAACTGTATTAAACAAAAATGATATATATTTTTTCAAAGATAGTTCATAGTTTCATAGAGATAGTTCAAAACAAATTTGTTGTTCAGTGCATGCATGACTTGATGTATAACTTGCATATTGAAGCTTGTTTCTGTTACAGAATGAAAAAAAATAATAATAATTGTGACTTTTTTATCTCAAGATATACATTTTTTGGTTTGTTTGTTTGCTTTATTGTTTCCGCCACACATTAAAAAATACTAAAAAGTAAATTGCACTTGTTTTGTCTTCTGCGAAACATTTAAGTATTTATGTAGCTTCTTAAGTGCAGTATCAAATGAAAAAAAAAAATATTATCTTTTAAAATGTACACGTCATCATCCTGTTCAAAAGTTTACACCCCCGTCTCTTAATGCATCGTGCTGCCTTCTTGAGCATCAGTAAATGTTTTCTCCTTTTGTAATAGCTGTGTATGAGTCCCTCAGTTGTCCTCCGTGTGAAAATATGGATCTCAAAATCATACAGTCACTGTTGGAAAGGGTTCAAATATGCAGAAGATGCTGGAAAACCAAAGAATGTGCAGAAGCTGGGGGATTTTTCTGAAGAACAGCAGGCAGTTGAACTGCTCAGGACCAACAAGGGACTCATGAACAACTATCACAAAACATAAAAACAGTCGTGGATCATCCAGGTCATTTTTATAAATTCAGTTATTATTATGTTTTGTGCAGAATATATAAACATCTGTTATGTGAGCTAGCTTATTCAGGAGAGTACTAAATAAAAATAACATGCAATTTTCATTGATCCCTCTTATTTAGTTAAAATTATTAACATATTTGCATATTCTGCAAGGGGTATGTAATCTTATCAGCACAGCTGTATATACATATATTGCATAATTATTAACATGTTTGGTTTCCAAATGTCTATTTTGATGATTGCATATTCTTGGCAGCCAATAATTCACTCCACAAACTGTAGTTTAGAATATATTTTCTTTTATAATTTTGTTCATATTTTTCTCCATGCATCGTGCCTTTGTTGACATTTGTCTAATTTGATTCGCTTCTACCAAGCAACAGTTGTATTTGTGCCAAAATACTGCACAGTTTTGATTGGAATCTGAATATTTTCTCCCTCATTGCATTAAAACATTGACGAGCCTTGTTTTTGTAAGCCGTTCTAACCTATGAGTCTATGAGTAGCTGCATTTTAGCATTGTTTGTGATCTCATGTTCACTTTAGCTGCCCACCCCAGGATGGCATTGCCTTATTTTTGGGTCACGACCCACCTGTTGTGAAACACTGCTTCACGTTAGTTTTTGCATGACGTCTCACCTGGTGTACTAGTATAACTGTGCATTAAAATATCTGAAAATGCATCATAATTGTAGGCTAGTACTCTGTATTTTAATTTCAAATCCCACTCTCTTTGTATCTATTTCAAATGCTCTATGGTATGCATGGTCTAAACCGGCAACAGTTTAACTCTGCGTTATTCTATCCTGCTTTTTTTACAAACCCATTAGGGCCCGATAACCACCCGTTGGAGAGGGATCTGAAAGCCCTGTGACCTTTTACCTTGACCTCTGACCTGCAGCCAGTGAGTGGCTGGTCCCCAGGGCAGAAGGATAGACTCCTGGGTCTTGAGTTACTCAAGCATGTGGATTCATTAACAAATATCTGTCTGTTTGCCCCAGTAATAAGGCACATTTAAACACTGAGCAGCCGTGGAATCCCAATGAGTGTAGCTGCCTGTGTCACTCAAACCCAGGTTCATCTGCAGGCCAGACATTTACCTGCTATTAAGCCAGTCTCTCTTCTTAATATAGATACTCACTGTTAGGATACTGCACTCATCAAATGTCAGGAGTCACTCGATGTGGTGCAGAGGAACAAAAAAAGGATCATTAAGAAACTGGAAGCTGGGAATGGAAGCATTGAGCAAGTGCACTATCGCCCCCTTCTGGACGCATTGAATAGTGTTTTCATTTGTTGGCGCTGTAGCAGCGCATCAAGTCATTTTCTGTGTAAGTAGTGCTATCATGCACATTTATTTGACTTGGATTGCTTTTATGCTGTTGGGCCCAAGGTCGTTATAGTAAACTAAAATTAAAAACATTAAAAAAATTGTGTTACTTGAAATAAAATAAACGTTACCTGAAATAAAATATTTTAAAACACTTTTAATTTATTTCAGCTAGTTGCTAAAGCAACATTTCTCATTTTAATTTAACTTGATGTATTACAATTACTAAAACTAATACTGAAATAAAAATGAATAAAAACGATAAAAGACAAACAAATAAACGACTAAAAATTACTAAAACATACTAAAATTTTAAATGAAAATGGAAAAATAAAAACTTGATTTGAATGACTAAAAACTGTAATAGTATCTAAATGATACTAAAATAACATTGTGGACTAATATGAATTAATTCCACAATGAAATAATAGACTATAATAGAATGTTTTTTTTTTTAATGCAGTATGATTACTATACAAGTTTTTTTGTTTTGTTTTTAATAACAGATATTAACCCTTTTTTTCTCGGTGTGTGTGTGTGTGTTATATCTATCTCTTCAATATTCCCCTAAATGTTATTATGAGATTTTATAGGGTGAATAATACTAAATTTAAGGAAATTGTTCATGAAGAATTGTCATTTTAAATTCATTTGATGTTTGAATTGTTTTCAGATATAGCATTAGAATGGTTTTAGTGGTTAGCAAGGCCCTGTTAGCTTGCTGCGCTTACTGTTAAACAGTACTGTTTTATTACAGTAAAACCTGTAATATTGTGAAATATTGTTAACATTTAAATTGTTTTCTATTGTAATATATTTTAAAATGTAATTTATTCTTGATATGCAAAGCTGTATTTTCAGCATCATTACTCCAGTCTTCAGTGTCACATGACCTTTGGTAGTTACCACACTGTATAATAATTACGACTGGTAATAATACATAAGATTATTATTTTTGTGTATATGTTTGAAAGATTCAACGACAGATGAACTGTTAGAATTCTGAAAGTCAGATTAATTATTTTACACTGAATTCGAATTAGCTTCAGCGCCCCAAAACTCAAAAATAAGCCTTTATGAGAGAAACTGCTGCTTTCGGATTTTTAATTGTGCACAGGTTTTAACCCTCAGTTCAATAGAGTTCATCCTCATCACATTTCTATTACACTAATTCTTCTCTGCTGGCGTTACCTAATGAGCCATTTAGTCCTTTATGAATGTGCGTGTGCTTCATGCGGTGAGCAGACGAGGGGGTCCCAGGCCTGAGCCACTGTTTGCCCAGGGCTGTGAGGGGAAAATAGGCACGGACACTCTCTGATCAAGGGCCCCAGTGCCGGGCGCTTTAGGGCCAGGGGCCAGTTAGGGGCGGATAGGTTGTCAGAAGGAACAGAAAAGGTGAAAACAGGTATTTGTGTTTGCGTTGTGATTGAGCCGGAAGATAGAGCCGAGAGAACAAGGTCTTCACTGATTACCCTGAATCTAATTTTGAAAGAGCTTTTGGCTTTGGAAGAGTAATTTGATAAGGAAGCCTCTTGATTTCCTGTTAACGCCGGGGCCGTGATGGATTGGGAATGTCGCGCTGGGATACACACTTGGAATCAATCTCCTCTCAGTCTTGCAGCCCAGGCAGGCCAAGCTAAACTAAATATTTCATGTAAAATGTAAAACATGCTTGCTGCCATAAACAGGCTGTGTTTTGAAACACGGGGGAGTCAGACCTGAAAAATGATTTTAACCAAAACTGTAAGCTTCCCCTCGGTGCAATGTTTATTTATGTTGATTGGATAGAGTGGCACATAATTATTCCTGCGCTGCCAAGGTCCTCTTTATTTATTCTCAGTTTCCTCTCGTTCTCTCTCTTTCTCGTGCTGAAGTTTGTCTCGTGATGCTTAAGCGATGCTATAACATCTATCTTCGAACCTGGTCCCTTGTCTGTAATCTGATATTCAGACAACTCTCGTTTGTAACCAATTTAAACAAAAAGGAAATTCTCAGAAATAATGACATCCCTCGGGAAAGGTGTAATTCATTTAACTTTCCTGTTCAATTTTTTTACCATTAATTGTGTGTGTGCTGCGTATGTGTGTGTTTTCACCCAAATCTGTCCTGCGGAGTTGTTTATTGCCCCAGTGCTTCTGGAGACATAATGATATATATGTAAGGATCCTGGATGGAGGAAAAGTAAAGAAAAGAGAAGGAATAGAAGAAAGAAGAGCGAGACAGAATGAGGCTAAATTCTTATTCTAGAAATTGTTTTGCCTGTAATGAGTGTTTTCGTTCAAAATTCAGTTTTCTCGGAAGCAACACTTCTTTATTTATTTACTTATAATTATCTTTAAGATATAATTATCAGACACAGCAGGCTCCAAAAGTACAATTATGCTCTCTCTCTCTCTCTCTCTCTCTCTCTCTCTCTCTCTCTCTCTCTCTCTTTCTCTATATCTTCTCTCTTAACCTATAGAAAAACTAAGAAAACTAATAAAACTTATGACATAAAAGTATTTGAGATTCTGCTAATGCTTTAATTCTTGGACCTAGAAATAGTTTTAGGATTTTGAAGTATTTAAAACTAAGAAAAGTTCTGACAGAAAATTTAAAAAAAGCATTTAAGACTGCATTATTTATAGGTCAAAAAAAAAAAAAGTATTTTAATTAATTTAATCACGTGAAGATCAAATTTAATTTCTTACATCCAAACACATACAATTGAAATAAATTCCAAATTTATAACTGGATAACATGATCATCAGGTTTTACATACACTTATTTTATATTAATTTATTAAATAAATAATACATTTAATTTAATTTAATTAAAACCTTTCAGCCCGTTTTTATGCTGATCATTTAATTTGTATATAAAATGTTGTATTAAATTAGAATGTTTAAATTAGAAAAGTTGTAATTGTATTAAATTAGAAAAATACAACAGACATTTTCACTAGTGGTCTCAGACTTTTGGAACCTTGCTATATATAAGATGTAATTATATTTTTGTATCTATTAATTTATTTATATTTTGCACCATAAAGTTAGTAGGGGTAGCTCAACATGTTCATGCTTCACTTTTAAAATCAGCGTCCTCCGACAGAAATGACATTCCAAAATAGAGTGAAATCGACAGATTGAGTGAGTGAACTATCGCCACATCTGTGTATGTTTCAGGTTGTGGACTTGGACATGTTTCTGTTATCTCGTTGTTAGTGTGTGTGTGTTACAGTGTTTGTGACACTTTGGTGTGTACACGCACAGATAGAGCATCACTTCAGCCTTCAGCAGCCCTGATCGCAACATTACATCCCTGCATCTGTTAGCACCCTCAGCATTGTGCCTGCTCCAGTTTGTTTGCCGAGGTGTGTGCACAAACAGAAGGAAATGGTGTGTGCTGTTGTGGGAAACACAGGTCTGTGGGTGTGTGCTGAAAGCCGTGCTCGTTTGGGCCGGTCAGAGATGGACACAAGAGAGGGTGATGACAGTGACAGTCGGAGACTAAATACATGACTAAATTTCACGCGCTACGGGGAATGCTGAGGACGCCTTAATGTACTGCGTCAGCATTGAAACGAGCCTTTCCTCAAGTTAACCTCTGACCTTTACAAAGTTCCCACACACGGAGGCAGATTTATGAGAAGAATGCACAACCTTGTGAGGTTCTAGTGATTTTATTGAAGCTGTACTTAAAGATAAATAGCTGTACTTTTGCCTCAGAATGAGAACTCGAAATGCATGGGTTCATATGTGTCCCTGGACCACAAAACCAGTCATAAGGGTCACTTTTTTAAAATTGAGATTTATATATCATATGAAAGCTGAATAAATAAGCTTTCCATTGATGTATGGCTTGTTATGATAGGAGGACAATATTTGACTGAGATACAACTATTTGAAAATCTGGAATCTGAGGGTGCAAAAAAATCAAAATATTGAGAAAATCATCTTTAAAGTTGTCCAAATGAAGTTCTTAGCAATGCATATCACTAATCAAAAATTAAGTTTTGATATATTTATGGTAGGAAATGTACAAAATGTCTTCACGGAACATGATTTTTACTTAATATCCTAATGATTTTTGGCATAAAAAGAAAAATCTATTATTTTGACCCATACAATGTATTGTTGGCTATTGCTACAAATATACCCCAGCGACTTAAGACTGCTTTTGTGCTCCAGGGTCATATATATATCAAGAATTATTGTTTGGTTATGAGCGTTAAAAGAGACGCATTGCTTGCTGTTATTTACGCTTGGCTACTCACTTGCTCTATTCTTCTCTTTCTCTCACACACACACACACACACACACACACATACGCAGGTGCTCTTTCTTTCTTTTTAGTAGGACTACAATTAACCTTGGTTCCTGCGGCCATGAATCAAGTCAGAATAGGGAGAAGGTCTTCAAGATAAACAGGGGCTGCTGGTTGTCTTTTCTCCTCCAGGATTTATGGACGCGTCTCAATGAATGGAGTGGCAGTTCTGACTGTCCCACGCTTCACTGGTCAAGCTGACACCAGCTCTACAGGTGAAGAGGTCAGTGACATAGAGCAGACCCACCTGACCGAGAGAGGTCATGCCGGGGTCAGTGAGCAGGGCCCAAGTCCTCGGAAATATTAGAATTATTTTTGTCTTTTTCAGGACAATGCTGAAATGCTGCGAATGGAAAAAGTGTTGCAACTCTGTCAAGTATGGAATTGCACTAATGCATTTTCTCATTCTGGGATCATCCATATTATTACATTTATTATTTTGTTTGAAAGTGATATAATTGCATTTATGCTTAAAAACCCAATTATGCTTTCTTTTTCTCATAAAAAAAGAACACGACAGTGTTTAAAGGAAAGGGGAAGACAAGTGCACCATTAGCTGTTACAACAGTGAGAAAGTTCTGTTGTTTTTTATTATTATTATTATTCTTTTATGAAAAGTATTAATGAACACATGATAATGATTCACTCAGTTTAAGTTGGTGCATAAATACTAATTGAAGTATTGAAATTTTACTTGTGCATTTGTACACAAATAAATGAATATTGATGAACATGACAATGATTCACTTAATTTTAGTATGTGTATAAACGCACAATTTAAATATTCAAATATTAATTTTTATATTGAAATATTGCTATTATAATAATATTTTACTTGTGTATTTATACACAAATAAATGAATATTGATAAACACATGATAATGATACTCAATTTTAGTTTGTGTATAAAATAGTAAAGTAAATAAAAGTAAAGAAAAGTGGGAGCAGCAAACATTTTCAAGTACAAAAAAGTGCAAAAAACAAACAAACAAACAAAAACTCTGTGTACAAATAGACTTTCTCATTAAAATGAAAAACAGATAGACTGTCTGATTAGATATGCTAGACACACATTATAACAAGTAGTAAACTGAATATATTGCACGTTGTAAACTATGCATATTGCATGTTGGTTGACAAAAGTAAGATGAAAATACACATGGATTACATTTATTAAATATTTAAAATTATTTGTTTGTTTACAAATTAAGTGAATCATTATCATGTGTTCATCTATGCGCATTCATTTTAATGTAATAAATGTGAATTAATATTAGTATTAAACATATGTTGCCACTTGATTAATAATTAATAATAATCAATATTAATTAGCACTGTAAATTAATATTTGAATTATGTATTTAATCATTAGCATGTGTTTATCAATATTCATTAATATTAATGAATACTTATTAATTAATATTAACACTGGTTCATAAGCATTTTTTGTTAAACGTGATTGATTTTTCCTTGGATTAATATTAATATTAATATGTCCACTGTCCAAAATAAATATTAATTTATTTCAAGGATTAATATATTTTTCATGTATCATGCTCCATTGTGGTCAACTGTTGCCATTATTTACTCTTTTTGGTTGTTATTAGAGCTATATGATATAAAAAAATAAATAAATAGAAAGTTTAGAGACAATTTGACCCCATTCCTCCTCACCATATTCCATTTGGCCAGCCTTTTTGTTTTAATACACCATGCTATATATCATGTAATGTAGGAACAGATATTAAAACATATGGGGAATCAATTCGGCCTTTCTTAGTGCCATTTTTTCCTTCTCGGTCGTATGCAAACGTCTGCGGCTCTTCCGAGCATGGTTCTTATTTCACCATGACGGTGGTTCCAGCTCTGCAGGCTGGTCCAGCTCGAGAGCATTATTTACAGCAATTCTGGGATGGCCTGTTTGTCTAAGTAGGCGACCTTGTTGACCCGGAAGCTGTAAATTCATGTGTGATGTTTCTTTTCCCCCCTTGAGGGTCAGATGGGTTCGGCCTGAGGGAAGACGACAGCCAGCAGTCTGTTGGTGGATAGTTGCGATTGTGGCCTTGATTGTTGTAACCCGGGGAAGTTAGTGCTCCCTTGTGTATCTCGAGCAGCAATAATAACAGCGTGAACCGACTGTAGCGCAGTAATAACAGGGCTAAATGTCTATTCGGAGGTGTTTTGTTGCTCGTGAATTCCCAGTAGTTTTAAGGCGAAACAGATCTGCCGGCCGAGTGTCACTCTGAGATTAAGAGGGACACGCTTTGATTTATCGCTCTGCATTCGGTGTGGAATAACCAGTGAGATGCCGGTTGTCAGGGACTTGCTCTCAACCGTTGCTTTTGGGAAATTTATAGCAAAGTCGTCGTTCCCCTTCACAGCTGATGTTTTCTCCATGCAGAAGATGAGTTAGCTGTTCTTGTTCCTTCCTCTTTCTGAGATCCAAGCTGTCCTGGTGTCACGGAGGAGAGGAAGATGGGAATCATTAGGGTGACGCTAATTCACCTCCTGCCATTTATTGATCACGGCCGAGTGGAGCGTGGATTCATTACGGCTCGTTCGTTCTCCGCTCAGACACATCTAGTGAAGGAATGAGCGGATGTGTGAGCAGCTTGATGAAGCGCTCGGTGTTTCACAGGCTCTTGTCCATGCTGTGTGTTCGTGTCCTAATCAAGTCGCTGTGCACACACTGAGTAGGAAGCGAGTGGCAGTTTGTGAATGGAGATTTCTAGAGCATGAAGATAATTGAATCCATTACTCAGAGGCCTCTGGACCTACACGTCTTCTGTCTTCACTTCGTCAGATGGACTCGAACACAAATACCTGGACTATGACAGATAACAGCTGGACGAGATGGATGCTGATAGCTGGGAGTTAGCGACATAACCGGCAGTAAACATCGCAATGTTTATACAATATTGCACTTCGGTTGCAGTTAGGTTATGTCACAGTTCAGCATTTAAAAATTGTTGTAAAAACCATAAAACCTAAAAACCATAACGAAAAACAATAATGGTAATAATAATATAATAATAATGTAACCAAAACACACACACACACACACACACACACACACACACACATATATATATATATATTCTCAAGTTTTTTTTTTTACATCTCTTCTTTTTTTTGAGGTCAATAAAATAAATAAAATTGTTTGTTTGCTTTGGAAGATGTCTCTTATGCTCACCAAAGCTGCATTTATTTGATCAAAAATACAGAAAAACACCAATACTGTGAAATATTGTTACAATTTAAAATAACTGTTTTCTATTTTAATATATTTTAAAATTTAATTTATTCCTGTGAATGCAAAGCCAGTCTTCAGTGTCGCATGATCCTTCAGAAATCATTCAAATATGCTTATACGGTGCTCAAGATACATTTTTTATTATTAGCAATATTGAAAATAGTTGTGCTGCTTGAATCATTTGAAACATTGTGAAACTTTTTTTTTTTTCTCTCTCCAGGATTCTTTTACTCAGATGCTTGTCTTATTTGTGTGTGTTTTTCACTGGCAGTGTCAGTATGGTCTGTCAATATGGAGATGTTTCTGAAGGCTGTCAGTAAAAATACTATATCGAAATAAAATGCATATTACTTATTGAAAACTACATTTTTCGGGTATTATGGTGTAAATGACCATGCCACTTTAGTTCTTGATATGATTTGATTGTATACCGTGACCTAGCAAACATGCATTATTTGCTCTTCTCTGCTGGAGCTGTGTCAGATAGCAGTCTATTCTTTAGCAGCAGTCAGTGCTTTTCTGATTGACTGGATGGCCTGATAAAGATCATGGGGTCAGTGGTCAGGACACTCAGGTTGAGTGGACAATGCTCCAACCAGGGCCTGGATCCCATCCATCACGGCGAGGAGACAAAAGCTAATGTCAATGTTCTGGTTTGATTAGCTGGCGGCGGGCCACGATGACAACACCGTCATCCGCTGATAGGCCTGAACGAGCCTGAAGGAGGCTGCTGTTGTTGGCTTTTCCAAACCGAATCAATTCTACTTTAAAATCCCTGCACTTTTAAACCACGCCTCTTGCCTGGATCCAGAAGCCTGAGGTTGATTGTGAAGATGATGAGAACCATTTGAACCATTTGAAAGGCTATTAAATTTTCTATTAAAAAGTCAAAAGCTTCATCTTCGTTCACCGGCGGAGCTGAGTTATTGAAAATTGCAGTGCAGAAGTAGTTACTGCTCTAAATGAACTGAAATGAAGCTAATTAAATTGGATGTGAATTGCTTTTAAAACCTGCAGGGGGCAAATTAAACTTAATGCATTGCCTAAAATCATATAAAATAATTACTCTTTCAGTGTTCTCTATCCCAGAAATGACATCACTTTTCTCCTGAACTTCTGTAATGTTTTCTTGGAGGGTTTTTGAAAGCCTCTCGCGCTGCTGAAAGTGCAGCGTAAATATCATTGCTGTCAAGCTTTCTGATTGGATCAAGCCAGCTGTCAGTTTGTCGGTAGATTGAGTAAGAGAGCTGCCCACTCTCTGGCTCACAGGCTTGTTGGACTGTCTCTGCCGTTGGAAAGAAGGCAAATGTCCAATGCGGAGGTTTCTTGGGTTTTGCAATATTGACGTGAAGCTGACAGCAGAGGCAAAACTGCAGTACATTTTAAATTAATCAACTTAAAAATAGTCATTGCTGCAGCAAGATGATTCACTCTAAAAAATGCTGGGTTGTTTCAACCCAACTTTGGGTCAAATTTGGACTCACCCAACTTTTGGGTTAAAAATTGAATGTAAAAATTGAACCCAACGGCTGCGTGAGTCCATATTTGACCCAAAGTTGGGTTGAAACAACCCAGCAGTTTTTAGAGTGTTCCTTTCATACAGTACACTGTAGCATTAAAGGTAGGCCTAGTACTTTACAATAAAAACGTTTACACTAGTTAATGCATTGGATATCATGAAGTAAGAATTAACAACCATTTTTACAACATTTATTAGTCTTGTTTATTTATGAATATATTTTTGTTTGTTATTAATTTTCACTACTGTTCCAAAGTTTGGAGTCAGTAAGATTTGTAATGTTTTGCAAGAAGTCTCACCAAAGCTGCATTTATTAACCTACAATACAATCAGTAATATTGTGAACTATTATTACAATTTTAAATAACCATTTCTATTTCAATACATTTTAAACTGTAATTTATTCCTGTGATGCGAAGCTGAATTTGCAGCATCATTGCTCCAGTCTTCAGTGTCACATGATCTTCAGAAATCATTCTAATATGCTGATTTAATGCTCAAGATACATTTCTGATTATTATCAATGTTGGAAACAGTTGTGCTGCTTAATATTTTTGTGCAAATGGTGATACATTTTTCAGGATTCTTTGAAAATTCAAAAGAACAGCATTTCTTTGAAGTACAAATCTTTTGTTACATTTGTCTTATATCACTTTTGGTCAATTACATGCATCCATGCATAAATAGGATATATTAAAAGTACCGATCACAAACTTTTGAGCAGTAATACATGAATTTTTAAATTTAAACAATGTTAAAAATATATTACATTATTCAGAAATTAACAGTAGCCAACACTAATAATTGCTCTGAAAAGTAACGTTCACTGTCGATTCATGGGACATTTAAGTCAAGTCAAGTCAAGTCACCTTTATTTATATAGCGCTGACATTAAATGACTTTAACTATCACATTAATGGTATTTAAAAAAAATAAATAAATAAATGTAAATTGTCGTCATTTTCTCTCTCTCATTTTTTTTTTCCAAACTCATGACTTTCTTTCTTAGAGTGCAAATGGTGAGTATTTAAAGAACATATTTTTCTATATAATGAAAATGAATGGGACCTGGGGCTGTCAGGTAATACAATGACAAAAAAAAATAAAAATGACATAAAAGTGGTCCATATTATTTTCACACTATATTTCAAGTATAGCCATGAAAATGTTGCTTCTAGCTCTTATTGAATTGAATTTTGGTCTATTAATTATACAAAGCTCATCATATGACTATCACGAATATATTGAAATAGTGGATGGATCACTTGTATGATTGTTTCTAGAATGCTTTTTGTGTCTCTTTAAAAATTTAACAGCCTTGTTTACTTTCATTATATTGAAAATAGTGCCTAGGATGTTCTTCAAAAACAGCAAAAGAAAAATAAAGTTTTTGTAACCGATTTTAATGATGACCAAGTACTCATTTTTGGATGAACTATCCCTTTAAAGCATAATACTGTATCAGCTCTTGTGAGACTCTTTGTCTCGCGGTTTTCCTCTTCTTCAGCAGAGATAATATGAGGTCAGGGAGAACGGGGCGTCTCAGCTTGATTAATCAAGGCCAGAAACTTGTGTTGGGCTCAGACAGAGCTCCTGTGTTCTCCTGCACCGTGGAGTAGACATCACCTCCCTCCAATCTGGGTGCTTTGGATCCAGAGGTCCATTCATCAAAGTCAGAGCCGGAGCAAACCGAGATAGTGGGACCTCTCTGGATGGGCCTGCGTGTTCGGACCAGGCCAGGTAGAGCAAGCTTCTACATCACCTCTTGCTCTACGAAGAATGTATAAATACACAAGGCATGTCTGGGTTTCGTCATAGTGCAGAGATGGATATCTCATGCCGGGAAATGGAGAGAGAGTGCATGTGAGAGACAGATATGAATGAATGGGCCTCTTTACAGTTCGGTGCTGATTCAGCTTTCCGTATTGCTGTTATTTGTTTGCGGTGCAATCAGTGCACGCATCCTTCCAACAAATAACGCGAGCCCCAATCTCAGCCAATCGATGTGCATCGGTCTTTTGTTAAAGGTTGTGTTTTATTTGAAAAATAAGAGATCAGATTGCGCCGTTGATCCCTTATGTCACCGGTGTCTAGACGTCGCTGACAAAAGCATTTTGTTTTTGCCAGCTCGATTGCATTCTCGCTTGTTTGTCCTTGTAAACAAGCAGACGAACAGAGTCCACATGCTGGCACTGGCTCTTAAAAAACAAACAAACACTGCTCATGACAAGCCGAGTGTGCGTCTCCAGTCGGGACAGAAGGAGGAGCAGACTCCAGACGTCTGAAGGAGAGATTAGGCATGTTGGGGAGTAAAGATTTCCATCTGCTGGCATGTTTGGGGTTTGCAAGAGACCAGTTACCAGGGTTGTGCGGCTTTCAGAATTTAATTAAGAGTGATGTTTAACTTTCATGTTCAGGCCATTTTAATAACTTAAAATATACTCAGCACTGAAGTGCCAGGGTGAAGTTTTTCCTAATGTTATAAGAACAACATTCTAACTTTAAAATGCACTTCGATTTTTTATTTTGTCATTTTACAGTGGGTTTTTGATGGATTCAAACTGACCAAATAGGAACAGAATTACTGAAATAGATTCCAGATACTGTGTGCAAAACAAACTAAAGCTTCAATAAATATCTGTCAAGTGAATTTTGATTACTGTAGGTCAGGCGAAAATATTTGTGACCCTGGAGCACAAAAGCAGTGTTAAATCGCTGGGGTATATTTGTAGCAATAGCCAAAAATACATTGTATGGGTCAAAATTATAAATTTTTCTTTTATGCCAAAAATCATTAGGATATTAAGTAAAGATCATGTTCCATAGAGATATTTTGTAAATGTCCTACCATAAATATATCAAACTTAATTTTTGATTAGTAATATGCATTGCTAAGAACTTAATTTGGACAACTTTAAAGGCGATTTTCTCAATATTTTGCCAAATATTGTCCTCCTATCCTAACAAGCCATACATCAATGGAAAGCGTATTTATTCAGCTTTCAGATGATGCATAAATCTCAATTTCAAAAAATTGACCCTTATGACTGGTTTTGTGCTCCAGGGTCACATTTAAATAATTTAAATGTATTTTTTTATATACGTTTTTAAAAAGGTATTGTTTATTTTATTTTGCAAATACATTATTGATTTTACAAACATTAATGAGATTTTAAATTATTTTTCAGTTCCTTAAAATGAATAATCGAAGTTGCAGAAATGTTATTAGAATTAGAATTTAAGGATGCAGAAGTGTGAATAAATAGTGTGAATTACACATAAGCATAAGATCACACACATAACATAAGGGGTATTTCCAGAAACATTCCATGTTATTGACAATCAGTATTATATACATATTTAATATTTTTTTATTTATTCAGTTATCCTAATAATTAAATTGTATGCCACCTATATGCATAACATAAATGAGCAACTTGTTGAATTTCTTTGAATTGCAATTCAGTGCATTTCTCTTATTCCAATTCAGCACCCAACTTGTGAAAAGAAATGGAAATCATCATTAATAATGCCTTTGCTTTATTCACACGTCAGTCATAAATTAATTCTTACAATAATATCACAATAATACATTTATTTTTTTCCCTTTTTTTATTTACTATAGCCATGCAAAGCAGTATGTGTGCTGTTTGTGCTTGCTTTGCTGTTACAAAATTTAATGGAAACTATTTATTTGTTTGTTTGTTTATTTTTAACAGAACATAAAAATATATTTTTAACTGTTGGGTTGTTGGCTCATGTTGCTGATGCCAACAGCTCACCCTTCACCTCTATTTTCCCAATCACTCCTACCCTCTAGGTATTGTTGCATGAAATGAAACCGGCAAAAAAAATAAATAAAAAGGCATAGTTTTTCTCTTAAATGTCCGAATACACCCATACACCAGGCTCTTGTTAACAGTGCATCAGCCATCACTCCAGCATAGTGGAATTCCTCAAACGAATATCATTTCTCAAAGCATTCTTCAGGACAATGCTATTGACAGTTTTAATAAGCCCGAGTCTTTTATCTGCCGTTTCAGTATTTTTATACACAGACACTGAGCTTGATTGACAGATCTTGTGGTCAAGTTGCTCATGAATAGAGTGGAGGAATAGGGAGGAAAGGACCATCTTCCTCTGGTGGATGGCTCTCATCACTCATCGCAGCCTGGAACAAGGGCACCTGCTGTGGGAAGCCCACCAGCACCTTCCCCTTTGGTGAACAGGATCCACCTGTCGACTGACATGATGAGGGGCTGCGTGAAGAGAAGAATGCAGCTCTATCAGTCTCATCCACAGAACAATGCTGCTGTCTTAGAATTACACCCACATCAGTTTGGTTTCAGATTTGATGATATGGTTCATTTTTATGGCTAAAAAACACAAATGAGATGTCTTCGAGACACATGGAGACTGTTGACCTTTCGGATATCCTGAGATAAAACATGGATTTAGAGACATAACTTTACTTGAGTAGAACTAGATAATGTATTTACAGACTGCATGAGGCATATTTTTATGCTACCTGACAGAATTTCCATGTTTGTTTTTGTTTCTTCTGTTATTTTCTCCTTAGGAGTTTAGATAGATAGATTTGTCAGTGGTGTGCCTTACAGTGCAGCAGTTTTTTTAAAGTTTTATTACACTTCATTTATTTGATGATTTCAGAAATTTGAGTCAATGTGGTGGTTACAAATGTCTGCTCACTAAGAGGTTGTAGGTTATAGAGGTGATCTATGAAATTGTGTCATGATTGTGCCCTCAATCAAGACTTCATTTGTATTTATTTATTTATTTATTTATTGTGTACATTACTGTTCAAAAGTTTGGGGTCAGTAAGATTTTAAAACAATTTAAAATATATTCTTAAAATTAAGTCTCTCTGCATTTTTGATGAAAAGTAATAACAGTGATATTATGAAATATTATTGTAATTTAAAATAAATGTTTTCTATTTTGATATGTTTAACTGTAATTTATTTCTGTGATCAAAGCTGAATTTCCATCATCATTACGCCACTCTTCAGTGTCACATGATCTTCAGAAATCATTCTAATATGCTGATTTGACTCTTAAAAAAATATTATTATTATTATTATTATTATTATTATTGTTGTTGTTTGTTGTTATTATCTGTGTTGAAAACAGTTAATCTGCCTATATAATATTTTTGTGGAAAACTGTGATTTTCAGATTGTTTGATGAATAGAAAGTTCAAAAGATTTTTCTAAAAATAAATATAAATCTTTTTTAAGATCCTTGCGTGTCGTGTAGATTTGAAGTTTGGTAATTGGTAATATTTTGTGTCTGTATGGTTTGTATTGAAATCAAAGCAGCACCAAAAGCAGTCAAATGATGTAATTTTATATGATATTATATGATATATTTTTAATTGCAACACTATTCTGTCTTATTCTTCAACTCATCATAACACATTCAGAGGATTGATATCTTACACCTGGGATTGTTTAATAAGCCGAACAGATCTCCCTCACTCTTGTCAGCTCACTCATCCACAATGAATGAGATCTGCTCACTGGCCAGAATAACTATCTTCTGAATAACCATAAATCACTGCATCGTTGTCTAGAATTTGAAACCAGACTGTTTCTTCTACAGCCAGAGTCCAGTGATTTATGGACCGGCTGTCCGTTCTGACTGCAACCAGTATCTTTCTTCCGATTAGGCCGTGCCGTGTTTTGACGTGAAATTGGAAATGGGTTTAACGTGAGATACTTCTCGCTCAATCACGCGCCTGGGCTCAGGGCTGCAGCTCTGTCCAACAGGTTCATAAAATAATATGACATAAGAGGCGAGCTAACTGAGTAAACAGCATCTTAGGGGGAATCTTGTCTTTGTAGTTGCACACATAATGAGGAGAAATGACTTTAAAGTGGGCTGAGACGGATTCCTTCTTGCAGCGAGACCGTACAGCTGGAGCTGTTGCCGTGGATTCGTTGCCATGGTA
>NW_015546078.1:343513-362969 GCF_001515605.1 Sinocyclocheilus anshuiensis
GTAAACAAACATATTTCTTATTATTAATACTTTAATTAATACTTGCTTCTTTACGCTTCATTCTCAGACCAGGCACATGTCGAGCAACACTGGGAGCTATTTGAGAAGAGGCCTGGAGCAATGACAGAAACACACTGTGTGTTAGCCTGAGGCTGCAGGACAGAGGAATGTGCTTCGCACTGCAGCACTGTCGCTTAAAGAGAGACACGGTGATAAAAAAGAAAGAAATAAAGAAAAACACAGGGATTAATCACTGTCACAGTGTGGAAACCAAACACCAGCATCTTATGATGTGCTATAATGCTTGTGCTTTATTGCAGCACGGAATCATGCTGTTAGATGCTGAAATATAATTTGAGAACCGTAGGCTGCAATATAGCACAACACACAGTGCATATTGATCCTGACGTGCTTTTAAAATAATTTAAGAGCACATTTCTCATGCCTCTCAGCATTAGTGTTTAGCAAACAGTTTGGTGTGAGCGTGCTTGAGTTGTATTTGTGTAAGACAGGGGCAGTGCATGCATTATTTATCATTTTTATTACAATGCCCAGGTTTGAGGCAGGAAATGTCTGTCATCTGTGCTACGTTTTCATTTTATGTCGGTTCAGATAATTTCTCTCAGTGCGATCTGAGTTTCATTAAAAGCAGCTGCTTTAGCATCTACAGGTTGTCATTTATTTCCACTGCATTAATACAGCAGTCTTGTTTGACCGAAGGGCTTGGATATATAGGGAGTGATTGTAGTTGGATCTGATCCACGGCGAGTTGAGCCAACAAATGTGGAGTTTGATTTAAGGAAAAGCAAAATGCTTGTGACTGGGCATGCATTCAGCTTTTATTTATCATGCCACGGAGGGGCTATTTTTAATGGATGTGGTTTGTGGGCGTATTGGATTACTGTATGCACTTGTTGCCCAGCAGTATCGGAGTTTGTCACTAGGGCATCATTGCATGTAAATGGAGCTGCTGCAAAAAGCATGCAATTCACAACCTTGCCACATGGTGGCAGTGTTACATTTTGATTGCTCAGATGCTTCCAAATGGCTCCACACCTGGGGAAAGTGAGCTGTCCTTTGCTGCCTCGCCAAGTCGGTTTCGCTGGTGATTAATGCTTGGATGTGCACTGAGATGAGCACAAAATGATGAGCGCTGTTCTGTTCATCTCAAGCTCTCTGGGTCATTTACTCTCGTATCTGTTGCAGGAAGTCAGAGCGTAAACGTTGCTTATCGGCCTATGCTGTCTTCAACCCTAAACACTCACATGATCAAACAACAGATCCTCAGTCATTAAATCTGTGAATAAACAAACAGAGCCGGGTTTGTGTTTTCTCGTTGTCATCCATCTGACAGCGATGCCCCGCGTTGTGACGCAGAAAGTACGCAAAATCACATTACCAGGCGCCCACAAGCCTCACGCAGGCATTGAATCACAACTAAGACCCGGCGCAGAAAGACTTGAGGCACAGCAGGAGTTTCTTCCTCTCTTTTCTTTGTCTTACCCTCTCTCTCTCCTCCCTGTTGCTTTACAGGCTTTGGGCTGAAAATGCCAGAATAGATAAGAAGAAAGTGCTTTCTGTTATTATCATGGAAAAACACACGCACAAACATGGATCGAGCATCATTCGCATGATTATGGTATGTGCAGATAGAGCACTTCTTCCATTATGGATGCATTACCATCAGTCTGTGAGTCACAGGTGTCTGATGTCTTCTTGTTGCTTAGCAAAACAGTTGTATCTGAGATAGCGTCTGTGTGAAGCAAAGAGGTGTATTTAACATTTGGAGGAAGCTATCTGTTGGCATGCTCATTCACTGAACATGAATTGAGATGGAAAACAGGATGCAGTTGGAATTTGAATGCATGTAGACTTACAACAAAATTCATATAAATGCATGTCAAAACACCACCTACTGAAATTTGTGTCTGGCTTATATATTGGTTTATTTGGTATATTTGTTATATGCAAGTTGTATTATTTCATCAGAGCACACAGCAGATACACTCATTTTAAATGCACAATAATCTAGAAAGGTGCCTTTTCAAGACAAATTTATGATGTGTAGCTACTTTTATTCAGCATGAAGGAATTAAATTGGTCAAAAGTGACAGTGAAGACATTTATATTGTTTTCTGTTTCAAATAAAGGTTGCTCTTTTGAACTTTCTATTCATTAAAGAATCCTGAAAAAATGTATTATAAAATATTAAGCAGCCAAAAAAAAAAATGTTTTTCAACATTCATAATAATAAGAAATTATTATTGAGAGCAAAATCACCATATTACGTAATGGCTGCTGAAAAATTACGTTTGCATAGCAGAAATAAATGTATCAACATAAAAAAACAGTTATTTTAACATGCAATACTATTTTTTAAATATAAAATATATGTATTTATAACCAAATAAATGCAGCCTTGGTGAACGTCAAACATTAAAAATTCTTACCAAACCTTTTGAAGTTAGTTAGTTAGTCAGTTTTGTAAGATTTGAATTTTTAAAAACACAAATCTCTGCTTGGGCTGATCATGCTCACATATAGCAACAACATGTTTCTCCCCAAATGAACAAGAGAGAGTAAAAAAAAAAAAAAAAAGGATATTATGGTGTAGATTCAACACATAACACATTACTGTACTCTTAACATGACTAAATGCATCTGATTATTATATAAAGTGTGTTACTTGTCATGCTTCACCACGAGCACACATCTTAGACCTTCATAGATTCAGCTGTCTCCCACATCCACGTTAAAGCGATTCACTCAGATCTATATCACATGCCAGTCTTCTGAATGCGTCACATGATGCGTTCAATACACGCACTGCTGTACATTGCTTCACATAAACATCTCTCGTCAATCCAAGCGAGCACAAGCCTGACTTTTGAAACAAAATCCAATTTCACTGTGAAATGTAATAAAAGCAGTCTGGCTCCAGGATATGTTTGCCTGCTCGGAGACCTTAGGATTACACTTATTAGACTTCAGCGTTGAACCACAGCCTCGAGACAGTGCAGGTTATGTTGATGAATGATGTGAAACAAAATATAAAGGTGACAAAAAGAATGATCATGACAAACAAAACACCACAGCACACGTCACCCTCTTTATGCGGCGCTTTACCAGCCATAGAGAAGAAATCACTCTCTGACAGTTAAGAAGAACATAAGCTTCTTGTGAGCTTTTGGGCCATAAATGAGAAAACAGCATGCATTTCATACAGAGCTATTATAAAACAAACCCAGCATCTAACTTAATTGCACCAGGGACTTTTGTGTGGAACTCAAGTCAGGTTGACATAAGCACAGTCGTGAAATAAAGTTTTCAGTAGACTTACACGTAAAGGTGCTATAATAGATTTTTTTTTTTTATGAAATATCACACATAAAATGTCCCTACTCCCCAACAGATAGCACCAAAATTGGTGTGCTGAGAAAATGCACTTGTCTCTGAGACAGAAAAAGCAATAGAATCCTAAATTGAACACTATTCTATCAGAAACGATCTCTGACGGTCTTTTTCCAGGTTTGGTTTGCTGACATGTTTTTGAAGGATGAGATGAGATTGATGAGATGTGATATAGACCGAATTTGTGTATATAATAATGTAGAGGTTGAACAGAATGACCATCATCACATTCTCATCCACTTCTGATTTATTAGTTAGATAGATATGCAAGAGAGATGCGGAGATAAGATGAGACAAGACGAGATAACATGAGATAAAGACAAAGTAAGGAGGAAAAAAGATTGACATACTGTAAGTATGAGATATAAAAGAGCAGAGAGAATGCAGAGTTGAGATAGTTGAGACAACATGAGTTGACAGGATTGAAAAAAACTAACAAACTGAGATAATGTGGATAGTATTATAGCCTACAGTAAGCATAAGGCAACAAAAAATGAGATACAGACAGAGTAGTAAAGAGGGAGGAAAATTAAATGAGACAAGATGAGATGAAACAGAATAAATGTGTATGTGATATATGAGTGAAAGAAATGCGGAGATCATGAGATGACAGAGAATGTTTATGTGAGAAACTAACAGGCTGAGATAATGTGGAAATTAATTGAGGTCATATGAGAGCGTAAGTGTGCGTAAAATATTTGCAGGCTGTGAAAATCTATTTGAGACAAATTGACAGAGTGAGGGTGAGTATAGATACAAGAAGGCAGAGAGAGAATGCCGACATTACAGTACATTAGTTAAGAGAGTAAGTTTAAGTAACACATTTGCAGGATGAGATAATGCAGTTTTGACAGTATAAGGCTGCAAAGAAAGACTAGACAAGACGGAATGACGTGAAGTAACAGATTAAGTATGAAAATGATCAGGACGAGTAAGAAATTAACTTGAGTCTGAGATACTGTGGTGACAAGATGACAAGATAAGAGGGCTGAGCGAATGTGGAGAAGAACTGAGACTGCAATAAATGTGTATGTG
Source organism: Sinocyclocheilus anshuiensis (assembly GCF_001515605.1). NCBI lineage: Eukaryota > Metazoa > Chordata > Actinopteri > Cypriniformes > Cyprinidae > Sinocyclocheilus > Sinocyclocheilus anshuiensis. The sequence goes on from NW_015546078.1 coordinate 347,960, forward strand.
AGATGAGATGGTGTGAATTAGAAATTATAGGGTGGAGACAATGTGGTGATGAGAAGAGATGATGTGAGATAGAGACAGATGGGTTAAGTTTAAGTGAGATATATAGGGCTTTTCACTCTGCGCTTAACCATTCTAAACCCTGCTTTTAACTCTGGGTAAAGGTAGATTACTTGTAATTTAGAAGCAGGGTTAGCACCGCTTTTTACTTGTACAGAGCTTGTACAGTGTGAAAAGATGCGGTGTCACAATGTTATGGCAAGATGCTTAGCAACAATGGCGTGCCTCATATTTGCGTGCTTAGTGTGGTGTAAACAGTCGATTATGTCTACTGTCAATAGCTTTTATCTAGCCATGTCAACTGTGCTGTGATATTGTGCTTTGTCATATTGTAGTTTCTAATTTTGTTTGTTTTTAGATGTATTGTACAGCATTTTGGATCAACCAGGAGTTGCGTGAAATTGCTTTATAAATAAAGAAAACCAGAGAAAAGGATTCAGAGTTGGAGTCACTGATCTATAATAAAGAACATTTATACATTTATGTATAGATTCACTCATATAGATCACAGTGCTTTGTAGAAAAATGTCAAATGGTGATGGAAACATTTTATTCGTACCTTTATAGTCTACTATAAATTTATAGTACACATAAAACACTTTTGTAACATAATAAATGTCACTTTTGAGCAATGTAATGCATCCTTGCTGAACAAAATAGACTGTGCAAGTAATTCGCAAACTGAGTTAAAGCGGTAATGAGACAATAATGAGAAATTAGGACCATAAGTGCCATAAGATAAGACAACAAGAGAAGAAGACAAGATACAAGGTGAAGCAAGAAAGACTGAAAGCATGAGGGTAAAGGGGTACATATTTCCAGTGCATTCATGTAAGTTTCCATGACAGGCACATTTATCTCGTCTCATCTCTGAGTGTAAGTGAGATGCGAGAGCGCTGAAAGAGTCTGAAGCAGAGTGGGGAGCAGTAAAGCAGAATGCAGGAGAAATGAGGAGAGTGTGGGGATTCTGCCCAGAGTGGAGCAGATAGAGATGAAAGCTGCTCTCTGTTTGTCAGATGCAGCTCTAATTATGGCTCCTTTAATTAGTGCATCTCAGAGCTGCCTCTCTTGGAAACATGCCACTTTGTGCAGCCCCTTTACCCTCTAACTCTCCATCTCTCTCTACCTTTCCTTTCCTCTCCTCTTCTTCGTTTCTCTTTGTGTCTTGACAGCTCATGCAATCAAGGCAACTTCAGCTGCTGTAGCCCTTAAGCAAGCATGTTTGCTCAGATTGGGAGAGAGTGGGGATAGATATGGAGGACCATACTGAAAATAAATGAAAAAATAAATAAATAAATAAATGGATAAAATTGATGTAAAAATAAATAAATACGCAAATTAATACATGTGGTGATAATATAAAAATAAATGAACGCATACATAAATAAATAAATAAATAAATAAATAAATAAAAAATAGGCTATAAATGAAAAGTCAATGCACAAACTAATAAATGAAGAAAAAAAATAATAATTTAGGATTAAATTTAAATAAAAATTAATAATCTTTGTTTTAATAATTATATGTTAGGATATTTATTTTCTCATTATTACATTTGTTTATTTATCTATCTATTTATGCATTTATACATTTATTTATTTATTTATATATTTATTTTTAATTTCTGCAGGTTTGGTCCTCCATAGATAGAGAAAATAAATGTACAAAAATACAAAAAATAAATGTAGGTTTAAATTTAATTAAAAATGAATTATCTGTTTTATTAAGTTACATATTATGTATTTATTTTCCTTTTATTACATTCATTCATTCATTCATTCATTCATGCATGTAGGTTTGGTCCTCCATAGATAGAGAGCCGCAGAAAAAGAAAGGGGAACTGTGAAGAAGCGAAAGCGAGAAATAAAACACGTCAAGAGTTCATATAGGCATGGCATCGGAATGGGTTGTGTGTGCACACGCATGTGTAGATCTGCAGTGTACCGAACAGAATGAGATTGATGCCTGGAGGTGTTTGGCAGGAGGTGACGAGGTTGAGACGCCAAAACAGTGGAGCTGAGCGACACGGCGTTCTCCGGAGGAATTACCGCGCTGCGAGGTGAAGACAAGGTGTCAGTGACACCGGGATTCAATCTCCCGCAGTATTTACTGTAGCTCCACTCAAGCACAAAGTCCACATCTGAGCGAGCAATGCACGGTGAGGCGGGGGTTCCTGCTTGAATTCTGATTCCATTCATGTCCACGATTCTCACTTAGGGAATACTGCAAGATGGTGCATAAATTAACTAAGAGGATATAGGGCAGGTGCGTGCAGAAAGAGAGAAAGAGAAGGACTTTTCTTATCGCACCCCTGTGGCAGGACTCTGTTCAGCTCCTCGGGAAAGTCATTAGCCCCCGAAGACCCCTCAAATTCATTATTTCTCTATCACACGCTGTTTACAATTCGTCCTCGTGAGAAGAAATGTTAACAGCTCCTGCTAAGCTCTAAGTTGCACGGTGACAGAAAGAACGCAGCGTGCGTCTCATTTGTGTGGTCACGTTTTATTGACTGTCTAAAATCTGTCATTCATTCAACCAATTCTTTCAAAAACACTGATTCATTCGTGAACATTATTATTATTTGTTGCTTGGATATGCCTAGCAAATTTTGCTATTGTATGTTTGCATCTGTTTTACTTGGCGGAGCACAAACAGAGAAGGTATCTGGCAATATTTGATCAAAAATATAAGTTGCTCAATATTAACAACTTGTTTACTGAAATGTTGAATTTAAGGAATAGCACCCTCGCAATCAAAATTTAGCACCACTGTGTTTACCTGCTTCCTGTTGTATAAATACATAAAGATTTACATACTCTACAGATGCAGTTCATAGTACACAAGGAGGAAGGGAAACAGGATATGGATATTTTAATCTAAGTTGCTGTGGGGCATTTCAGTGAAACTATGTCCTCATTGTTCTGTGGACATGACATAATTTCTCTGTGCCTTTGTCACATGACCTTCGTCCAAAGGAAATGATGCAATCGTAGCCTACAGTGTGTTGAGGCAGTATACAAAGGGCAAATGATGCAGCATATACTGGTATGATATATATGGGTCATTCCATGAAATCGGTGCCTTTAGCGTCTTTTGCGTCCCTAAGAAATAATTCAATTCAAGTTTATTTGTATAGCACATTTCACGATGCAAATGGTTGCAAAGCAGCTTTACAGAAAATTAACGTTTCTACATTATATTTAGTAATAGCTTATTAGTGGTGACTATCTCAAGTTGATGTCCATATGGCAGAAATATATATATATGTATAATGTCTAAACATGAATGGATGTATCTTTTATACAAGGAAATATCTAGCACATCCTGCACCATAATGTATTGTGGGAAAGAGCAACTGACCCGGGTGTGAACATATGACTTTCTTCCAATACACCTACACATTGAGCACTTTTAGAGGCCAGTTGTTGAAATAACACTTTCCTTCTTTGCTCTTGAACTCCCTACAGTACTTTTGTTCTGTATCTCAGTTGAAATTAAAACATGCCATTTGTCTTTATTTGGGGCCACAAAAGTGACTGCTTTTGCCAATATTGTTTACAGTCTAATGTTTGAAGGATGCCTTAATTCGCCTCGGCCAACAGTTTCCTATTCTGAAAAAAGCTAAGGAAATGTGAGACTTATTTGCGTTATGCAAGTGTTTGTAAGAGTATGATCATTTTTACTGAGGGAAATGTTAATGTATGATTACTGTACACACACACACACACAGTGTATATATACATATAGTGTGCATAAATTAACATGGCATTACTGCACTGCTGCAGGGTCTACAGTGAGGATCTCCTTCATGTTTTTTTTTCTCTTTCTCTATATGTTGTTTGAAGGAGCATTTCAATGTACATTATGCTTCTAGCTTTTCAAATGTTTTGTACATGTTCTAAATATACAGTTTTGAGATTGGTCAGTTATTTTTTGCAGTAATTTGAGGAGCAGATTTTGGAAGCAGCATTACATTGTTTTAGTTATGTGGCAGACTTGAATTTAGAATGCCTTTAATTCCAATTTAATTCCTGTATTCGAAATTCATTTGATTGGAATGCATTTTCAGTTTTAATGTAAGGAATTAGAATGACATTCAAAGAACACTTTCGTGTTATAGAAGCAAAGCCTTGTTTTAAAATGTTGAAAGAAATTCAAAATCCTTGAAGTTTGAAAATGTATTCTAGACACATAGATAGATAGATAGATAGATAGATAGATAGATAGATAGATAGATAGATAGATAGATAGATAGATAGAGTCTAACAAACATGTGGAATTTCCTTCCCTATTAATTGCATGAAATTAATATCATGATATATATCAACACTGAATGATATGGAAAAAAATGTCATGATAATATCTTTCGCCATATCATCCAGACCCAATTTTAATGTCAGGAAATAAAACGTTTTTAGAATTAATTTTAATGTAATTTCAAACAAATGTGTTATGCCTGTAATTGAGCTATTTAAAGAAAGAATGAAAGAAAGAAAGAAAGAAAGAAAGAAAGACAATTCTTGAATTCTGAAATTGCACAACATTTGTACACATACACTACCACTACCAAAAGTTTTTGAAGAGTAAGATTTTAAATGTTTTTTAAAGTCTCTTCTCACCAAGCCTGCATGTATTTTATCCAAAGTACAGCAAAAACAGTAACATTCTGAAATATTTTTACTATTTAAAATCTGAGTGGTATCTTTTCAGGCTTCTTTGATGAACAGAAAGTTCAGAAGCACAGCATTTATCTGAAATATAAATATTTTGTAACATCATAAATGTCTTTATCATCACTTTTGATAAATTTAAAGCATCCTTGCTAAATAAAAATAATAATTTTAAGAATAATAATAAAAAGTATAATTTTACAAATGCTTTTTATTTCAGATAAGTGCTGATCTTTGGATCTTTCTATTCATCAAAGAATCCTAAAAAAAGTGCTCAACTGTTTTAAATATTGATAAAAATAAAAAATGTTTCTTGAACAGCAAATCAGCATATTAGAATGATTTCTGAAGGATCATGTGACACTGAAGACTGGAGTAATGATGCTTAAAATTCAGCTTTGATCACAGGAATAAATTACATTTTAAAACATATTCAAAATATTTCACAATAGCTTTTGCTGTATTTCTGATCAAATAAATATAGGCTTGGTGAGCAGAAGAGAATTATTTAAAAAACATTAAAAATCTTATTGTTCAAAAACATTTGACTGGTAGTGTATACATCTTCAAAACACTAACCACATGCACTAACACACATACAGTGATAGAAAACTGCAAAAAAAAACATAATTATACTTGCCTTAATTTAGACTCATAAAGCACATACACAAAATAACTCTGTACACAATATACGCTCAGTGTTGGTGTGTCCGCTGCTCATCTGCACAACAGTGTTTTTGAGATTCTCCTCACACACACGCGTTCTGACTCTGAAATCCCAACACACAAACGGGCAACATAAAAGGGCACACGCCCCGTAATTGAGAAACATGAAAGAGAGGATTGTGATCTGGCTCAGGAAGAAATGGAGGATTAATTAGACATTCTTCTCCGGCTATATATAGGTGGGTCTTTTTGAGCATTGTTGGCTGGTAGAGCCGTAAGTATGAATTCTAATTAAGAAAAACTGATGAGACTGTAGCCTGCCCTAGAAACTATTCATCTGTATGAGCTCACATGGAGCAGAAAGGAGGAGGTAATGATTCCCATGGCAGCTCAGGACATCCTGCAGGAGGAGTCGCCTGGGATGGACAAAAGAGGAGGGAGAGAAGAGGAAAGGAGAAGAGAAGAGACTTTCTTGCTGGTTAGTGCTGTAAAGCCACCACAAATCCAATATGGACAATTTATATTTTTAGTGCAGTGTGTATTATAAACGATTTATTCGTGCACATCATTATTTTATAAGACCTTGTAATCTTTAATCAAAAACATTAACATCACCTTTCTCGCAATGACATCTATTTTTTTGAAGGGCTGGACAATAATTCATCTTCTCCAGCAACCTGTCACTCACACGAGACTGCAGAAACTAGTAAAAGACAATGATCCAATCCATTCCTAAAGCACAAAATAAAGTCTGTGCCTACATTTTTTTCTTGTTCAAGAGGCAATTTCATTCAGATATGTGTAACAGTAGAGTAGAAAAGATGATCGCAATTTCTGTTTCATGGCGACTTCAAATGGTATATCTGGTGGACCAGCGAAGCATTCTTGTTCACCAGCAAAACCTAGCTCATAAATGCTAATTGTCTGAAAGAGTATTTATTTTCTGATGGTTAAGCTATTTAAAAAATGCAATCACATTAGCAAAACTAAGATGAAATTTTGCAGGCAAAGACTTATCAATATCATTAGTGCAGCGATGCATGACACACCACTTGCTTCCAAAAGAAGCACATTTTTTATTGGTAAACATGGCATGTTCACATGTAACAAACTTGAATCTAGTGTGAAGTCTTTTGTATTACCTCATGCATAATTCCAGATTTATTTGGCAATTTTCTTTTCACCTTCAGAATTTCGTAAATGTGACCGCTGCCTAAAGGCCCATTCAAGCGAAATTGAGAAACTAATGGGTATGATGTCGTTTCGAACAAAAACAGGCCGAAATTAAGTTTGTTTGCAGTTCGTTTCAGGAGTTTGAAGCAGATTGCCGGAGCATACTTTCCAGAAAAGTTTGATTACATAATAGGTACATAGGTGTGTTTTGGGGATCCACCCTCTTTGACATGGAAATCTTCTCCATTTCCAGCAGCATGAGCAGTGCCGGGATTATCACTAAGAGTATACTGCTGCAAAGCAATTTTGACCTTCTTTTTACCTTTAAATGGAAAAAAAAACTTTGCTGTGAGTATATTAGACCTTAAAGGGGTCCTATTATCCTTTTTTACTTTTTCAACTTTAGTTAGTCTATAATGTTGCTGTTTGAGCATAAAAAAGATCTGCAAAGTTACAAAGTTCAAAGTCCACTTCAAAAGGAGATATTTTATTTAACAGAAATCACTTTTCAAAAACTACAATGAACGACTCGTTTGGACTACAACACACATTTTCTGGGATTTGTGATATCACAAATATCAACAAATGGGACGAGACCTGGTTGAGCTGCACTAGAGAAGGCAACGAGTGTTATCACTATGTCGGAGACATGCTAGCTTTCCCAAGACAGATGAACTTAGAGTGGTTAACAAAATCAAGACTCTGTAAAAGAGCATAATAGGACCCCTTTAAAGTGGTGAGCTAATCTACCAGGCTTCCCATATTTTATTAGGCTCATCTGTTCTGGTTTCAGAGCAGTTTTAGGCACTCGTCAGCTGGTAAGACCAGCTTAGCCAGACTGAGAGACCGGCTAGACCACCTGAGACCCATTTTAGGCAGGTTCAAGCAGGTTAGTGAGGACACATTCAAATGCATCATGGTGTGCCAGTCTTTTCATCAGGAAATGCATTTGGTCTAGTCCTCCTGGTTGTGGTAGACAGCAGTGAAGAGAGGAAATGAGAACATCAGAGTGCATCAGTAATGCTGAGGTTAGTTTGCTTAATTACTACTGAGTGGAGAGCATGAGAAACGAGTCATTACACTGTGCAGTTGAAGAGACAATAATAACCTCTTCAGTATTCACCGTGATTACCGAAGCTCTCCCGATGAGAGTGAACCTGACTCTCCTTCTGTTCAAAACAGAGGCATTTGTCCCGCTGTCCCTGCCTCTTCAGTTTTACATCTCACACAAATTGAACACCTCCAATACACACATGCATCTGCTTGCCCTGTGATGCACACATGCACAAACAAACCCAATCAAACTCCGTCCAATCGCGAATCTGTCTTTCTCCCGGTGGACTGGCCTCCAGTGACCTGTTCTGTGCATTTACAGGGCCTCGTGATCATGTGCATGTGTGCTCATGCAGGAGAGAGAGCGAGCGTTGCAGGCCCATCCCGGAGGGAGCAGGTTCAGAGCGTGATTAATTAGTCTGCTGCTGGATGGTAGGCAAGAGCAGTTCATCTTCTTCATCTGACCTTGAGCTTATGAGCAGTAATAAAGCATCGCCCAAGCACTTCTGGAACGGCTCCGCTCAATAGCACACACACTGGCGGTTATCATCTCGCTTGAATTCCCTCCATTGTGATTGCAAAGGAAATCAATTAAAGCACCTCTGCAGTCGTTTTCTACGTTTATGCTGCAATTTGTTGTTCTGTGCACAGTTTTGGATTTTTTTGCCCGCAAGTGTTAAACGTCTCCAGTTTTGTTCGCCGTAATTAGCCGCTGTGGAGGCTAAAGGTTGAACGCTGTATTGAATTTATTGTGCTTGCTTGAAGTAACAGGCTCTAGTTTGTTCGTTATAATCGTTATGATGTGGAGGAACAAATTTGTACACCTTTGTTGCAGGCCTATAGAAAGGACTGTGCCACTGTTTAGCATTAGCATCTCTCAAACAAGCCTGCAAACTCACTTATCCTGAAAAAAATGTTTAGTCTTGATAAGCTGTTTCAGCTGGTGCCCATCATAAATGAGCAGCTAAAACCATATTTCTGGTTAGTATAAGGTATGTTTTGGGCACTTTTGTGCTTTTTTAGCATAGCTACATGTGACAGGCTACTCAACCTGCAACAATAAGTATCTTATCCAGCCTGTTCCAATAACAGCAGGAATTAAGGTAGCAAACAGAATGCAGAATTGCAGTTTAAGTTTGAATTTAAGGAAATAAAATTAAAATAAATCGAACTGGACCAGAGTAAAAGAACACTTAACCATTACCTGTGTTAAATTTCTTTGAATTCCTCTACCTGTTATTCCAATTCAACTTCCTGTGGGTGTGGCCAATACAGATCCAATTCACACTCATCTGTTGAAAGAAACCCAGTCCTTCAGTTCAAAATTTTGTCCAACCCTAAATAATAGACAGAAATGTATTATCCTGAGCCAGTTTACCTCTAGTGATTGCTATGCGACGAATGTTATCTCATTAGTAACGGTAGGTATTTGTACGGAATGTGCGGTTCTAGATTTTACACTTTTGTGTGTTTGCATTTAAATTTTATAAACGTACATTATCAATGTATTAACAGCATATAAAATGCAAACAAACTTATGGATAAATACAGAATAGAATAGAATATTCATGCAATAAATAAGTTGGTTTTATGTCACTTAATCAATGAGAAAGATTAAAGATGTTCAGTTCCATCATGTTTATTTAACTAACTTTATAACTATAGTTACTAACGAGGGAACGAGACGCTGCGTCGAAGTCGCTTTGGGAACGCCCTTGCGTGACCACGTTCTGAAGCACGTGTCAAATCAGTCCAATGGAGTAGCGAGACGTCACGAGCGGGGTGACGTAAGCACCAGAAAGTATAAAAGCGCATCCGGCAGAGCGCAAACCAGCTTCGATGAAGGCAGCGCGTGCTTCCGAACACTGAGAGAGAGCCGCGGATCTAGCTGGTGAGGACCGAGAAAAGAACGAGCCCGTCTCGGATCCCTCCGCTAAATCCACCCGCGATCCCCACGACAACAGTTTACGCCGTGCCTCGGCAACAGCGGGACCGGTGCCAGCGGGATCGCGAGCCTGGCCGCTCTCATCAAACAAGGCCAGGCGAGAGCGGAGCATACGCAGCGAGAGTAACTCGCAGTGATGACAATCAGCTCCTCGACAGCTGACCGTGCATGCTCCACTCCCAAACAAACGACACACAAATCGTGTGTATCCCCCGCCGCCAGATATCGTGGGCAGGGAGGAACACAGCGTTTGTAATGCCGTTCGCTCGCCATAGACTTTTTCATAATTGTTTTTTATATATGCTTGTGCGGACAGCTACAACAGTAAATAGACAGACACATACACAGAGCGCTACTGAAGAGCAGAAGCTGGTTTGCGCTCTGCCGGATGCGCTTTTATACTTTCTGGTGTTTACGTCACCCCGCTCGTGACGTCTCGCTACTCCATTGGACTGATTTGACACGTGCTTCAGTACGCGGTCACGCAAGGGCGTTCCCAAAGCGACTTCGACGCAGCTCGAGTTCCTGAAGGGGAACTATAATTTACTAGCTTCAATAACTATATTAAGTCAATATTAATTATAACTTGAGATTATAGAATTCATTCTGCTTTGTATGATTTCTGGTGCCACATTCGACTTCCAAGCCTACACTTTAAAATGTTTAAAATGCATACCGTTCTTTCTGGTTCTCGAATCTGATTGGCTGGGAGGAGTGTGATATTCTAGTGATAACAGAACTCCAACCGTTTCACCGTTTGTATCACTCCGCTTGCCATATTTCTCACAGCGAGTGTCATTGCGGATGCCCAAATCCACTATAATTTTATAAATAATACTGTTTTTGTGTAATGGAATGTAGTTTCAAGATTTCTTTAGGTGAGAATGTAGTTGTTTAGACTTAAAATATGCGGTTTGTTAATAAAGATAACGTCTATTTGAAAATTAGCTTCAGCATATTCGGAGATGTGAGCTCCAGGGCGTCAGCGGCCGTTCAGCGCTCATGAACCCGTTGAGAGAAGCCTCACCTCGGCCAGATCTTCTGGAATTTACCGCTGGCTCTCATGTCTCAATAGTGGTTAAACATGAGATATATTTCGTTTTGGGTAAATCTAACGGGCAGTCTTTTCAGCAGGAAATAGTTCAGCAAGAGGGTTTTTAAAGACACTCACTTGTCTCTTTTTTTATTTACACACTTGTGCCAAACTGTTGCATAAACACAATATCACACTCATAGCTGTGTGATATGGCTGTATATCGGCACTCTGTGATTACACAGCTACGTGATATTGCTCATATATATATATATATATATATACACACACACACACACACAATATGAGACAAAAACATATTAAAAACTTTAAAATATCTAAACTCTAAATATTATTTCTGTACACATATTTTATGACCCTGCAGCACAAAAGCAGTCATAAGCAGCACATGTATATTTGTAACAATAGCCAAAAATACATTGTATGGGTCAAAATTATTGATTTTTCTTTTATGCCAAAAATCATTAGGATATTAAGTAAAGATCATGTTCCATGAATATATTTAGTAAATTTCCTACCGTATATATATCAAAACTTAATTTTTGATTAGTAATATGCATTGCTAAGGACTTCATCTGAACAACTTTAAAGGAGATTTTCTCAATATTTAAATTTTTTTTGCACCCTCACATTCCAGATTTTTTCAAATAGTTGTGTCTCGGCCAAATATTGTCCTCCTATCCTAACAAACCATACATCAATGGAAAGCTTATTTATTCAACTTTCAGATGATGTATAAATCTCAATTTCGAAAAATGGACACTTATGACTGGATTTGTAGTCCAGGGTCACATATAAATATAACAAATTTGTACTAAAGTTGTGTATATATATATATATATATATACTTTTATGATTTAGATCCCATCCAAATGTCCTTATTGTACATTTCAACATACAGTACATTCAAACATACAGAAATTCAAATGTAACGTTACAAATACCTATGAATGCTGATGTGTTCAAGCTGTAAATTAAAAGTGACAAATTAGACCCGACACTGATCTGCTTTTTTCTGACCCATCAGTATAAAATCTGCTGCTTCCATGTCACTAAAGCAGGAAACAAAATAGAAACATATATTTTTCTGCTAAATACCTCTTTATAGTGTCTGTTAAAGGGTTAAGAGCTGGTTCTGTTGCTCCATGCAGCGCTGTTCCCTTATGTAGAAGGATTGCTTCATCTGTTTTCCTCAATCAAAGAATCAATGAGCTCTTGTGAAGGATATTCGTCTGATAAAGTGGCCAGGCGTAACAGCACAGTGTTTGTTTGTGTTCGGTTGTCTTTGTGCATCTGTGTGAGCACCTGTTCACAATGACACACTTTCTGATCATAGCTGAGGCCGAACGCTTCTACAGAGAGTTGTGCTTTGGCCCCGTTCAGCAAACGGCCTGTCAAATCCAGCCATGTAACGGCTCAGATTAACTAGCTCTCCTTTCGTTTTTGTTGTTTTTGTAGATTCTGTGAAGTGGAACGCTCCAAAATAAAACTGCTAGCGAGGCATCTCCTGTGCTTTCAGCCTGAACGTTCTCAGAGAGAAACAACAGAGGCGAGATGTTTCAAACATGCGTATTTTAGGTTTCTTATTTCTTATTATGCCCCCATATCTCCCACAAGCCCCTGGTTGTGGCACAGGAATAGATTAAGGTAATAAAAACAACTCCGAAAATAACGCAGTCATTTCAAAAGTAACAGAATACTTGTGCCTTTGTCCGTGATGACAAGTCTGTGTGTGTGTGTGTGTGTGTGTGTGTGTGTGTGTGTGTGTGTGTGTGTGTGTGTGTGTGTGGGTGTGTGTGTGTGTGTGTGTGTGTGTGAGACCTTGACTGAGAAGAGAGCAGCCAGACAAACGCACATCACGTCCAAGACTGGCACAAGACTGCCAAAGGTTTAGCAACAGTGGCCAGGGACACACACACACACACACACACACACACACATACACACTCAGGGAGAGGCAAAATGTCAGCAATGCTCTTGGGAAAATGTGACATGAGACAGTGTGTCACAGTATCTACACATTTCATCACACCATTTCTGGGTTTGTGACTGTAAATGTGTGTGTGAGTAGGTGTATAACGGTGGGCTTTTTGTGTCAATATATGTGTGTTTCTCTGCATCTTAATGTGTGCAAGAGTGATTTGTGCATCTATGCATGTGTCACGGTGGGCTGTCTGTGGGATTGTGCATGTAAATGTGCGAGTGTTTTCTTTTTTTTTTTGCATCTGTGTGTGCGCTGATGTTCAAGTGCGGTTTATAAGGTTAGTTAAACAGCTTAATCGATGACACCAGGTCAGTAGCTGCAGTCTAAGACATGTTAGAAGGTCTAGAGCGAGAGAAGGCTTGAATATTGATGTGAGGTGAGAGAGAGAGATAGCCAAAGGAACAATTTACAATTTATTCCTTTTTTCTGTCTTCATAAATAGGCTTTTTGACATTAAAATAGCTAACCAGAATTTTAATCATGTTCCTGGGTTATCTTGTTCCCTGTTACAAGATAACCCTTTACGAAGCTTTACTCTGCTTAGTATTTTTCTTTCTTTCTTTAATAGTCAGGTTTTGAGATTTCACCCTGTACTTTTGTAACCCTTGGCTAACATATCGTATTTGGGTATTTATGAAGTTACAGTTTTTCTCAATCGATTTGACACTTCTCTCCAATGCAATGCACTTGTTCTCAAAACAATTAGCACAGCCATCCAAACACAAAATTATCTTAACCAAACAGTTCAACTTTACTGCAAAATGAAGCACCGCTATTTTTTTTCTAGTAATGCATTTATTAAAAGTAAATATTAACATCAAATCTATAGGTGTGTTCTCTATTGATTATAAAACACATTCAGCTGTAGATGCACAAATATGCTAATGAAAATACATGTTTATTGCAATTCTTCAACAGGGAGTTTTGTTTTAAATATTGTGTATATCTAAATGAAATAAAAATTGTTCCAACACCAACACCTGCTATCACCCATGAGAAAAAACGAATTGCCCCTTTAAACTTAAAATCTGTTTGTGCCACCTTTAGCAGCAAGAGCTGCAAACAAACTCCCCTTTTATTATTACTCTGAAGCAATTGTGATAAATGTGTAAACGATTAGGAAAATGGCATTTCGTGTGTTGAGTGTATGATTAACCGAATAGTTGTCAGTTTAGAGCCAATCGAAAATATACCATGTTCATTTGATAGAATGACAAATTGCAGAGTTTTGTTTGTTGCGTTTGGACAAATGGTACATACAAGTTTGTGATTTGTGTAAAATGTTTTCTCAGATATTTTAAAGTATTGGTTGGTTGTATTAACTATTGTGAAAACATTTCAGAGTTTTGTGCACATTGTTTTGAGAAAATTATTTGCATGATTTGTAATTTGTATGAAATGAATGAAAACGTTCAATCTGTTTAGGAAAATTACAAAGTATTTAGATCACTGTGTTAACTGTTTTGAGAACAGTGACCTGAGTTTGGAGAAATGTGTCAAATCAATTGAGAAAAACTGTAATAACATTCTTTGGACAAGTACAGCATGCAATGAGCACATTAAGTATTCTGAAACATACTGCATCGTCACACATTTAATGCATTTGCTGACACTGTTTGACAGTTAATTGTTTCCCCAAGATACTGAAACCAAACACAGCGTTTGAGCATTTGTGTGACTGTCCAAAATGCATACATTTTAAATGTGGTTGAATGTTTCACAGTCGTTACATGTGGCACCACAATTTGAGGTCATTTGTGGTTCCACAAAAGCTGGAGCAGCAACTTTTGTTTCCTGAAATAGACTTGAGTTTTAAACGAGGTAGCAAACAGGTTGCAAAAGATCTGTAAGATCTTTACACCTCCAGAGTGAGGAAAAGGGCTAAGAGAATCACCTTGGACCCCTCACACCCAGCCCACTCTCTCTTTGAACTGTTGCCTTCTGGTCTGCGCTACAGAGCACCGACCACAAGAACAGTTTTTTATTCAGCCTGAACAATTAAAACAACTATACATAGATAGACAGATAGATAGAATGAGCAGATGGATAGATAGACAGACAGACAGACAGACAGACAGACGATAGAACAGACAGACAGACAGACAGACAGACAGACAGACAGACAGACAGACAGACAGACAGACAGACAGACAGACAGACAGACAGACAGACAGACAGACAGACAGACAGACAGACAGACAGACAGACAGACAGACAGACAGACAGACAGACAGACAGACAGACAGACAGACAGACAGACAGACAGACAGACAGACAGACAGACAGACAGACAGACAGACAGACAGACAGACAGACAGACAGACAGACAGACAGACAGACAGACAGACAGACAGACAGACAGACAGACAGACAGACAGACAGACAGACAGACAGACAGACAGACAGAC